>NW_020664409.1:104442715-104828627 GCF_002925995.2 Terrapene triunguis | reverse complement strand
TCTATCAGGGAATGGTCTAGACAGTATTTGGTCCTGCCATGCGGGCAGGGGACTGGACTCAATGACCTCTCGAGGTCCCTTCCAGTCCTAGAATCTATGAATCCTATGTTTTCTGTGATCTTTTTTGATGCATCATCCTCACCATCTGAACTGTGGCATTTTCTGACTTTCGGGTCCATGCAACCATAACATTATTTTAACATAGTTTTTATGGGTTAATATAAATAAATAAATTGTTGTTTGCTTCTAGTTTTTATTACTTCTTTGCAAGTAGTTTTGAAATGTCTAAGGTATTGTCTAATAATTTTGTAAATACAGCAGAAGTCAACTGCTGTGAAGTTTAGAAAGAACAGAGGCATTCTAGTGACTTTTTAAAGACTTGCCAGTTGAACCTCAGATTCCCTGCCTTTTCTTAAACTAAATTGTGATGTTCGTCCAAAGGAGCGGGGAAGATCATCTCTCATTTCTCTACTGATAGGGGAGCCCTCTCAGGCCCAGGTGGCTTAAGTGTAGCAACATGTAAGTCTGGGATTGACTTTGAAGATCAGCTAGCCTAAGTAGCCCTCTACTTGGCTTATGTGGAGTCCAGGTCCCCGGTTTTATCTGGCTGAGCCAAGCTCATGATACCATCTACGTGGTGCAAAGGTCCCCAGGCTTATCCAAATCTAATTCCAGCGCTACTGAAGTGGCAGTCAGGCCCCTGGACCTCTCCATTTAGGCCTAATTTGCCACCAAGGTTCCCAATCTCTCCACTTCAGCCTAATTTAGTACTAGTAATCTCAGCACACAACAGAGGTTCCTGGATCCTTCAGAATCCTACTATTCTGACCTCATCTGTATCAGATGTCAGGGCATTCATGTAGGCTTTGATCCACAGATAGGGTCCTTAACAGTGTACTGGGTGACACCTCTATATACGCTACATATGTGACCTCCCTATGATTGATTGCCCAGATACAACCCCTTTGCCACTACTTACAGCTGAGCCACTTATGGCTCAGGTCACTCAAGATGTAAAAGGAGATGGTAACACATGCTCATCTGGGGATTTCTTTCTCATCTCCCTTACCATCTACAGTAATATTTCTGGGTGGTGAACTGGGATGCTTACCTTTTTCTTCAGTCTTTTCAAGGTTTGTGAACTCTGTAAGAGATGCAAGCTCCACATCAGTGATGTGGAATTGAGAGCTCGTTGTCCATCTTCTACGTCAGTCTTCTTTTGTTTGAGACCAAAGACTCTCACCTGCTGGGTAACAGGGAAAAAACCTATGTCTGGGCAGATTATTTGAACAGAATTTTCATACAATAGCACAAATTTCTTTCTTAAGTCTCAGTCAAGCATTATGTTTTATCCAAGGGGGAATAAGTCCTGACTAAGTCTCTTTGTCACCAAGAGGAGAAGCCACTGTATCCAGTTCTGCTTCAGGGTCAAACAAGACCCCATGTTATTGGTAGATTGCCCTCCTATGAATCTCAGTCCAGTATGAGATTCTGTGATGGCTGAGGTCTATAACAAGTGCTTCCATGGTTCCAGGGATAAGCCTTGAGGCACTTATGAAACTGGGTTTGTCGTCTTGGCATTGTGCTGCATTACTGTCATGCCAACAGACTGTACATAATTTGTTTTCAATTATTTAAACAGGCTACTACAAATACACTGCCAGAAAAATTACTTTGCTTTCCTTTCTGTGACTATTTTTTCGAGAACAGTTCAACTGGTGGAGAAATAATTCTGTGGGTATAGTGTTAGTACCCTCTTTTTCTCCTCCTCACCCTTATGTTTTGGAGACACCAACTCGTGTTCAATAATTTAGGAATATATAGCTCCAATAGCTAATTAGTAAGGAAACTCTTATATTGAAATGAACTCTGTCCCATAAGAAACTGCCGTGTATTCTGTTTGCATCTGTCAACCTGTATATTTGTCTATAACAGTACCCTTGATTCACCCCATTAGTTAATGTGTGAGCAGTACAGCATGACAGCTATCCCGTTTAAACTGAATATTATTCTGCTTGCATTTCCACACTCATTATAAACAAGGTTATTTTTAGCCAGTTCAGATTAAAAATATGCCTTCTAAGCGTGGTGTGGATTCCTTGCTGAGTGGACTGATTTGGGTGGGGGGGGGAGAAGCACTGCATTATTCAATTCCCCAGCTGTATCTGCAGAAGCTATATTTATCTTCAGCTACTTGTCACTGCCATTGTATTATTTTACAAAGGGATGCTGCAATTTCATTGCTCAGTGGCTTGGCGAGACATAAATATAGATGGATGAGCTAGATAAATGTTTGGTGTACTCCGCACGTTTCTACTGAAATTCAAAATGCACACAGTGCACAGACTTGAGAAAGTCTAGGGTAGAACTTGAACGTTGTACAGAGATATTTCTGACTTTGTTTCATAGACTATTTGGATCCACACTGTAGCTGCCTTATAATTTCACCTAATTCACAGAGGCACCAAGTCTCATAAAAGGTCAAGTTGCTTTAAATAGACTAACTGTGAGAGCCATTTTTAGCAGTGAAAACTGAAAATTCAGTTAGGATTTGGTTTCTGCTTTTCACATGTTAAAGTTGTTTTGTTGGTTCCAAATTAAATAAATTATTACCGAGCTGGGCAATTATTATTATTATTACAGTGATATGTTGCAGGTTCCCTAAAATATGCATTCTGTAACTAACATGCAGTTAACTGCGCTGTAGAAATGAATTGCTGCTATGTTTATTTCCCCATCAGTGGGTTGTTTTTTCTTTCTTCCCATATACACTATAAAATGTATAAATGGAAATTATAAAAAAGGATTACCTGCATATTATTTACAGAATGTATGCATTAGGGAACCTGCAGTATATCACTGTAAAATATCTAGCTTTTTATATACTGTTTTCATTAGTAAATCTCAAAGCACTTTACAAAGGAGGTATCACCTCCATTTTATAGATACTAATGCTTAGACTAATTTGATGACAAAGTAGCATGTAGAGAAAGGAGAATCCCCTGCTACTTAAGACCCACAACTACTCTGTTACTTGCTCAAAAGTGAGCACTATGGACAATCTCTCAGTACAGATTTATCAGAAGGGAGCTTGAGGAACCTGTAGTCAGGTGGTCAGAGCCCCTTCTTAGTAGGAGACTCTTGTCTAGTCAAGGGGTTCTTGCAACAAATTTTTTGGTGGCCTCAGAGTACGGCCACCAACTCTTGCTGGTGGCCACACTGACACTTTTTCCTAAAATTATTTATTTTTCGTAAAGTTAATAAGGTAATATGCACATATATACATCCAAATATTGTAATTTATTTATGTAAGGTTTTGGGGTTCTTTTGCAGACGCAATAATAAAAATAATATACAGTTATCTCTATTCTTATACTGGACCTGCGTGCAGATGTGGTCGCCCCTTGGACTGGACTTGGAAAAGGTTCAGAAAAGGCAACAAAAATGATTAGGGGTATAGAACAGCTGCAATATGAGGAGAGATTAATAAGACTGGGACTTTTCAGCTTGGAAGAGAGACGAGTAAGGGGGGGGATATGATAGATGTCCATAAAATCATGACTGGTGTGGAGAAAGTAAATAAAGAAGTGTTATTTACTCCTCCTCATAACACAAGAACCAGGGGCCATCAAATGAAATTAATAGGCGGAAGGTTTAAAACAAACAAAAAAGGATTTTTTTTTCATACAACGCACAGTCAACCTGTGGAACTGCTTGCCAGAGGATGCTGTGAAGGCCAACACTATAACGGTTCAAAAAAGAACTAGATAAATTCATGGAGGATAGGTCTGTCAATGTCGTTTAGCCAGGATGGGCAGGGATGGTCTCCCTAGCCTCTGTTTGCCAGAAGCTGGGAATGGGTGACGGGATGGATCACTTGGTTACCTGTTCTGTTCATTCTCTCTGGGGCACCTGCCATTGGCCCCTGTTGGAAGACAGGATACTGGGCTAGATGGACCTTTGGTCTGACCCGGTATGGCCATTTTTATGTTCTTATGACCTAACAGAATAGAAGCACAAATAAGGTGCTTTGAATGTTCTTGTCTTTTTTATGATTGTTTCTTTTGCTTTTTTGGTAAAAGTGGTGGTCTGTACAACAATTCTGAAATAAAGTTAAAAATGCTTTGACATAATAGAAGTCCAAATAATAATGAAAATCATATCTCCAAATTGTTCCAATTTTTTTATTTCAGAGAGACCAAAAAAAAAATCAATCCAAGCCAATAATAATGATAACAACAAACATAATCCTATTATTTTGTATGTTAGAAATAGAGTGTGATGATAAAAGTTCTGGGGTTTAGCACATCCATTGTGTGGATCAGATTACTTGCAAAATCTAAGCAGCTGTTTGAAAGGAAAGTCTGCAGGATCTTGGGTCTCCTGTGAAATTAGAAGAGAAGCTTCGAGGTTGGCATCAGTGAGGCGGTTTCGGTACTTGTTTTTCAGGAAATGAAGTGCACTGAATGCCCTCTCACACAGCACAGTAGTAGAAAACAGGGACAAGAAAAGCAAAGCAACTTCAGTTAGGGTCTTGTAGGTGTCTTCAAACAGGTACACGTTACTCCAGAACTCCTGCATTGTAACAGCAGGCTGACAGAAGTATGTTTTCATTCTTGAATCATTGCACATTTTCAGCATGAGGAACTCTAGCTTCCTTTAATTCTCTGGATGTAAGGAATCTCATCTGTCTTGCATGGCAGTTAGTTTGTTTACAGCTAATAAAGCTGAACCAGAATTGTTGAATGGGTCAGTCACAAAGGTGTACTGATGGAAAAAGTTTTCCTCACTGAAACAATTTTCAAGATCCTCCGAAAGGATACTCAGATATTCGGTTACAGCCGAGCCAACTTTTTGCTGCACTTTCTCATCCTGACAGCTGAGAAACTGACTGCTCCTCTTGTAAGTGCTGGACTATGTCAGTGATTGCCATTCTAAATGTATTAATGATTTCAATGCTATCGAATAGTGTTAGCTGAGGTTTCTGAAGCTCCAGGTTCAAGGAAGAAAGCTTTGGTAAAAACTCTTTCAAAAAGAGCAGGCAACCATGTGTTTCTGGATCTTATAGTTTTTGGGACAGTTCCGGTGAAACTTTATTCAGAACCTCAACAAGCTCTTCCCAGAGCTCAAACAGCCTCTGTACACGGTCATTAAAACTAAACCAGCGGATTGGGTTGTAATTCAGCAGCACCTTGTGTGTGTCTCAGCCCATTTCACACAGAGTTGCAAGTCTCCCTTTGACACTGCTGGTGTTGACAGCACTGATGCATTTTTTCCACTATGGATTCAACCTCATTCATACTTTTCATTGAAGCTTTGCTGGCAAGTACTTCTTGGTGGGCAAAACAGTGAAACAAAAAAAACGTTTCTGAGGGCACCTTTCTTGGAAGCAGTTCAGCACCCCTACTCGTGCACTTTGGATAGCTGCTGCCCCAACAGCTGTCAAACTGCAGAGATTGTCAAAGCTAACACGACACTCCTGCATTCTCACCTGAACACATTCAAAAATGAGTTTGTTTGCCAGTAGCCTGTCTCGGAGAGCTTGTCTACACCACACAGCTTTTAGCGACAAGGCTGTGTCGATACAGCCTTGTCGGTAAAAGTCAGCGTGTGTAAACGCTCTTTGTTGGTACTTTGTCAGCACAAAATACTTCCAGCCCCGCAAGCAGCATTAGCTTTGTCGGCAGGACACTGCCACTTGTGTCAGCAAAACTTTTGCGGGGGCGGGAGAGACAAAAGTTTTATCAACAACTTCGCAGTGCAGATATACAATGAGGCTCACCTGACATAAAACACCTTCAGAAAAACAATGGTGATCACAGTCCAAAAAGCGAACATATACGATTATCTTGGGATTCTTCATGACATCAAGGGTGTCATCCAAGCACAGACTGTAGAAAGGGCTTGCTGTGACTTTTCCAGCTATTTCATTTTGTAGAAAATTCACCAGATCTCTTGTAGTCCTCTGTAATGTGTCTTTGCTGAGTGGTATCTCTCTGAAAAGCTTACTTTCTGGTTCTACAGCCAGAACAATTTTTTTCAGGAGTTCTCCATTGCTGAATGGTTTCCTTGCTTGCCCCAAATGTAGTGCAACTTTAAAAGTAGCCACTCGAATCTGAATCCGCTTTATTCAAAAAATCTTTGAGCTGCCGCTGTTTTTCAAACTCGGTTTTTGCATCATGTAACAACTTGCACCTCTGAAACTCACTTGTGGTAATTCTGTTCAAGTACCCCTGCATTAGTGCTATAGTGATGTTGCATTGCATACATTTTGATTTGATGAATTTCTCTCTTACAAAGAGCACAAACTGCAACTTGCTCAGAAACAGAATCAGATGGCTTCAAAAACCCAATTAACTGCATTTCCCACTGGTCTTGAAATGTTTGTTTTTCTTCCTTCCATGTTCTGCTTTTCTTAGCAGGAGGTGGCTCCTGAGGGACCATCTCTGTATCACATTCAGGGCGCTATCTGGCACTGATTTTTTGAAATACTTTTTGATATCCATTTGTGTCTTTAATACTTTTGCCGTCTTCCACAAACAATCTCAGCCTACTCAAACACCACACAGTGATCTTGTCGGCGATGAGGTGAGAAGGCTGTTTAAGTCTGTTTGCTACACAAGCTTGGGGATTCTTGTAAGTGAATGTCACTGTGAAACTGAATAAATTGTCATCAAGTATGAGGTTTAATACTATAAGTAATAGTAAGTAATAAATTTACAACCACTACTAGAGTGAAGTAGTGGTCTGTTTAGTTCTGGCTTGATGGTGGTACTTCATAGGATATGTCTACACTACGGGATTAATCCGAAGTTACAGAATTCAGATTTTGGAAACAGATTGTATAAAGTCGAATGTATGCGGCCACACTAAGCACATTAATTCGGTGGTGTGCGTCCATGTACCGGGGCTAGCGTAGATTTCCGGAGCGTTGCACTGTGGGTAGCTATCCCATAGATATCCCATAGTTCCCGCAGTCTCCTCCGCCCATTGGAATTCTGGGTTGAGATCCCAATGCCTGATGGGGCCAAAAACATTGTCGCGGGTGGTTCTGGGTACATCCTCCCCCCCTCTCCAGGGAAGCAACGGCAGACAACCGTTTCGCGCCTTTTTCCTGGGTGAACAGTGCAGACGCCATACCACGGCAAGCATGGAGCCCGCTCAGCTCAAGACAGCAGTCATGAACATTGTAAACTCCTCGTGTGTTATCGTGCAGTTTATGCTGAACCAGAACCTGCAAAACCAGGCGGCGAGGAGTAGGCTACAGTAGCGCGGCGGCGAGAGTGATGAGGACATGGACATGGAATTCTATCAAACTGCGGGCCCCGGCGCTTTGGAGATCATGCTGTTAATGGGGCAGGTTATAGCCGTGGAACGCCGATTCTGGGCCCGGGAAACAAGCACAGACTGGTGGGACCGCATAGTGTTGCAGGTGTGGGACGATTCCCAGTGGCTGCGAAACTTTCGCATGCGTAAGGGCACTTTCATGGAACTTTGTTACTTGCTTTCCCCTGCCCTGAAGCGCCAGAATACCAAGATGAGAGCAGCCCTCACAGTTGAGAAGCGAGTGGCGATAGCCCTGTGGAAGCTTGCAACGCCAGACAGCTACCGGTCAGTCGGGAATCAATTTGGAGTGGGCAAATCTACTGTGGGGGCTGCTGTGATGTAAGTAGCCAAAGCAATCATTGAGCTGCTGCTACGAAAGGTAGTGACTCTGGGAAATGTGCAGGTCATAGTGGATGGCTTTGCTGCAATGGGATTCCCTAACTGTGGTGGGGCGATAGATGGAACCCATCTCCCTATCTTAGCACCGGAGCACCAGTACATGCGGAGTACCCAGTACATAAACCGCAAGGGGTACTTTTCAATGGTGCTGCAAGCACCTGTGGATCACAAGGGACGTTTCACCAACATCAACGTGGGCTGGCCGGGAAGGGTTCATGACGCTCGCATATTCAGGAACACTACTCTGTTTAAACGGCTGCAGCAAGGGACTTACTTCCCGGACCAGAAAATAACTGTTGGGGATGTTGAAATGCCTATAGTTATCCTTGGGGACCCAGCCTACCCCTTAATGCCATGGCTCATGAAGCCATACACAGGCAGCCTGGACAGGAGTCAGGAGCTGTTCAACTACAGGCTGAGCAAGTGCAGAATGGTGGTAGAATGTGCATTTGGACGTTTAAAAGGTCGCTGGCGCTCGTTACTGACTCGGTCAGACCTCAGCCAAACCAATATCCCCATTGTTATTGCTGCTTGCTATGTGCTCCACAATATCTGTGAGAGTAAGGGGGAGACCTTTATGGCAGGGTGGGAGGCTGAGGCAAATCGCCTGGCTGCTGATTACGCGCAGCCAGACACCAGGGCGATTAGAAGAACACACCAGAAAGCGCTGCGCATCAGAGAAGCTTTGAAAACCAGTTTCATGACTGGCCAGGCTACGGTGTGAAAGTTCTGTTTGTTGAAAACCCGCCCCCTTGATTGACTCATTCCCTGTAAGCAAACCACCCTCTCCCCTTAAATCACAGCTTGCTTTTAAAGGAAATAAAGTCACTATCATTTAAAAATCATGTATTCTTTATTAATTGATTATAAACATAGGGAGAGAACCGACAAGGTAGCCCGGGTGGGGTTTGGGAGGAGGATAGGAGGAAAGTAAAAGGCCACTGAAAAAATTCAATATAATGACAGCCTTTTGGTTGGGCTGTCCACTGGGGTGGACTGGGAGGGTGCACGGAACCTCCCCCCCGCTGCATTCTTACACGTCTGGGTGAGGAGGCTATGGAACATGGTGAGGGGGGAGAGAGGTTATACAGCGGCTGCAGCGGCACTCTGTTATCCTGCTGCCGTTCCTGAAGCTCCACCAGACGCCGGAGCATGTCCGTTTGATCATGCAGCAGCCCCAGCATTGTAGCCTGCCACCTCTCATCTCGAGCGTCCCTCATGACCTCACGTTCACTGGCATCTTTCCTGTACTTAGATACCATGTCCTTCCACTCATTCAAATGAGCTCTTTCATTGCTGGTGCATTCCATTATTTCCGAGAACATCTCGTCTCGCGTCCTCTTTCTCTGCCACCTTATCTGAGATAGCCTTCGGGACAGAGGAGGGAGGCTTGAAAAATTAGCAGCTGCTGGAGGGATGGAAAAAAGGAGAGAAGTTTTTAAAAAGATACATTTTACAGAACAATGCTTATACTCTTTCACGGTGAACAACACTATTCACATTACATAGCACATGTGATTTTAGTACAAGGTCGCATTTTCCATCTTAATGTTGAGTGCCTGTGGCTTTGGCGTTAGAGATCACAGGCGCAGGTCCGGGCAACAGAATTCGGCTTGCATACGGCCATGGTAAGCCATTGTCTTTCGGCTTCTGCGCCCTCCTTTCCCACATACCAATCAAAGCCCGTTGAGTTCTGTGGTTTTCCTGTTAACCTTCAGCAGCAGAAAACAAACTAACCCCCCCCATCCAGTTCTCTGGGATGATGGCTTTATCCCTCCCCCCACCGCGTGGCTGGTATCAGGGAAGATCCCTGCAGAAACCAAACTAACCCCCCCCGCCATGAATTATCTGGGATGATCGCTGTACCCCTTCCCCCACCGCGTGGCTGGTATCAGGGAAGATCCCTGCTAGCCAAATGCGAAAAGCTCAGCGCCAATTCTCCCCCCCCCCTCCCCGCCCCACACGCTTGGCTAACTGCAGGGAAGGATTTCTTTTCAGCCACAGGCAAACAGCCCAGTAGGAACGGCCACCTCTGTCCCCTTAATTAAATTCCCGTATTTCAACCAGGTTACCATGAGCGATATCACTCTCCTGAGGATTACACAGTGAGATAAAGAACGGATGTTGCTTGAATGCCAGCAAACACCGGGACCATACGCTGCCAGGCTTTGTCATGCAATGATACCAGATTACTTGCTACTAGCATGGCGTGGTCAAGTGTCCTACCATGGAGGACAGAATAAGGCTGCACTGCCCAGAAACCTTGTGGAAAGGCTTTTGGAGTACCTCCAGGAGAGCTTCATGCAGATGTCCCTGGAGGATTTCCGCTCCATCCCCAGACATGTTAACAGACTTTTCCAGTAGCTGTACTGGCCGCGAATGCATCCCAAGTCCTCAGGGCAAATTAATCATTAAAAAACGCTTGCTTTTAAACCATGTTTTATATTTTAAAAGGTAAACTCACCTGAGGTCCCTTCCATGGGGTCATGGTCTTGGGTACTAGCTTGGCACGGTACTTCAGTCAGGCTGAGAAAAAGATCCTGGCTGTTGGGGAGAACGGAGTGCTGTATGCTCTCTGCAAGCTCGTCGTCGTCCTCCTCTTCCCCGTCCGCAGAATCCTCAGGTGTGGCTGATGAGATTACCCCCGCCTCGGAATCCACGGTCAGAGGTGGGGTAGTGGGGGCGGCCCCCCCCTAGAATTGCATGCAGCTCAGCGTAGAAGCGGCATGTCTGCGGCTCTGACCCGGAGCGACTGTTTGCCTCCTTTGTTTTCTGATAGGCTTGTCTGAGCTCCTTGATTTTCACGTGGCACTGCTCTGAGTCCCTATTTATGGCCTCTCTCCATCATGCCCTTGAAGATTTTTTCAAAAGTTTTGGCATTTCGTCTTTTCAAATGAAGTTCTGCTAGCACTGAATCCTCTCCCCATATAGCAATCAGATCCAGTACCTCCTGTACGGTCCATGCTGGTGCTCTTTTTCGATTATCGGCCTGCATGGTTACCTGTGCTGATGAGCTCTCTGTGGTCACCTGTGCTTTCCTGTGCTGGGCAAACAGGAAATAAAATTCAAATGTTCGCGGGGCTTTTCCTGTCTACCTGGCCAGTGCATCCGAGTTCAGATTGCTGTCCAGAGCGGTCACAATGTTGCACTGTGGGATAGCTCCCGGAGGTCAATAGCATCAAATTGCGGCCACACTAACCCTAATTCGAAATTTCAATATCGATTTCGGCGCTACTCCGCTCGTCATGGAGGAGTATAGAAATAGATTAAGAGCCCTTTATTTTGAAATTAATGGCTTCATTGTGTGGACGGGTGCAGGGTTAATTCGATTTAACGCTGCTAAATTCGAATTAAACTCATAGTGTAGACCAGGCCATAGTATCTTTACGTGCTTATGTTCCTGCTTGTGTACTTGCTTTTTTCTCTTCCTCTTCCTCTATCAATAGTACCAGTACTAGGTTTCCCCATACATTTACTTGTAGCATGTATTTGAGCTCCAAGATTCTTACTTATTTAGTCCCACTCTGGTATTTTGTTTTATAGCAGGTGTTATTTTTGGCAATGCATACATCTTGAGAGAGAGAGAGAGAGAACGCATATCAGGCAATTTCAAGATTTTGCTCATAAACTGCCAAAGTTGCCTTGTGGTACTGGGTGCCATTTTTCCTTTTTGGTTACTGTTGACTGTAGAGACTTTACATATAAATAATTAAAATACCAATATTTTCTTTCTTGACGAGTATAACCTAGCGAAGTAAATGTACACATGCACACACAGAGTATTAATATTATTCGTTACTCTCTCTGCTGTTCTTTCCTGATCATTACACTCTAGTTTTAGGTTAGTCCTGCTACAAAATTAATCCATCTGCCCAACCTTCAAATCTAGAAGATCCACAGGATGCCAATCCCTTTGCAGGCCAAACCCCAGGCAGGTGTCTTTCCTCCCCAATGCCTGGCGGCAAGTACCAATGGAGCTATGTTACAAGGGACTCCTGGACTGCAGCTGCCCCAGGAACATCCCTTAAAATGTATCCCCATTGTGTAAGGTTCTCAGTGAGAGCGCTAATTCAGTCCCAGGCTGGGGAAAATCTGCTTGGCACAGAAGTGGATGTTGTGCATTTCCCAGTCCTCACACCAAGTCATTCTTTGCCATTTCTTCTCACAGATATCTCAACTCTATGGAGAGCTCTGTAGGGTCCTGACAAGGGGAGAATAACATAATGAAGGTGTCTGGTGCTTCTTTCTCAGGAGGGTCTCCTTGTTGCAGGTTGTATGTAGGGACAGATCAAATGTTACTAATGGTAATAGCAGGGCCCTGGGAATAGGGATTGCTGAATTCTCTTCCTGAGTATGCCATTAACTTGTGGTGTGTTCTTGGAAAAGTCTCTGCACTAACATCTGCCTCAGTCTATCCATCGGTAAAATGGATTTAAAAGCACTTATGTATTTCAGAAGGATGTTAAAGGTTTGCTTATTCTTTGTAAAGTAATGGCTTATTAAATGCAAAGTAACCTCAGATGGGAACGTTCTGTATAAACACAAAATATATGGTCATTCAGTATTGATTAGCTTTTCGATTGGAAATGGCTCTCTTAATGGAAACCTTGGTTTGTTTTAATAGGTTATTTCCTTTGATTGCTCTGCTTCAAGCCAGCCTCATATTTGACAGTGCATTAGTATCTTCTATTTAGTAGAGCTTTAATTACACATTGCAGATTTTATAAGGATGGAAAAATACATTTAATTAAGACCAGAACCTGTTGGTCTTCATGTTGTTTAATATGTTTGTCTTTGCCATTTTCCATAAGCAACAGTTAAAGTGCTACTTAATGCAGGTATACAGCATTCTTCATTACTAAGTGGGAGTCAGTGGAAATTTTATTAATTGTTTGCCTTAACAGTGTATCATTCTAAATACAGTTCAGCTGATTATTGAATATCACTAAATATCACTCTCCATGTGACATGGTTTTATACAGAACACAGTTGATGGTGCTGAGCAATTAAAGATGTTCTGAATTACTAAAGAAAAGCTTCAGACTTTCAAGTTTTAATTTTTCTTATCACCGATTCTAATTATATTATTAGAAGGTGTTTAGTACCAAGTGATATTTCCTTATAAACCCAAGTTCCGTATGTTCTCTGCTTACAGAAATATTTGAAGTTTGGTCGCAGTCTGAGACTGTTATCTTAAATTTTTCTTATAATAAATGTCTAAAAATAGTTGCTCAAACTTTATACGTACACAGAGGTGAGCTTTAAAACTAAACATTTTCAAGTAGACCAGTCTTTTCTGAGAATTACTGTAGACTTTTTGCTAGTTTGCTTGAAAATGTTTTTAAGCATTTAAAAACTGTATTGGATTTAGTGGGGGCTCTATTTTGTTTAAAGTAGACCTAATTAACTAGAATACAAAAATTGTTGAACCACAAGACACATGCTTAGCTTCCCAACACAATGACACTGCCTTTTATCTCTCCTCTTTTCCACACTCCTTTATATGTTCTCTTGCATTGTCAGCTGTTAAGGGTAGGGTCCTGATCTAATCCTTCTGCAGTGACCCTAGCAGACTATAGGATCTATATAAAAAATAATAATACTCCGTAAATTAATGTGGATACACCTCCTTAGCTGGTGTACATTCCCTGCTTACTCCTGAATATAGTATATAAAACAAGGCAGACCCTTTGTTACTGTATGTAATTACCAAATTTACAAGAGATTGATTGAAATGCTAGTAAAAAAATATGAAATGACATACTCTTGAACATTCTATCCATCTGTTTTCCTTGCCTAACATAATTGTTTTAAGGAGTGTTAGAAATAAGGCTAAATCAGGGTAAGCACTTTTGATAATTCCACCTGTTATTAACTAGAAGTCTTTATTGCCAAATATTAAAAGTAATTTGATAAATTCTATGGCTTGAGTGACAGTTTGTTCTTTTGATAATTATACTTTGATTTCTCTGCAACATATTATAACCTGAGATATGTAATGACAAGGATTTCCAAAAACAGGCAGAGAGAAAATAATTGTGTTAAGGAATTACGTTCCACTGTCTGTGGAAGCTGTCTTGGTGAACAAAACGTTTCAAGATAATTACTGTGATAAATGATTTTCTTTAGTGTTCTGTGGTTTATCACTAAAACATTTCTGCCCAATGTAATGAAGTCTTGATATTTAGAGTGTCCATTGATTTTTTGCAAATGGCCATCTTACCACTTGTGCAAGTGGTCAGATGGCAATTTCACATTAGGGCATTGGTTTGCTTTATTTATTTTTTGGATTGGTTAGTTAGGAGGAAAGGCCATGGAGGGAGCACTCAATAGTGATTGAATTTCACTGATTGACTGATATTTTCAGAGTAAATTCACCCACCCAGCTGTGTGGTTCCTTGGTGTAAACTATAGGAGAACCAGACATTTATCTTATTGCAGATTTCTAACTGGTTCTATTTGATTCCATGGAAAATGAACAGCTGCTAGGATTATTTAAGACTTGAAATCTAAATTTTCATGCTCCGAGTATGGATCTCCTATATTTTAGATAAGCTGATATTTTTTGGTCTTCATTGAGATATGAACCACCTCTACCATCTCTGGTTTTACATGCTCATTGTTTAATTTGGGATTAATCTGGAAATCATCTAAAATCCAATGCTTGATATTAAGGGCTTTGTACAATTGCCAAGGAAAGAAATTTAATTTAATAAATACCTTCTGAACTGCAACTCTTCCAGTAAATGTGTGTTTTTTGGGGACGTGACAGAATGCAAATGTGTAGGTATGCTAGAAGTATAGAAAATTTTATTCTATGGCACCCCAAGAGGATCCCCATTCTTTGTGTTGTCCTCTCTCTTTAATGAATCACTTATATTCTTCTTTGAGTAGTGTCCCTATGGGTGCTTCACCGTAGGTGTGTGTGTCCCTGCGCTGCTGATCGGAAAACTTTGGTAGCAGTCTGTTCAGCCTGCAGATGCGCTGCTCCTTGTTTGCCATGAGGGTAGCCCAGGTGTGCAGGCAACCCTCCTCAGTTCCTTCTCAACCACCCCGGCTACAGACAGAGCTAGAGCTGTCCACTCATGGAACATTAACTCTTAGAATTGCTAATTTTAGCTTCTTTTGAAGTCTTTTTCCTTTCTTTACTTCATTTACATTTTATTTTGTCTATCGCCTAAAAAAAAATATAGGAAAAGAAGAAAAGAAAAGGACTTTGTCTTCCATTGACCCCCTGTGGCTTCAAAAAGTGCCTCAGTTGCAAGGAATCTATCCCAGTGACTGATGGACACTTGCAGTGCATTCGCTGCTTGGGAGAGAAACACAGTCCATAGAAGTGTGGCTTGTGTCAACAACTGAAGCCCAGGTCCAGGAAGGACAGAGAACTGAGCCTCAAACTCATAGTCATGTAGTCAGCCCTTCAGCCACTGGAGTCCTGGCGGGAGCTCTCACTGCAATCCTCCACTTCAAAGTGAGGTGAGCTCAGAGAAACGCCTGCGAGCCACTCATGTAAAGCCTCTAAGAAAAGGTCATTGAGTCCCCATAGTGAGCCCCAGTTGAGCTGGAAACTATCACTGGTTTGGTCAGTATCACTGACAGTCTCCACCGGTACCAACGCCCTCTGTACCTCCAGATTTCAGGTGCACAACGGATCATTTGGTCACTGATGCACCGGACTCTCCTCTGCTCAGTACCAGGACCCTGGTACCGAGTTCTCCCAGAGCCTGCGTCTCACCAATGGTTGCCTGCCACATATTGCTCTTTTCAGAAAGTGAGCAAGAGGACATCTCTTCCCAACTCTCATCACACCCGCCATAGGGAGCCCAGTTTCAGTATGGACACTGGGCATGCTACCCCTCTGAGTAACAGCCTCCCCAGTTCGGGCAGTCACGGTACCTTCCCATCACAATGGCCATACAGGGACCCCGGCAGGCCCAAAGGCAACAGGCCTCCATCACCTCTGGTGTGGCCTACCAGCAGCTGAGGAAGTACCCTCCTTTGGCTGCTGCCTCAAGGGCTTCTCAACTCCCCACGCAGGCAAGGGAAGAACCAGAGCCAAAGTTGAGGACGAAGTCACTCCTCCAGTCCACCTCTCATCATCGTCGCCATGGCAAATGACTTTAAACTATTCCAGGACTTGGCACAGAGGGTGGCAGCGCCACTCCATATACCAGGGGTCGGCAACCTTTCAGAAGTGGTGTGCCGAGTCTTCATTTATTCACTCTAATTTAAGGTCTTGCGTGCCAGTAATAGATTTTAACGTTTTAGAAGGTCTCTTTCAAAAAGTCGATAATATATAACTAAACTATTGTTGTATGTAAAGTAAATAAGGTTTTTAAAATGTTTAAGAAGCTTCATTTAAAATTAAATTAAAATGCAGAGCCTCCCGGACTGGTGGCCAGGACCCGGGTAGTGTGAGTGCCACTGAAAATCAGCTCGCGTGCCGCCTTCGGCACGTGTGCCATAGGTTGCCTACCCCTGCCATATACCTTTACAAGAGGTCTGTAAGTCGCACTACAAGCTAGTGGACATTCTACATTCCTCCACCTCCTCCAGTGTGGCCCTCCCTATTAATGAGGTTCTACTGGACCCCACCCAGGTGATATGGCATACCCCTGCGTCTGTTCCACCAACTTGTAACGGGAGACAAGAAATATTGTGTGTCAGCAAAGGATATGGAATTCCTGTTGTCACACCCAACTGCCAATTTGATCATTGTGGATGTAGTTCACTATAAAGGCCACCAACACCACTTTAAGTCCACTCCTTATGACCGGGACTGGAAGTGCCTGGACCTGTTTGGCAGGAAGGCCTATTTCTCGACCACCGTCCAATTCAGAGAGGTGCGAAATATGACTATTAGAACTATGTGAAGCTTAGTTCTTTTATTGAACAGCTTCCCAATTCTCACAAGGAACAATTTAAAGCCTTGGTTAACAAGGGCCAGATGATGGCAAAAACATCTCTCCAGTCTGCACTTGATGCAGCTGACATGGTGGCATGTTCTATTTTGACTGCCATTGTGATGAGACAGGCCTCATGGCTTCATCTCTCTGACTTCCTCAAGGAGGTCTAAACGATAGTGGAGGACCTCCGCTTTGAGTGCATGAAATTACTTGTTGAAAAGACTGACACATCACAACACACTAAAAAGGTTCAAGGGCTATTTGTCTATCCCTCAGGATCTATCCATTTTGGTACAAAAAAAATTCACAGTCCTCAGCCACCATTCAAGCCTCGCTCACAATATCCATCTCAATATTCAGAGAGATCGTATAAACCCCAGAGGAAGAAGCCCAGGTTCTCCAGATGAGACATCAGGATCTCAGCAAACTTCCTCTCAGCCCTCTACCTTGAAGAGACAGTTTTGACGGGTTGGCTGAAGTGCCCGTAGAACACTCTCCTCATTTCATGCTGGAAAATCCCACCCATCCCTTCAGAAATCCTCTCTCCCTGTTCTTCAGCACCTGGGAATGGATAACCTCCAACAAATGAGTGCTTGAGATCATCCGAGATGACTACTCCATCCATTTCTCCTCCCTCTTCCCTCCCAAACACCTTCCATGTCCCTTTTCAGGGCCCCTTCTCATGAGAGCCTGCTACGTCAGGAGATAAACCACGACCTCAGCGTAGGAGCCATAGAGCCAGTGCCCACACATCTCATCGGCAGAGGCTTCTACTTTCGTTACTTCCTGATACAAAGAAAAAAGGGGGTTGGAGATTCATACTAGACTTCAGAGCACTAAACAAGTTGATCGAAGCGCAGAAGTTCAAGATGATCATGTTATCAATGATCAATCCAGAGTTGGAAAAAGGAGACTGATTCTCGGCCCTCGACCTCCAAGATGCATATTTTCACATCGTGATCGTACTGAGCCACAGATGTTATCTCAGGTTCATGCTAGGTCAAGACCACTACCAATACAGAGTACTCCATTTTGGCCTCTCATCGGCTCCTAGAGTATTCTCCAAGGTCCTCACAGTAGTGGCAGCCCACTTACAATCTGAAGGCATTATGATTTATGGACAACTGCCTTCGCAGAGGCCCAGTGAGTCACTCAAACTACACTGGACTTGTTTCAGAATTTGGGCCTATAGATCAACAAACAAAAATTGACATTAACACCGGTACAGAGGCTAGAATTCATAGGAGCCGACTCCATTCAGGCAAAGGTGCTCCTCCCACATCACAGATTTCTCAGTCTCTTCTTGCTGATAGACACACTACAATCCAGCCCCAAATTTCAGCCAAACATTACCTCCAGCTCCTGGGCAATATGGCCATGGGCGCATCGGTGGTTGCTCAAGCCAGACTATGGACGAGATGCCTCCAAAGCATGGTGTGGTTTGGTTTAGAGGTCGAACAGAGAGAATATAAACAAACTACTATTGATGTGCACTAGGGTCAAGCAATCCTGGGACTGATGGAAAGACTCAATAAACATCTGTAGGGGAATTCCATTTATTCAGTCTTCCCCATTTCTTCTCCTGACCACCCATGCATCCCTCATAGAATAGGGTACACATCTCAATGGTGGCACAATAGAAGGCAAATGGTCTTCAGCAGAGACATACCTCCACATCAACCTGCTCAAACTCAGAGCTGTCAGAAATGCTTAGCAAAGACACACATGTAAGGGTCATGGATAGGCAATATGGCCTGGATGTATTACATAACCCATCAGGGAGGCTCCAGATCTCATTCCCTGTATGTAGAAGCACTAAAACTATGGAACTGTTGCATCTCCAAGAATACCTTAATATCAGCGGCCTACTTACAAGTAATACACAGCACGATGGTGAACAGTCTTAGCCGCAAATTCCAACACGACCACAAATGGGAGATAGATTTGGTAGTACTCCACAACATATTCCGACAACAGGGGACACCGATAATAGACTTATTTTTTAATTACTAGAACAAGAAATGTCCTTAGTACTGCTCTAGAGCAGGGATTGGATGACACTCCATGGGAGAGGCTTTCCTCCTTCCATGGGACAAGGGCCTTCTTTAAGCCTTTCCCCTATTGCCTCTACCGTATTACCAAAGGTCCTGTTGAAAGTTGAAAGAGCAAACGTCATACTGATTGCTCGCACCTGGCCCAGACAGGCCCTTACCTATCACAGCTGGCACTATGACCACCGATGACTATTCCAATCACTCCTTACCTTCTATCACAGAACGAGAGAGACACTCTCCATCTCAACCTATGGATTCTGCAGCTCAGAGCCTGGCTCCTTCATAGTTCCAGCACAGAGAGACATCTTACTCTGAGGAGGTCCAGGAGGTGTTATTGCACAGTAGGAAAGAAGCTACTTGCCATACCTATCTACAGGAATGGAAGAGATTCCAGATCTGGTGGGATCCCTAATACATCCACCTTACCTGTGATTCTAGACTACCTATTGACTCTCAAAAAGTTGTGACTCTCTATCAGTTTGCTGAAGGTTCATCTAGCAGCAATTGGAACCTTCCATCAGCAGGTAGAAGGATACTCAATCTTCTTCCATCCAACTGCAGAGAGGTTTCTCAAAGGCATAGCGAAACCTCTTCCTACAACCCAGACCTCCCTCTCTTCAATGGGATCTCAGCCTAGTATTAAAAGGTCTGACTAGGTCACCATTTGAACCCAGGGCTACTTGTTCATAACTCATCTTTCCATGAAGATGGCATTCCTCATTGCCATCACCTCTGCAAGAAGGGTTGGGGGAAATAGTGGCTTTGATGGTGCATCCCCCTTTCACTATGTTCTTCCTTGACAAAGTCACGCTTAGACCACATCCAAAGTTCACTCCCAAGGTGACTTCCACATTCTACATAAATCAGCTTATTCAGCTTCCAGCCTTTTATCCCAAACCTCGTCAGGATAATAGGGAAGTTATCCTCCATACACTCGACGTGAGGAGTGCCTGGGCCTTCTGTTTGGACAGGACAAGAGTCTTCAGAAAATCCCTGAGTCTCTTTCTCTCCATTGCATATTGGTCAAAAGGTACATCGATTTCAGCTCAGAGACTAAGTGGGTCCTAGGCTGTATTAAACTCAGTTACCAATTGCATAACGTAAAACCCCCATCTTCAGTACAGACACATTCTACAAGGTCAGTCTCCTCATCTGTCACCTTCTCCAACAGT
This sequence comes from Terrapene triunguis, assembly GCF_002925995.2. Taxonomy (NCBI): domain Eukaryota; kingdom Metazoa; phylum Chordata; order Testudines; family Emydidae; genus Terrapene; species Terrapene triunguis. The sequence goes on along the minus strand of NW_020664409.1, from coordinate 104,808,770 downwards.
ATCCCTATCTTAGAAATCTGCAGAACAGCTACCTGGGCATCTGTACACACCTTTGTAGATCACTATGCCATCCTGGGGGATTTGGCTGCAAATGCCAAATTGAGTGCCACAGTACTATCATCCATATCAGACTTGACTCCAAAGTCCCAGACTCCAGTGGTGGACACTGCTCGGGAGTCACCTACAATGGAGCACCCGTAGGGACACTACTCAAAGAAGAAAAAGAAGTTACCTTGTGCAATAACGATGGTTCTTCAAGATGTTTATTCCTATGGGTTCTCCATGGCTCCCCCCCCACCCCCTCGCTACTTCGGAGTTCTAATAGTTGACTGGAGTAGAGAAGGAACTGAGGAGGGATTGCCCACATCTGCTGGCTAGCCTCGTGGCAGGTGAGGAGCAGTGCATGCGTGGGCTGGATGGACTGCTTCCAAAGTTCTCCGATTAGCAGTACAGAGATGCAGACACACCCATAGTAGAGCACCCATAGAGAGAGACATCTTGAAGAATCATTGTTACTGCACAACGTGAGTTAACTTCTTGTCTTACCTAATCTTCCCTGTAGTACATGTGAGGCACTTGTATTTTTAACGTGGTTGCCACAGGACAGTGATACAAATGTATGAGATTTTAAAATGTCATCCTAAAACATTTCTCTCCTCTTTCCCTTTGGTGAAAAAACACAGAATAGTTCCCACCCCCAGGTAAAAAGAACAGGAATACTTGTGGCACCTTAGAGACTACCAAATTTATTTGAGCATAAGCTTTCGTGGGCTACAGCCCACTTCATCAGATGCGTAGAATGGAACATATAGTAAGAAGATATATATACATACAGAGAACATGAAAAGGTGGAAGTTGCCATACCAACTCTAAGAGGCTAATTAATTAAGATGAGCTATTATCAGCAGGGGAAAAAAACTTTTGTAGTGATAATCAATATGGCCCATTTCAGACAGTTGACAAGAAGGCGTGAGAATACTTAACATGGGGAAATAGATTCAATTTGTGTAATGACCCAGCCACTCCCAGTCTCTATTCAAGTCCAAGTTAATAGTATCTAGTTTGCAAATTAATTCCAGTTCAGCAGTTTCTCGTTGGAGTCTGTTTTTGAAGCTTTTCTGTTGCAAAATTGCCACCTTTAAGTCTGTTACTGAGTGACCAGAGAGGTTGAAGTGTTCTGTTACTGGTTTTTGAATGTTATGATTCCTGATGTCAGTTTTGTGTCCATTTATTCTTTTGCCTAGAGACTGTCCGGTTTGGCCAATGTACGTGGAAGAGGGGCATTGCTGGCAGATGATGGCATATATCACATTGGTAGATGTGCAAGAGAACAAGCCCCTGATGGCGTGGCTGATGTGATTAGGTCCTATGATGGTGTCACTTGAATAGATATATGGACAGAGCTGGCATTGGGCTTTGTTGCAAGGATAGGGTCCTGGGTTAGTGTTTTTGTTGTGTGGTGTGTGTTTGCTGATGAATATTTGCTTCAGGTTGGGGGGGCTGTCTGTAAGCGAGGACTGGTTTGTCTCCCAAGATCTGTTAGAGTGAGGGATCATCTTTCAGGATAGGTTGTAGATCTTTGATGATGCACTGGAGAGGTTTTAGTTGGGGGCTGAAGGTGACGGCTAGTGGCGTTCTGTTATTTTCTTCATTGGGCCTGTCCTGTAGTAGGTGACTTCTGGGTACTCTTCTGGCTCTGTCAATCTGTTTTTTCACTTCAGCAGGTGGGTATTGTAGTTTTAAGAATGCTTGATAGAGATCTTGTAGGTGTTTGTTTCCGTCTGAGGGATTGGAGCAAATGTGGTTGTATCTTAAAGCTTGGCTGTAGACAATGGATCGTGTGGTGTCTCCTGGATGGAAGCTGGAGGCATGTAGGTAAGTATAGTGGTCAGTAGGTTTCCGGTATAGGGTGGTGTTTATGTGACCATCGCTTATTAGCACAGTAGTGTCCAGGAAATGGACCGCTTGTTTGGATTGGTCCATGCTGAGGTTGATGGAAATTGTTGAAATCATGGTGGAATTCCTCAAGGGCTTCTTTTCCATGGGTCCAGAAGATGAAGATGTCAATCAATGTAGCGCAAGTAGAGTAGGGGCATTAGTGGACGAGAGCTGAGGAAGCGTTGTTCTAAGTCAGCCATAAAAATGTTGGCATACTGTGGGGCCATGCGGGTACCTATAGCAGTGCCGCTGACTTGAAGGTATATATTGTCCCCAAATGTGAAATAGTTGTGGGTGAGGACAATTTCTCACTTAAATCTTAGTGTGCATGTTGCATCTTATAAAGCTCACAGGACTAAGTTCAAAACGTGGTTCTGACACTAACTTCTTCTGTGACTTGAGAAAATTGCATATGTGCTGCCCTATTTCAAATTCTGATGTCCGGTACATCAATGTAAATTCTGAGCAACTTCACTGAAATTTCGTCATCTGTACACGGGGGATACTATAACTTATCTCACCACTCCGAGGGGTATTGTGAAGCTTAGTTAATGTTTGCAAAGTTCTTCATGGATTAAAAGAACTATACAAATACTGCTTACTATCGTTACTTTGAAGAACTTCAGGAATCTGAATTTATTTTAGATCAATACATTTCAAATAATTAAATAAAATTAAAATTGTGACCTAAGGTGCAGAATCTGGGTAAGTAGCTTTTTTGATCTGCCAAGAAAAAACAAATAGAAGCTATACATATATGTTATAAGGTATTTCTTCTTGATAACTCATTTCTGTGAATTCACAGAAAACTAAATTAAAAGATTCTAAGTTGACTTACACATAATCTGGTGGTAGCTGGTGTACATGTCCCATTGAAAAGACTGCTGAGCTGGAATTGATATGCAAACTAGACACAATCAACTCAGGGTTAAACAGGGATTGGGAATGGCTGAGCCATTACAAACATTGAATCTATCTCCTCTTGTAAGTACTCTCACACTTGCTTCTTATCAAACTGTCTGTACTGGGCTATCTTGATTATCACTTCAAAAGTTTTTTTTCTCTTACTTAATTGGCCTCTCAGAGTTGGTAAGACAACTCCCACCTGTTCATGCTCTCTGTATGTGTGTATATATATCTCCTCAATGTTTCACTCTATATGCATCCGAAGAAGTGGGTTGTAGCCCACGAAAGCTTATGCTCTAATAAATTTGTTAGTCTCTAAGGTGCCACAAGTACTCCTGTTCTTTTTACTATTGAACTGGTATAGCAAGAACAGTCCCGTGCAAGATAATGGAGTGGTTCAGATGAGACTTGAGTAATATGGAATTAAAGGAAGGTAATATAATTAATGCCAGTCAACCTGTGTTTATGGAAAGTCTGTCACCCTACCATGATATCTTGACTGATAAAGGCAATAAGGTTGATGTAGTATAATTAGACTTCTGTTAGGTGTTTGACTTAGTATTACACAACATTTTGATTAAAAAACATTGAATGATATAAAATTAATGTGGTGGTGTAGTCATGTCTGTTCCAGTATATTAGAGAGACAAGATTGGTGGTGAGGTAATATCTTTTATTGATCAGCTTCCGTTGGTGTGTTCTCTCATCAACAGAAGTTGGTCCAATACAAAATATTACCTCATCCGCCCGTCTCTCTAATAAAATTAACATGGCATGCATTAAATGGATTAAAGGCTGGCTAACTGATCGGTCTCAAAATGTAATTATAAATGAGGAAGCATCATTGAACAATGGGTGTGTTTCCAGTGGAGTTCTATAGGGATCAGTTCTTGGCCATATGCTATTTAACATTTTTATTAATGACTTGGAAGAAAACATCATCTGATAAAGTTTGCAGATGACCTACAAATTGGGGGAGTGATAAATAATGAAGAGGACAGGTCAATGATAGAGTGATCTGGATTGCTTGGTAAACTGTGTGCAAGTAAACAATATAGGTTTTAATATGGCTAAATGTAAATGTATCCACGTAGGAATAAAGAATGTAGGCCATAGTTACAGGATGGGGGACTCTATCATTGGAAGCAGTGACTCTGTTAAAGACTTTGGGGTCATTGTGGATAGTCAGCTGAACATGCCCTCACCCATGTGTCTCTGTGGCCAAAAGGCTAATCGGATGAATAAACAGGGAATCTCAAGAAGGAGTAAAGAGGTTAGTTTACTTCTGTATTTGTCACTAGTGCGACTGCTGTTGGATTACTATGTCCAGTTCTGGTGTCGACAATTCAAGAAGGACTTTGATAAATTAGAGATGGTTCACAGAAGAGCCACAAGAATTATTAAAGGATTGGAAAACATGCCTTAGAGTGATAGACTCAAGGGCTCAGTCTATTTAGCTTCACAAAGAGAAGGTTAAGGGGTGACTTGATTACAGTATTTCAGTACCTACATGAGGAATAAATATTTAATAATGGGCTCTACAACTCAAGTGCATTTCCTTCCCACTTGTGTATCATCATCGGTAGTAAAGATTCTGCAGGCAAAATTATCTCAGTGACACCTGTGCAACCTCATTTCTTACTGTAAGGCTTGGAATGATTTAATTTATAGACACTTGGTAAGTGATTCTATTGATCTCAAGATGAATAGAATCTGCACCTCAGTCTCGTTTAGTTGTTGTTTCTGCAGGGCTAACAGTTGTAAATAGCTGACAGTGCTTATTATGCTCTTGCAGTAGTAAGACCATAGTTAACTTTGCATTGGAATTTTCTGTTTTACAGGGTCTGTCTGTCTCATATTTTAAATCTGAAACATGCTATAGGGAACTTGTACCAAATTTCAGCCACTAATTAATGTGCATGGGAATAAACTCGTATGAGTTTGAGTGTTTCTGTGGTGTTGGTTTTAAAGGAAATTTGGGGAAACTGGAACACTGGAAAAGCCTGATGTCTTTTCCACACAGCACTGCAGATTTAAAAGCTCCTGCTGCTTCCTGAGCAGTAACATTGTGACATCAGAAATAATCAGCCACTCGTCTCTCATGCCCTCCATTTTGTTTGCATACTTGGGAGAGCACTGATGGCTTACTTGGTAGTCATTGCAATGTCTGCCTTTGAAAACTGGTTTACCACAGACTATCATAACGTTTAATGAAGGGTCACAGGAAGAATTGTAATGAGTTTTAAGGCGCTCCTGCTGTGCTCCTTGGGGTTTGTGCTGTGTAAGTTACACTGGTTCTTCTTCGAGTGCTTGCTCATATCCATTCCAGTTAGGTGTGCACGCGCCGCGTGCACGATCGTCGGAAGATTTTTACCCTAGCAACCCCCGGTGGGTCGGCTGTGGAGCCCCCTGGAGTGGCGCCTTCATGGCGCTGGATATATACCCCAGCCGACCCAGCGCCCCCTCAGTTCCTTCTTACCGCTCCTGACGGTCGTTGGAACTGTGGAGCGCGGCATAGCTGCTCTCCACTCTCCCTAGCTTTCTCGTTTTCATTAGTGTAGATAGTTGTGTATAGTTATTACAGTTCTTTAGATAGTTGTTTAGTTTTCGCATAGTTGTAAATTGTTAGCGGGGGTTTAAGGGGGTTGTTCTCCCCCCTTTTCCCCCCGGCGCACAGCTGGGCCCATGCCCAAGGCTCCTGGCTTTAAGCCGTGCGCGTCCTGCGGGAGGCCTATGCCCACGAGCGACCCGCACACCTCCTGCTTGAAGTGCCTCGGGGAAGCCCATCCAGCAGATAAGTGCCCAATCTGCAAGGCCTTCAAGCCTCGGAGATGTAGGCCATTTGCAGGAGACGGCTGAGGACCCTAAGCAGGGACCTGCGCATTGGTCCTTCTGGACACCGTGGGCCTACCACTAGGCACAAGGGGCCCCACCATCTGCCTCCCGCTCGGCACGTTCCGAGCCCAGGGTCCCGGAGTCCACCATCTCCCGCCCTCCTCCAGGTGGCATGGAGGCTCCAGTGCCCACACCGGCGGACGCCCTGGACCCAGGGTCAGGGGATATCCAGCTCCAGGAACACCTGGAACAGGATCCGCCCTTGGACCCCTTGCCACCGGGGGGATCCTCCTCCTCCTCCCCCGATGAGGCCGTAGCGGGTACATCCGCCATGGGTCCGCCTCCTATAGACCTTCGGGCTCACCAGGACCTGTTGCGCCGGGTGGCGCGCAATATGGACCTCCAGGTGGAGGAGATTGTGGAGGTTCATGACCCAATCGTGAACATCCTCGCAGAGGATGCCCCATCTAGGGTGGCGTTACCGCTTATCCGCACCATACAGGCGAACGCCACCACCATCTGGCAAACCCCGGCCTCTATTCCACCCACGGCCAGAGGGGTGGAGAGGAAGTACTTTGTGCCCTCAAAAGACCACGAGTACTTGTATACACATCCCCAGCCATGCTCACTGGTGGTCTCATCAATCAATGCACGGGAGCGCCATGGCCAGCAGGCCGCTGCGCCCAAATCGAAGGACGCTAAGCGCTTCGATTTGTTCGGACGCAAGGTCTATTCCACGGGAGGGCTCCAACTTCGAGCGGCGAATCAGCAGGCGCTCCTGAGCCGCTACAGTTTTAACTCTTGGTCCTCAATGGCGAAATTTAAGGAGCTGGTTCCCCAGGAATCGAGGGAAGAGTTTGGGGCCTTGGTAGAGGAGGGTAAGCGGGTGGCACGTACCTCCCTGCAAGCCTCCCTCGACATAGCGGACTCGGCCGCTAGGACCCTGGCTTCGGGGATAGCCATGCGGCGACTCTCCTGGCTCCAGGTGTCAGGCTTGCCACCAGAGCTGCAGCAGACCCTGCAGGATCTACCGTTTGAGGGCCAGGGCCTTTTTTCGGAAAAGACAGATTCGAGACTCCAAAACCTAAAGGACTCCCGAACAATGATGCGCTCCCTGGGGATGCATGTCCCAGGGCCTCAGCGCAGACCCTTCAGGCCCCAGCCTCAGAGGTTCTACCCTCCCCCGCCTCGTCCAAGACAGGACTTTGCCAGGAGGTGGGGTCGAGGCGGGAGGCGAAGGTCGACCGGCCCTCAACCTGGTCAGAACCAGGGCCAGCCTAGGCCACCTTCAGGGCCTAGGCAAAACTTTTGAAGGTGCGGTCGAGGATGGCACCACGACCACTACCCAGGATCCAACCCCCCCCTTCCAGGATCGCCTCTCCCGTTTCCACCGTGCTTGGTCCCTTATAACATCGGACCGCTGGGTCCTTCGCACGGTGGAGAGGGGATACGCCCTCCAGTTTTCCTCGCCCCCCCCCCTCCCACTCTCCCTCCCCGTCCCTCTTCAGGGACCCTTCTCACGAGCAACTCCTGACGCAGGAGGTTTTTGGGCTCCTTGCTATGGGGGCCATAGAGGAGGTTCCATCGGAGCTAAGGGGCAGGGGGTTTTATTCCCGCTACTTCCTGATCCCCAAGTCGAATGGGGGTCTACGGCCCATCTTAGACTTGCGCGGACTCAACAAATTCATAGTAAAGTTGAAGTTCCGCATGGTATCTTTGGGGACCATTATCCCTTCACTGGATCCTGGAGACTGGTTCGCCGCCCTCGACATGAAGGACGCATACTTTCACATAGCAATCTATCCGCCTCACAGGCGCTTCCTGCGATTTGTAGTAAACAGGGCACACTACCAATTTGCAGTTCTTCCCTTCGGCTTGTCCTCGGCTCCCAGAGTGTTCACAAAGTGTCTGGCAGTCGTCGCGGCCTACCTTCGTCGACAAGGGGTACAGGTGTTCCCGTACTTGGACGACTGGTTGGTACGCGGCCGCACCAGGGATCAAGTTCAGGCTCATGTCCACATAGTGACACACACTTTCCACGAGCTGGGCATTCTACTCAACAGAGAGAAGTCCATTCTAGTACCAACTCAGAGAATAGAGTTCATTGGAGCAGTCCTGGACTCCAGAAGTGCCCGAGCCATCCTGCCAGACACCCGGTTTCATACCATGTCAAGCGTCATTCAAGGACTCAGGGCTTTTCCGATTACCACCATAAGGACATGCCTTGCCCTCTTGGGCCACATGGCCTCGTGCACCTACGTAATCAGGCACGCCAGGCTACGGCTTCGTCCACTGCAGGCTTGGGTATCATCGGTATACCGTCCTCACCGGGACGACCTGAACATGGTAGTCACGGTTCCGTCCTCGGTCTTGGCCTCCCTCACCTGGTGGACGGATCGCACGGCGGTCTGTGCAGGAGTGCCGTTCCACGCCCCTCAACCCTCCCTCCACCTAGTCACGGACGCTTCATCTCTAGGATGGGGCACTCACCTCGGGGAGCACTACACCCAGGGACTGTGGTCCGCGTCCCAACTAGCCCTACACATCAACGTCCGGGAGCTGATGGCGGTGCGCCTAGCCTGTCAGGCATTCCTCAACTTCCTACACGGCCGTTGCGTGCTGATTCTCACCGACAACACCACGGCCATGTTTTATATCAACAAACAAGGCGGAGCCCACTCGTCGCTCCTATGCCAAGAGGCCATTCGCCTGTGGGACTTCTGCATCGCCCACTCGATACATCTCACGGCATCCTTCCTTCCTGGAGTTCAGAATACGCTGGCGGACCGTCTCAGCAGGTCCTTCCAGACGCACGAGTGGTCGATTCGCCCGGACATCATCTATTCCGTCTTCCAGAGGTGGGGATTTCCCCAGGTCAACCTCTTTGCATCTCGGGCCAACAGGAAGTGCCAGGCATTCTGCTCCCTACACGGGCGAGCCCCGGGCTCTTGGTCAGACGCCTTCCTTCTAACATGGAAGGACCACCTGTTCTACGCCTTTCCTCCATTTCCGTTGGTCCACAGGGTGCTGCTCAAGATCCGCAGGGACCATGCACGGGTAATTCTAGTCGTTCCCGCTTGGCCGAGACAACACTGGTACACCACTCTGCTGGAGCTTTCAGTACGAACGCCGATCACGCTCCCCTTGAGTCGGGACCTCATCTCCCAGGACCACGACCGGCTGTGTCACCCCGACCTGCAGTCACTCCACCTCACGGCGTGGATGCTTCATGGTTGAGTCGGACAGAGCGGCAATGCTCGCAGGCCGTCCAGCAGGTTCTGCTGGGAAGTCGAAAGCTCTCTACGCGGACCACTTATCTAGCCAAGTGGAAGCGGTTCTCCTGTTGGTGTGAGCAACGGGCTACGTCTCCCTCGCAGGCACCTATCCCTTTTATACTGGAATATCTCCTGTCCCTAAGACAGCAAGGCTTGGCGATATCTTCAATCAAGGTCCACCTCGCCGCTATTTCGGCTTTCCACCCAGGAGAACTCACGTCCTCGGTCTTCTCTAACCCGATGGTCGTCGGATTCCTCAAGGGCTTAGACCGGCTGTACCCACAGCAACGCCAGCCGGTTCCGACGTGGGACCTCAACCTCGTTCTCTCCAGGCTCACAGGGCCTCCGTTTGAACCATTGGCGACCTGTTCACTCCTGTACTTATCCTGGAAGACAGCCTTCCTCGTAGCCATCACCTCAGCACGGCGCGTTTCTGAACTCAGAGCGCTTACGTCCGAACCCCCATACACGGTGTTCCACAAGGACAAGGTGCAGCTTCGCCCCCACCCTGCCTTTCTTCCGAAGGTGGTGTCACCTTTCCACGTCAACCAGGATATATTTCTCCCGGTCTTCCATCCGAAACCACACGCTACTCGTCAAGACCAGCGTTTGCATTCTTTTGACGTATGCAGGGCCCTGGCTTTCTATATCGACCGTACAAAGCCATTTAGGAAGACGACGCAACTCTTCGTTGCGGTGGCCGACCGGATGAAAGGCTCACCGGTCTCTTCACAGTGCCTGTCCTCTTGGATCACGTCCTGTATTCGTGCTTGTTACGACCTGGCCGGTGTACCGACGCCACGCCTCACCGCTCACTCCACGAGGGCCCAGGCCTCCTCGACTGCCTTCCTGGCTCAAGTCCCGATCCAGGACATTTGTAGAGCTGCAGTTTGGTCATCGGTCCACACATTCGCTGCTCACTATGCACTGGTGCAACAATCCAGAGACGATGCTGCATTTGGGTCAGCGGTTCTGCACACGGCAATATCTCACTCCGACCCCTCCTCCTAGGTGGGGCTTGGGAGTCACCTAACTGGAATGGATATGAGCAAGCACTCGAAGAAGAAAAGACGGTTACTCACAGTTGTAACTGTTGTTCTTCGAGATGTGTTGCTCATATCCATTCCAAACCCACCCCCCTTCCCCACTGTCGGAGTAGCTGGCAAGAAGGAACTGAGGGGGCGCTGGGTCGGCTGGGGTATATATCCAGCGCCATGAAGGCGCCACTCCAGGGGGCTCCACAGCCGACCCACCGGGGGTTGCTAGGGTAAAAATCTTCCGACGATCGTGCACGCAGCGCGCGCACACCTAACTGGAATGGATATGAGCAACACATCTCGAAGAACAACAGTTACAACGGTGAGTAACCGTCTTTCCTTTTCAAAGGGTAATTGTTACTTTCCTCAAAAAGGGTTACATGACAATAAGATATAAAATTAAAGCTCCTTGTATTGTATATTTTTATATACTTACAAATCTATGGCTTTCTGAATATTTACCTTTTTCAAAAAGCAGGAAATTATAGATTGGAGTCTCTACTCAGTTTTCTATTACACAATTTAAAAAGAAGTAATTTAAAAGTTGCAAGAAAAACAAAAACATGTTTTGTTTGAATACAGTTTAGTTAAATTATTTCCAATGTGTTGATCAACATGGCACTGAGTGGTGAAACATGGAGCTTCACAGAGATAACAGTAGCAATTAAATATACAGTGAAGACAACAATTGTGTAATGCTTTATTTTTTAAATAGCATATGTATGAAAAGATTTTTTGATTAAAAACTAAGATAATTCACACACAAAAAGTTTAATGTTAAGGTTGTTCTCATGAATAAACAAAATAATAAAAAATTAGGCAATACAAAGTCTTCAGTTACATGATTGCATATTATTTTTTACACAGGATGCCTTGTTTATTCCATGCACAGGATGGATCTGTTCTGGGGATTAATAGGGATGTATAGGGAAGGAGTCTGTTGTCTGTCTCCTGCCTCATTTGTTGCAGAAGTTGGAAGTTTTGTAGTGAATGAGGTAGTGGACTGAGGGAAGAGAAAGGCTAGGGAAGTTGGATGTCACTCACCTGGAGACCTGGATTCTATCTTTCCCTCTTCCATAGAGTTCTTATGTGAAACTGGGCAAGTTACACCAAACTTTTCACAGTCATTTCTTCATGTAATTAAAGGCTGTATCATAATGCATATGCACAAGGGGCTGAGGTAAGGGTGCATGGGCAATGTTCATGCTGGAATTTCCTAATTTGAGAGTGAGGCTGGTGATGACAACCTTCTCATGGTTTGCCCTTTTACATGCTAAGGCACAATCAGTCATCAAATCATCATTCAAATATTGCTCTGCAAGATCCCAGAGGAAACAATAATGGAAATAGTTACATTTTCATAGCCACTTTAAGAGAACTGTAGGCCCCGCTCTACAAATTTGCCAGTTCAACACTGAACTTGAGAATGCGTGACTCTCTAACCTTTTAATCCTTAACATATTTCCTAACTTTTTATGGTTTCGTTTATTGATGAGAGCAGCCTTACTTAATGTTAAATTAAGTTTTTTGTATGTGAATTTTTACCATGAAACTGAATAGATTTTACTTGAATGCACCCAACAAGCAGTTCAGCTTTGAAGGAGCCATTTTTACACTGTTGCTATTCAGAGTTGAATTGCACTTTTAATTTTTGACGTTGAGGGCTCTTTTGGTTCATATGATGAATAAAAAGTACATTTTAAAAAATTACTCCTATTTTCCATTCTCAGTAAAGAGAGCCTTCTAAAGAGCTCAGGTTTTCCCTGTTGTAGGTATTTGAATATACTGAGGGGTTTTCATATATAAGTGCTTGCAATGTCTGTCGGATTATAGAGGACAATGAAAACCCTATCCCATCAACTTTATATGACAGAATGGCTTGAATATTACAGCAATAAAATAAAGCCTAGAGATCCATGCTTTTCATTGCAGAATTCCTAATTAAATGTTGAGGTTCTGTTTCAAGTTACGACTTAGTCTTACGCAGTGTCAGCTTTCTGGACTTGATGATTCCAGCTCAGTTTGTTAATTAAGCCACCTGGAAAAGCAGAATGAAATTGTTTGTTTATAATGGGTCTGCATTGTTTATTTTTGTACTTGCTATTGATCAACTCCTGAAGTGACATATGTTTAGCTTCATTAACTTTCAATGAGAAATTATTTTAAAAGCAATAGAAGTAACTGCACAGTGCCCCCAGTGACTACTTCTGTTGATATTGTAAATTCTGGTTTAGGGCTATATTAGGGCTATATTAGGAAGCAAAGTTAAGCTGCACTGTTCTGAATGAATTGTGAATGGGTTAATGTGGTACCCAGACACACACTTATTGCAGAACAGTGAATTGCTAACTAACATAAATCCTCAGTTTCCATGTCCTCAATATGACCTGAAAATAGAACAGTGTCAGATTACTTCACAACATGAAGTTCCTTCATAACTAGGACATTTTGAGTTACTTCTGGTCTCTGATTGTTCCTGAGTAAGCAATAGCACCAAATATTTGCAGATCTTGTAAAATGCTTTGTGGAGCTTGAAGTGGAACCCTCTGAAAAGTGATGGCATCTAGTTTGTGTGATATTGCTTTTTTGTTCTTTTTTGTTTTGGTGGTTGAAGTTATACCATATGCCAGTGCTTCTAAACCTTTTTTGGCAACAGCTGGTTTTCCACTCTAAGACCTCTGTTGCAACAGCCAGTGTAACTTGGATTTGGATCCACAAAAGCTCCATTGTGAGTTGGAGAGCACACCGTGGAATGGGAAATGGTGTGATGGGAACCAGCAGAGGCAGCTCATTAAGAAAAAAGTGGGGAGTCTAGAATAGTGCTCATGAAATTCTGAATTAGCACCAATAAAAGCAATATATTAGTGGTTGGGAACCGCTACCATAGATATACCCACCATTGTGTGTAATGTATGCACGACAACTTTGCTTCAAAAGCTACCATAATTTTTTTGACATGTTACAAATCAATTTTCATGTGTCTGTAATAACTTCTATTAAGACTGGTTTAGAAATTTCACCACTGATGCACATTTTCCATGACCCAATTTGATGATTGAGCAGTTATGATACACAGAAATGAGCTGTAGTTAATAACTTATTTACCATTATTTTTCCAGACACTGGAAGCCATTTTGAATTTCAAATACTCTGGGGGACCAGGACATGCTGATGGCTATTACAGGAACCTCTCTCTGGGCCTTCATGTGGAAGTGGAGCCATCTGTCTTCTTTACGCATGTCAGTACCCTTCCTGCAACAAGGTAAGTCTTCCAGTCATCCTTGCAACCCAAGATATCCACAACAACATGCAGACAAAAGCTGCTGAATGGAATTAATAAGATGTATGGAGAGATGTGTGGAACTGCTGGATATTTTATAAGATACCAACTGTAACTTACCTCTTACTTAGAAAACCTGACTTTGTGGTTAAACAGTCCATGTGCATTGGAAAATTTCTGTAGTTCCTATATTTTCACCTTGCTATAGCTTGAAAATGAAACATTTTCCTTTATAATGGGTATCTTCTTCCATGTATCTTGACTGAAATTGTGAAGGTTTTAGTGTTGTCTGCTGTTTTAGACTGTGTTCTGCATGCTACTGGATACCAATGAAAAGTAAGTTTTTCTCATTCTTTCCTGAGTGGATTTTTACCTGTTTCTCGTAGGTGATAAAATAAAGTTTTCTATTTATAGTGACTTTCATCCCAAGGATAGTTTATAGAATATAGTCAAAGGTCAAAATTTTCCAACTCTGGGTGCCTAAAGTTAATCAACAATACTGAACGGAAAGTTCTTCTAGTAATTATATTTGCTGCTATTATAATTACCTGATAAATACTAAAACCTCAATTCTGTATAGTCAGTTTCATTATCTTCTTTTTATTTGAGGTATTTCTTGAATCAACAGCTATTTTATGAAAATTAATTCTGCATGTTAAAGTAGTTCTTCTAGTGATTGCTGCATGATGGTATAAAAGGCAGCGCCGCCCCAGACCACGCTCAGTTCCTCCTTACCACCCACGATCGATAGAGTGCATTGCCTTACTTCTGCAAGTTTATTTTTAGAGGGAAATTATCTTCCTTTCTGTACATAGGTAAGTTCGTGGCCTTTGCTAGTGTTAAGATTAGTGTAGCTCTTCTTTGTTGTTTTTCTTGGAACAGAGGTTCCCTCTTATTCACAGTGCCAGAGTATGCCTCAGTCTCTGGGTTTTAAGCCTTTTGCTGGCTTGCAAGAAATCTGTGCTGGTGTGACTTTTATTCCACCTGCCTCAAATGCCTTGGTGAGGGTCACACTCTAGACCACTGCCAGATTTGCAAGGACTTTAAATCCCCGACCAAAAAGGACAGAGAGGTGAGACTGCGTCACCTCCTTGTGCAGGCTGCCTTGTGTCCACTTTCTGACCCTTCCCACTGAGGGCGGGCACCAAGTATTTCAACATTGGTGAGGAGCAGTGCTGCAGACATTGCTTCTGAAACTCAGCACCAATCCCCCCCTGTGCTGAGAAAGAAGCACAAAAGTTCAGACCAGAACAGTAAACAACAGTAAGCAATCTGAAGGACAAGGTAGAGTGTCCTATGGAAAGAGAGATTCCCCAGCAGTGACCTATTTTCATCAAGGGTCTTCAGCTCCGGCACCGGTGCCTGTGCTATTAATGTTGCAGTGCCAACTCTTTTGGTGCAACAAGAACAGCACCCGGAAAATCTCTTGATATCACTGGTGCCAGAAGCCTATGCAGAAGCACAGGACCTACTCTGCCTCTCGATACTGGATTCTCTGATTGTCCAGGAGACAAGTTGGCAGGTACCAGTGGAAGTTAGGCCCTGGCTATACACAATCTCAGAGACCAGATCCATACTTGGTACTGTGGAGGCTAGATCTATGAAGCATGCAGTCCAGAAGTAAATCTAGCATGCTGTCCCAGGTTCTGGTATATCTGGAGATATGTTCCTGGATCTTGGCACCACCTGGCACATCACCAGTGTGGTCAAGCAATTCAAGGTCCTCCTCAGAGTCTGAGGTACACCTAGTATACACCGAGTGACCTAGACAAATTGGAGGATTGGGCCAAAAGAAAACTGAGATTCAACAAGGACAAGTGCAGAGTCCTGCACTTAGGACAGAAGAATCCCATGCAGCGTTGCAGGCAGGGGACTGACTGGCTAAGCAGCAGTTCTACAGAAAAGGACCTGGGGATTACAGTGGATGAGAAGCTGGATATGAGTCAGCAGTGTGCCCTTGTTGACAAGAAGGCTAACGGCATATTGGGCTGCATTAGTAGGAGCATTGCTAGCAGATCCAGGGAAGTGATTATTTCCCTTTATTCGGCATTGGTGAGGCCACATCTGGAGTATTGCGTCCAGTTTTGGGCCCCACACTACAGAAAGCATGTGGACAAATTGGAGAGAGTCCAGCGGAGGGCAACGAAAATGATTAGGGGGCTGGGGCACATGACTTATGAGGAGAGGCTGAGGGAACTGGGCTTGTTTAGTCTGCAGAAGAGACGGATGAGAGGGGATTTGATAGCGGCCTTCAACTACCTGAAGGGGGGTACCAAAGAGGATGGAGCTGGGCTGTTCTTGGTGGCAGATGACAGAACAAAAAGTAATGGTCTCAAGTTGCAGTGGGGGGAGGTCTAGGTTGGATATTAGGAAACACTATTTCACTAGGGGGGTGGTGAAGCACTGGAATGGGTTACCTAGGGAGGTGGTGGAATCTCCGTCCACTTAGAGGTTTTTAAGGCCTGGCTTGACAAAGCCCTGGCTGGGATGATTTAGTTGGTGTTGGTCCTGCTTTGAGCAGGGAATTGGACTAGATGACCTCCTGAAGTCTCTTCCAACCATAATCTTCTATGATTCTACACACTTATGCCCCTTGTTCCTGATGATACTCCCCTTCACCTTAATTGTGGGAATTCTATTCTTGGTACCCACTGGAGTTCCAGAGACATGGATTCATGGAGCAGTGATTGCTGAGGTTCTATGCCATACCCATGGTTTTTCTGGAACCTGTGGGACATGCCTCCCACTTCCAGATCCTCCCTGGTTCTTAAGACTTACAGATCTAGCAGATGACAGGCTAGCTCATGCGAGTAGATCTAGGAGGCTATTGTCAGTACTGAGGTTAGTTCTGAGCCAAGACCCTGAAGTCCAGACTCGGGGTTCGGAACCTTGACCCATCTCACTACAGGAGGATCAACCTCAGCCTCCTCTGCATTCTCCCTATTCATCATCTGCAGACTCTTGTTTCCTGGGATTTCTCACTTGTTCAGGATGACTACAGGGCTTATCAAGAGCTTTAAAAGAGAGTATCTACTTCTCTTGCTATTCCTGTTGAAGTAGTTCAAGAGAGTTCTCACAGGCTGGTGTACGTTCTGGGTTCAGCAGGACCTTCTAGAGTGGCTCTATCTATCAATGAGGCCATCCTAGAACCTACAAAATATTTGTGGAAAACCATGCTGTCTGCCTCTGACAGCTAAGAAAACTGAGAAAAGATACCATGCCTGCTATTTTCAAGCACATCATTCACCAGGTTTCCCAGTTGTCTCTGCAGTGAATGAAAGTGTGTATCAGGGATGATTTCCTTCTACCAAAGGACAAAGAAATCAGGCCTTGTCAGTGGAAAACTTTGTACCACATCTTGTCTATGGTTTTGTATCTCTAACTAATAAACCTTATTGGCCAGATACAACTTCTCCCTCTCAGACAATACCCTGAAGATCTCTGACAAGTTGACAGAGGATGCCAGACAGGAATTCTAGACCAGATTAGATGAGGGCAAGCTGATGGCTTGGACCTCTCTACAAGCATCCTTAGATGGGGGGAGATTCAGGAAGTACATGTAAATGTTCATGACTTCAGTCCTTGGGTCCCCCGTAAAAGATCTATGAGATGATCCAGGATCTCCCTATCTTACAGAAGATGGATGAGATGGTCTACACTGAAATAATTGGGAATTTACATGCCTTTCTCTAAAAGAAAGCAGTTCCACCTTCAATCTCTACAGGAGTGCCAGGTTTTCCCACAATAGCATAATCAATCTAGAAAACGACAGGAAAAATACTGGAGAAGACCTCCTCCACAACTGTCGTCTTCTGTGAGTTCTTCAAGACAGTTGGGATATTGCAACCAGTCTCTTTGACTGCCTTGTCGGGGACAGAGTACCAGATTGCAGTGTACCGGTTTTTCTCTCCCCTAATTTTTCCAACAGATTATCCCACTTTCTGTGTGGTTGGTCCCCCTAATTACTGTGGAACAGGGATACACCTTGCAGTTTATTTCCAGTCCCCCCCTCAACTTCTCTTCTTGTCTCTTATCAAGGATCACATCATTCTCCCCCAAGGAGTTCAGTCAGATATTCAATTAACATGTTATTTTTTTAATGAGTGTCATCAGCATGGAAGCATGTCCTCTGGAATGGTGGCCTTAGCATGAAGGGGCATACAGATGTTTAGCATATCTGGCACGTAAATACCTTGTAATACCGGCTACAAAAGTGCCGTGTGAACCCCTGTTCTCATTTTCTGGTGACATTGTAAATAAGCAGGTAGCATTGTCTCCCGTAAATGTAAACAAACTTGTTTGTCTTAGCGATTGGCTGAACAAGAAGTAGGACTAAGGGGACTTGTATGCTCTAAAATTTTACATTGTTTTGTTTTTGAGTGTAGTTATGTAGGGAAAAAATCTACATTTGTCAGTTGCACTTTCATGATAAAGCGATTGCACTACGGTATTTGTATGAGGTGAATTGAAAAATACTATTTCTTTTGTTTATATTACTATTTTTATTACAAATATTTGCACTGTAAAAATGATAAAGTGATCACTATACACTTTGTATTCTGTGTTGTAAATTAAATCAATATATTTGAAAATGTAGAAAAATATCCAGTGCGATTAAAACTGCGATTAATTTTTAATGGTGATTTTTTAAAATTAATCGTGCGAGTTAACTGCGATTAATCAACAGCATTACTTTAAAGATATCTTTTTCCCTGCAGTTACCTAGTTCTAGAACAGTCATTTAAAATTAACAGTTAATACAAGCCAAAAGATAATTGCCTGTAATTGTAATCTCCTATGATAAAAAATCTAATCTTTGTTTTTATCAGTCATACAACATTCCTCTATGCATTTGATAATATTAACTTACTTGAGAGATGTAATAACTTCATTAATAGTTTCTAAACGTCAATAAAGATTGCAGGTTTAAAGTTTATAATTTACCTTTAGAAGTTCCTTATTTGTGTTTCTTTTCTGGAATACATCCCTCTCATTTATGAGATGCAAAGATGTTCAGGAGTGAAATAAACCACAGATTTAACTTTTTCTGATTAAGGTTTAATTTTGTACAGACATGTCTTATACATGTACATAGTCAAATCATGCAATTTTAGTGCTAGGCCGATTTACTGAATACTGTGTTTAAAATTGATGTGTTGCACAATGGGGATAATTTTATTCTTTTTTTCAGTTGCGCTAAATTCATATATGGTGCTAACTGAAAAATATGGTAAATATAATTGAATTGGATGGGTATATACTTCAGGGATTGTGTAAATGCTTGTAATCCAGTTGTGGGGGTGTTTACTTTGGGGACTCTGTAAATGCTCAGCAAAACATCTACACTGTTTTACAAAAATTCCACGGAACCTAGAAAAAGCTAGGAACCCAGCCAACTACAAGTCATCTGCTCTAAATGCTAGGTACCATAACCACTTTCCCAACACTCATTAGGGTCTAAAGTTAGTTCTTTATTTTCTGATCTCTAGGTGATTATTGTGTTTAACAATGTAGTATTGAGAAACTCACAAATTTATTATTTTTTGTATTAGGTAATGACCATTTTCCTTATCCTAAAATAAGACTTTCCTATTCCTTAATTGTCATTCTGTTGCCAGTGGTTTACTGCAGATAGCAAATATTTTACCCTAAAAAAATAAAAAAGGGGGGAGGGATAACTCAGTGGTTTGAGCATTGGCCTGCTAAATCCCGGGGTTGTGAGTTCAATCCTTGAGGGGGCCACTTAGGGATCTGGGGCAAAATCAGTATTTGTTCCTGCTAGTGAAGGCAGGCGGCTGGACTCGATGACCTTTTGGGGTCCCTTCCAGTTCTATGAGATAGGTATATCTCCATTAAAAACAAACAAACAAAAAAACTTTTATTATAGTGCTGACTTGATTTGTAGTTAAGGCTTCCATGGAGTCCAATTATGTTCTTATGTATACTTTCTCTGCATAGTAACAGGTGCTTGATAGTTCCAATTCAGCAAAGCACTTCAGCATATGCTTAACTATATTCATTAGCTTTAGTCCATCTGTGTCCAACGTACACATCAGCATGTAAAGTCAATGGAAGCTAAGCGTGTACTCAAGTGATTGCTGAATGGGGATGGACTTCAGCACATGCTGAAGTAACTAAGCTGATGCATAAGTGCTTTGCTGAAAAAGGGCCAAAAATAATATATAATATTTAAATCTTTCTTTGTATGCAGCTTTTTTTCCTGCAGCCACTGCCGAAAGGTTCTTATTGTCCCTTTATTTTTTACATATGTGAGTTGACTGCATGTTCATAAATGCACTTTATTATTTTCATGTGCTCATCATGTCTCTGTATTTATTCTATGCTAATGGTTTTGGTGATCAACAAAGCTGTTTATCTCTTGTTCTTCGTAATATTGATTTCCCAGCACCAAGCCCCGTCGTTTATCATACTATATTACATTTTAAAGTGAAAAATAGTAGAAATTTATCATTTTCAAAACACCTGTGAATAAATGTTTCTCATTAAGTAAAACACACTTTTTCTTGATTTATTGATCTTTTCTCTGCTGAATCCAAATACTTAGATGCTGTGAATTACAAGTCAAAGTTTGCACTTACGCTTTCTCTGCTTATTTAACTTTTTAAATTAATTTGCCTTGAACTTGTATCAGATTTTGTTGCTTAAGTTTTATATGAGATGTTAAACTGCTCTTATTTAGTTTTTATGAGACAGGCTATGCTTTTATAGCTTCAGATTTTCAGTTGGCAATTCATAACATAAAATATTATTGGTCTAGTTTCCCTGGGTTCCAAAAATATGCCATTGAAGTGTTCCTGAAGAATTTGAATGCAGCTGGGAAATGCATCTTCTTATTAAAGCTAGCAATGTGACCTATACAGTGAAACCCCACAGTATTTTTTTTAATTTACTAAGAGATGATGTTCCCCACTTACTTATCAGTTACCTTTAGTAGTTGTTGAGAGAGTTGTTGATACAAAATTGCTCAAGATAGACAAGTCCCAGGCAGATTACGAAGAGCTACAAAAGGATCTCTCAAAACTGCGTGACTGATCAATAAAATGGCAGATGAAATTCAGTGTTGATAAATGCAAAGTAATGCACATTGGAAAACATGCAAACTATACATATAAAACGATGAGATCTAAATTGGCTGTTACCACTCGACAAAGAGATTTTTGGAGGCATTGTGGATAGTTCTCTGTGCAGCGGCAGTCAAAAAAGCGAACAGAATGTTGGGAATCATTAAGAAAGGGATCGATAATAAGACAAAAAATATCATATTTCCTCTATATAAATCCATGGTATGCCCACATCTTGAATACTGCATGCAGATGTGCTCACCCCATCTCAAAAAAGATATATTGTAATTGGAAAAAGTTCAGAAAAAGGGCAAGAAAAATTATTAGGGGTATGCATGGCTGCCATATGAGGAGAGATTAATAAGACTGGGATTTTTCAGCTTGGAAAAAAGGCGACTAAGGGGGGATATGATAGAGGTCTATAAAATCATGACTGGTGTGGAGAAAGTAAATAAGGAAGTGTTATTTACTCCTCATAACACAAGAACTAGAGGTCACTAAAAGAAATTAATAGGCAGCAGGTTTAAAACAAACAAAAGGAAGTACTACTTCACACAACACACAGTCAACCTGTGGAACTTGTTGCCAGGGGATGTTATGAAGGCCAAAAGTGTATCTGGGTTCAAAAAAGAATTAGATAAGTTTATGGAGGATAAGTCCATAAATGGCTATTAGCCAGGATGGACAGGGATGGTGTCCCTAGCCTCTGTTTGCCAGAAGCTGTGAATGGGCGATGGGATGGATCACTTGATGATTACCTCTTCTGTTCTTTCCCTCTGGGGCACCTGGCATTGGCCACTGTCGGAAGACAGGATACCGGGCTAGATGGACCTTTGGTCTGACCCAGTATGGCCATTCTTATGTTCTTATGAGAGAACAATGATACCCAAGTGATCTATTGGAAAAATACCATACAGACTTTTTCCCCTCAGTTCCCTTGTGTTTCAAATAGACTTAAATTTGGGAAATGATCTTTCCTGTATGATGTCTTAGATACCAAGGTGATTGGTGCCTTAGGAGCACTTAAGATAGTGATGCAAGGTAGGTGAGAGATCTTTAATTGGACCAACTTCTCTCTCACCAACAGTTAGTCTAATAAAAGATATTACCTCACCCACCTTGTCTCTCTAGTATCCTGGGACCGACAGGGCTGCTACAACACTGCGTAAGATAGTGATAACATTTCCACCAGATTTAATTTGAGGGTTCAAATAGCCAACTAAAATGTGAGCTTACTATCTACTCTTACTCTCTTTCATATGTATGTGCTAACACATCCTGTACATTACATTGAAAAGGCTAATTAAAATGCACCAATTTACATCTACTATTCTTCTTTCACAAGCTTGAGTCCATATTTAATCTTAGAAATGTAGTGTTGGAAGGTATCTTAAGAAGTCATCTAATCCAGCCCCTCCTGCCTGGAGGCAGGACTAAGTATATCTAGACCAGTGGTTCCCAAACTTTAACCACCTGTGAACCCCTTTCACTAAAATGTCAAGTCTCGCGAACCCCCTCCTAAAAATGAATATTTCCGGGGATTTTCTCCTTTACCTGAGTATAAATTATAAAAGCAGTGATCTTGGAAATATAAAATTTGTTTTTATGACATGCTTATTATACACTATTTATTATTAATTACTATTTATCACTACAGTATTTTTATATTTATGAAAAGGGCAACGCTCTTCCAAGATCTCACTTTCATAGCTTGTATCACTTTGAATAAGCTTGTTATAAGACAAGGCTCCTATGTTTCATCAAGGAGTATCAGACGTGAAACAGCATGAAGGGATTTAAGAAGCCAACTCAAAGAGTTCTTCCTACACAAGCATTCAGGTCTTGAGCAGTCCAGGCAAACAACACACGTTACAACAAAGCTTAAACTTGTTCTTCATAATAATTTTAAAAACAAGATTAGCTGCCTATTTAATTTTAAAAACAGCAAAAAATATCCACCTCCCTTTCCATTTCTTATAAGGAGTCTTGAAGTTTAAATCTCCTCAGTGTGATAGATATGCTCGCTTTGATCTGCTTAGCTCTTGGAAGTCCAGGGGCTCCGGGCTGCTGGTCCTGTGCTGCCCGGGGTCCCTAAGGACAGCTCTGTCCGCCATTAAGGAATTTTTCCCCGAGAACCCCCTGTAACATTTCGTGAACCCCCAGGGGTTCACGAACCCCAGTTTGAGAACCACTGATCTAGACCATCCAAGACAGGTGTTTGTCTAACCCAGGGTTTCTCAAACTTTGTCATAGTGAGCCTCCCTAAGTTAAGAAAAAAATTGTGCCTCCTGTAGTTTAATAGGACAACACAAAGAACTGAAAATCCCATATTTTGCAAGAATGAGTAATAAAGTAAAAGGGTTTTGATCAGTGTAGTTATAAGAATGTGAATGTCAAAAGTACTAATTTTATTTCATAAAGCACCTTTCATGTTATCTAACAGTTCTGCTCATCAAGAGTACAGATTGCAGTAGCTAAAATAAAACTGGTGATAGTGACTGTAAAAGTGACACAGAGGGCTGAAATGAATGGCATCAGCCCATAAAAAAGCAAGAGACGAGTACATTAGTGTGAGAGTAACTGGACCAACTAACTGAAACAGGGAACAGTCTCTATTATGGAATTGATTGACTTACAGCAAGAGCGTCCAACACAGGAACACATAGGCAACATGCCTGAAGCCCAAAGGCCTTGGGAAACAGAGCACTCAGCAGCAGCTCTTAACTTTTGCCTGTCTGTCTCTTGTACTGGCAGGGAGGACTAGTCCCCCCCTGACAGGTGCTCCCATTGAATGGCACAACAGGGCAGTGGTGTCTCGCAGTGCACCCAGCCCTGCTGTACCACATGCTGTTCTAACTGCATCCCTACGTTGCATCCCTGGTGGGATGATCACTCTGATGTGCTGTCAGAGTAGCAGCCGTGTTAGTCTGTATCTGCAAAAAGAACCGGAGTACTTGTGGCACCTTAGAGACTAACAAATTTATTTGAGCATAAGCTTTCGTGGGCTACAGCCCACTTCATCGGATGCATGCAGTGGAAAATACAGTGGAAGATAATATATACACACACACACACATACACAGAGATCATGAAACAATGGGTGTTACCATACACACTATATTTCCTCCCCCCTACAGTTCCTCACATCTTCTTGTCAATTGCTGGAAATGGGCATTTTCATTACCACTACAAACAGTTCTTTTTCTCTCCTGCTGATAATAGCTCACCTTAACTGATCACTCTCCTTATAGTGTGTATGGTAACACCCATTGTTTCATGTTCTCTGCGAGAGGCACAGGCGGACCGCAGTGAAGACACCGTGGTGAGTAGATCTAAGTACGTCGACTTCAGCTACGTTATTCACTTAAATCGTAACTTAAATCGATTCCCCTCTCCCCCAGTGTAGACCAGACCTACATTCAGTTTAAGGACAGAACTTTTCTGCTTCCTAGGTACAGGGGATTAAATTTATAGATAACCAAAGTGTTTTTTATGTTGTGTAATATACAAAATTGTAAAAGATTAATACTTACCAAAAGGGGCCTTTTGTGGCCGCTGCCCAGCTGGTACCCTCCTTTCCTTCCCTGCCCGGAGGGTTAGGACAAGGTGCCAATCCAGCTGTTCCTGCAGTGTGGCCTGGAGATAGGTGTAGTGTCCAAAATGAAAAGTCTACAATTGTGTAAGTGAAACATCAAAGGATAATAATTGAAAATCCAGTCTACTAACTAGTTAGGCCTACCACTGTGTGGTATCTTATATTGGCTAATGATAAACTTTTACCAAATTTATACTTTTGCGTCCTATTAAAATGTTGCTGAACCAATCTGAATATGTTAAACAACCTTGATTGATACTGAGTTTGCTGGATGGTACTTTGTAAAATGTGACAATTCAAAATTCAAATTGTTTTCTGCTCCATTGTATTTACACAATTTCCCACTATTTCACTGCAACAAACTGTGACACAGCCTCCTTTGCAAATAAAGATTTGGGGTGAAAAATATAGGAGAGGGAATGAACTGATGTTTATTTTTTATCAGCGACATTTCAGCCTCTTCTTTACAGTGTTTTTGGCTAAATAATGGAAAAGTTCAGTAGCTTCTTTGAGTCATTTTTGATTTTGTCCTTGTGTGGCTCCAGTTCTTTGTTAATTATTTCAAACTAGGTTTCCATTGAAACTGTGACAATGGAATTGATTAGCAGCTTTCACATTTACTGCAGTTAGAATGAGAAATAACCACCTAGTGAATTTGACACTGTGAAGACTTAAAAAATGTGACGAGCTAACTAGTTTTATATATAGGGCCCTACCAAATTCACGATGCATTTTGATCAATTTCATGGTCATAGGATTTTAATACAGTAAATTTCATGATTACAGCTATTTAAATCTGAAATTTCACGGTGTTGTAATTGTAGGGATCCTGACCCAAAAAGGAGTTGTGGAGTGATCACTAGGTTATTGTAGGGGGTGAGGGGGATTGCGGTAGTGCCACCCTTACTTCTGTGCTGCTGCTGGCAGCGATGCTGCCTTCAGAGCTGGGCAGCTGGAGAGCGGTAGTGGGTGGCCGGGAGCCCAGTTCTGACGGCAAAGCCGCTGCCAGCAGCAGCGCAGAAGTAAGGATGACATGGTATGGTATTGCCACCCTTGCTTCTGCACTGCTGCCTGCAGGCCTGGGCCCTCAATCAGCAGCTGCCACTCTCTGGCCATCCAGCTCTGAAGGCAGCAACGCAGAAGTAAGGGTGGCATGGTATGGTAAGGGTAGCAATACCGCGACCCCCCTAAAATAACTTTGCAACCCCCCTGCAACTCCCTTTTGGGTCAGGACCCCCAATTTGAGAGAGGCTGGTCTCCCCCTATGAAATCTGTATAGTATAGGGTAAAAGTACACAAGACCAGATTTCACAGGGAAAGACCATATTTCATGGTCTGTGATGCGTTTTTCATGGCCGGGAATTTGGTAGGGCCCTGTTTATATAGAACCATGTTAGATGCCCCACCTACCTTCCAGAAGTTTGTCAACCAATCCCACTCCCCTTTGAAAGTTCAGAACTCCACCCACTCTTATCTTTTCAAGGACCACCCCTTTTACAAGATTATGCTAATTTTTTTTATAAAGTATACTGTGTATGGTATCATTTAAAAACTCATGATTTGCTGATCATTGTTGGCCTGGTAAAATGTGTGGCAACATTGTATGCAAAGAGACAAGATTCCACTGTACGATATTACCAGGACATGTTCTGAAGGGCAGTGACAAACAAGTTCCCTAGAGACAAAAGGCTAACCAAAGCCTCAGCCAGGTGTCAACAAGATCAAATGCACCATCACCTGATTAAGTGGCCACTCTTCGGCAGCAGAGAGGGTGTGGGCAAAAGATCTACATTTTGACAAAGTAGCTTAATGGTCCTGACCATGCAATTTTTCTGTCTCCTGAACGTCAGCTGGAGATGATTCTTGCAGAAGAGAAAGGGCTATAAGAGGAAAGGCCATATGTCCCAAATCATCTCACCCTTGCCCTCTACCCATGGCAGCATCAACCCCTGAAGAACAAAGGAAGCAGCATTGCACTGGGGAAGGGTGAGGAGATCCTGAATGAAAGAGGTTCAGGCAGTAAGACTGTTGCAACATGTGATGAGAGAGACCTTTTGCTTTGTATTCACTTAGCTTGTTAAGTGAGGTGTTAGTTGCCTTTCACCTTTTATTTCCTTGTAACCAATTCTGACTTATACGCTTCATTACTTGTTGTCACTTAAAATCTTTTTGTCGTTAATACATTTGTTTTGTTGTTTATTCTAAACCAGTTTGTTTGGATTGAAGTGTTTGGGAAACTCCATTTGGGGTAACAAGATTTATGCATATAATTTTCTATTAATGAAATGATGGACTTTGTATGAGCTTGTATTGTGCAAGAGGCTTCTGTGTAGTACAAGACAGATATTTCTGCGGGAATGTCTGGGATTGGGAGTTTGCTGATATTGCCCTGCAGTGTAATTCAATAGTGGCTGGCTATAGCACTCATACCGTATAGCTGGGAGTGATTTACATGCTGGTGGCTGTGAGTGAGTAGACCAGGAGTGGTTGCTCTCACAGCGAAACAGTGTAAACGACACCCCAAGTTGGGGAACTGAGGGGACCACAGCTGTCCATCAGTCCAGATTGACCCTTGGTAATGTCAAAGCTCCATCCATTCCCCTTCGTCCTTAGGATTCTGAACAGTTATATAATATTTTTTCTCTCATTAGTCATAGTAGACATAACAAGAATCTTAGGGCTGGTCTACATTTAAAAAGCTGCACCAGTGCAGCTGTGCCACCATAGCATTTTAGTGAAGATGCCACTACGCCAGTGGGGGGAGAGCTGCTTCTGTCAGTGTAGTTAATCTACCTCCACGAGAGGTGGTAGCTATGGTGACGGGAGAAGCTCTCCGCCAACACAGCGCTGTCTACATTGGAGGTTTGGTCGATATAACTACATCGCTCAGGGGTGTGGATTTTCCACATGCCTGAGCGATGTAGTTATACCTATATAAGGTTGTAGTGTAGACCTAGGATACATCTTCACTACCTGCCGTATCGGCGGGTAGCAATCGATTTATCAGGGATCGATATATCGCATCTTGTTAAGATGCGATATATCGATCCCTGAACGCGCTCACCGTCGACTCCCGAACTCCACCAGAGCGAGCGGCGGTAGCGCAGTCGACGGGGGAGCCGTAATCGTCGATCCCACGCCGTGTGGACCCCAGGTAATTCGATCCAAGATACTTTGATTTCAGCTACGCTATTCGCGTAGCTGAAATTGCGTATCTTGGCTCGATCCCCCCGCAGTGTAGACCAGCCCTTAGTGTTTTCATTACTTCCCTTCTACCTTTCTCAAACAGTTTAGGCTTCAATTTCAATCTATAGATGAAAACCTTATGTTTCTGTTATGAGGAAATTTCATATTATGTTCATGTAAATACTTCAAAGGGACAGTTTTAAAAATGAAAATAACTAAAGCTTCTACAAACAGTGCAGTTCTGGACCCCTAATTACTAGACACAGAGACAACTTGCAGGGGGGTTCAGAGAGAAGAGCAACAAAAATAGTTTGCAGCCTGCAGGGACTGATTTTTCAGTGAAGATCGAAAGTTAAATTTGGAAGCTCCATTTCTTAAGACTTCTAAAAACTCAACTGAACAAAATTCTAGTAAATGTACAATAATGAACAATGCTGCAGGGGATGTTCTAGATAAATGGTTCCCAGTTTGGTCTCTGAATCAGTTGTTCATGAAGTGCTTGCTAGTGGTTTGTAGAAAATTGGGTGGGTTTATAACATGCTGTTGACTTTCCTCCTTGTTTCCAGCTGATTCTGCCGTCTTCCTTCATTTTCTCTGAAACAACACTGATCTTAGTAGTTTGGGTCTTAAAAGGACTTTGTCAACAAAGTCGTGTATATTAAAACGGTCTTAAATGAGCATTCAAAGAATTGACAAAAAATCCATTGTTTAATGGCGGCAGTCTGCTAATAAAGGTGGTTCTGGATTGTACTTGGTACTTTTGAGGATACTTAGAAGTGATCCCACTAGATAGGTGACATAGTCATGTGCAGATCATAAGTATAATTAAATTCTGCTCTTGTTCAACTATGCATGCTCTTTTTAAATTTCAACAAGGTTTAATCAGAGTTAGTTTTAGAGGAAAAATTAAGATACTATAATTGGAATAGATGAGGGTAAATATAATTTTAGAGTCCATAATATATGTAATTCAAATACTCTATGTGTTACTAAAGCTACAGTATTAATTTATTTTTCGTTTCCAAACAGCACCCGACAATGCCATCTACTCCTTGATGTCTTCAATTCAACTGAACATGAGCTGACTGTTAGTGCTAAAAACAACGAAGATCTAGTTCTGCATGCGGGGGAATGTCAGCGGTAAGTGCTTTTGGCATTAAAAAGATACTGCTATAGCTTTATTCTCTCAACTTTTGTGAGCTATTCATTTTTTTTAAATTGTACAGTTTCAGAGACTGTAGTCTATTTTTGTTTCTCTGAAGATACATCTTTGAGTGCTAAGAATGTCTCGCTGTAATTTATTTTGTCTGCAGTTTTCTTCCAGTAAAAATTAATTGCAGAGCACAAGGTGACTGTTACTTGTGGAGCGAAAGAATGGGTTCAGCATTGTACAAATGACATGGACTGTTGGATGACTGGCTATGTTTTCCTAAAACTTCTATAATATAATGGTTCTTGATGCACTTTAAACAGAGTGTATTTTGATGTTGAAACCTCCGTTTTTATTGGTTGAAATAGATTGAATTCACTGATATATAATCTTTGCACAGAATAGACCTTTCTTCATTCAGTTTACTTCTACCATAACCACCATTCTGTGAAAAGGAGAAATAGACAAAAGAAAATGGAAACAGAGAAAAAGAAAACAGGAGCAATTACAGT
The DNA here is from genome assembly GCF_002925995.2 of Terrapene triunguis. Taxonomy (NCBI): domain Eukaryota; kingdom Metazoa; phylum Chordata; order Testudines; family Emydidae; genus Terrapene; species Terrapene triunguis. The sequence continues at coordinate 104,779,974 of NW_020664409.1, read as the reverse complement.
AGGTTAGCTCTGTAGTCTGTTCCCTTCATTCATCTCCTTGGGCACTTATCTAGGCAGGAGCTCTTAGAAGTATTCCCATCCCCTTTCCTAACCTGTCCACTTCACAGCTGTTAGACTGTTTGTTCATATGGACAGGTACCATCCTTCTTTAATCTCTGGAAAGTGCATGGAACATAGTGGACACAGTCCTAAACAGTTAATAAATAGTGTTGAGACCATTACCCTATCAATCAAATCCTTCCTAAGACCCCATTTCTTCTGTGGTGCTTATAGGAAGTGAATTTATTTTATCATTGGGGGAAAATCAGTGTTGTGATGCCAAAATAATAACAAGAGGCTTCCTCAAAAAGTTTATGCCTTACATACAAATAAACATTATATTATCTGGGTAAAATATCCAGCACCCCCCACACTGTCTCTCTAGCAAAATAGCCATCAATTTACATATTCTTTCCCCCCTTCCTCCTCCCAGGTTGTGGGGAGAGGTGAGTTGGTGTGGGTTGGAGGAATGAGTCTACACAGAGTACTTCAGGAATTTAGGCAGAAAAAGGTTTCCTGGGTTGATGGTAGGGGAATTTGGCTCCTTCGCTGTCTCTGAAAGGCGTTTCATTGCCATCTTCTCCATACTCTGAAACAAAAATTGAAGACGAGATGCTGGTTGATAACTGACAAGTGTCGACATCAAGTGATGGTTTCTTCAGTTAAGATATGCACTTACTTCCTTAAGAGCTCTCAGTATTCTGCCCTTCTTAAAGGTGGTATTGACAGTCTGCCTCCAAATGACCCAGAACTTCCCTTTAAGCTTTCATCAGCCAAGAAGGCCTTATGTCCAAACAGGGTGTGGAATAGAATTTTCTGATCACATTCAGAACCACAACCACCACAGTTCAAAACCCAGATGAATTTTGGCTTTCAACTTCTCAATATCCTGCTTTACTGTCATTGATGTGGGCAACTTAGTCTTAATCCAAGTAATTTTCTCTGCAAAATAACCAGAAATTTGCTCTCAGTGAGGGGTAGTCAAATCAGCCCCCGTGAGAAGGAAAACTTCATTAAACAGTTTCTCTACCATATGGAATGGTGGTTCTTCTCAAGAGGCACACAACTATACCTCATGACCTTAGGAAATGTTTGTCCCAATAAGTCCTCTTTGGCCCAGGATTTCTGCCATTAGCTCTTTAGCTGTCCTACACCTTGCTTTTCATCTCTCACAAATCATCATTAAACCAAGGCTACTTGTGAGGATGAAACCATGAAAGGGGAAACACTCCAGTACCATTGATAGTGGCAGATCATCAAAATAAGTTCCTCACTCCTCCAGGAGAAGAAACTATATTTTCAAGCCATTGGAGCCAATGATTTTCCGTGAGAGGAGTACTTTATCCAGCCCTCTGATTCTAACCCAAACACTAGATCCAAAGCTGAGTCTGCAGCTACCTGGGACAGTCCTATAACCCTCATGTTGGCCACAAAATCCTGAACTGAATATGAAGATTCATGATCTTATGCCAGTGTTGAAATTACTGGGCACTGTCAGCCTTAGTGACTCCAGAGCCGCCACATTCAGGAAATTCATTGTCTCAGATTGAAGCTGCACTTTTGCCATTTGTTTATTATAGAATTCACCTCTTCCATGATCCCTGGATTAAATAAGACAATAATATACAGTCTTGTGTTCCTTATGTTTAATTAAAAAGATAAAAAAAGAAAAACGTTAACAATCACCAAGATGTGCCATGCCTAACCATAGTAAATGTGTGATTGTGCTGCTGTGTCCCTTGCCCTTCCGTGTCACATCCTTTCCATAGTGTTTCTGAACCTCAGCCATATTTTAAAAAAACCTGTAAGCTCTTTGGAGTAAGGAGTATATCTTTTGTGAAGAGCCAGCACAGATTTGGGTGGTATAAAATAATATATGGGAGTAATAGAATCATAGGACTGGAAGGGACCTTGAGAGGTCATCTAGTTCAATCCCCTGCACTCATGGAAGGACTAAGTATTATCCAGACCATCCCTGACAGGTGTTTGTCTAACCTGTTCTTAGAAATCTCTGGAGATGGAGATTCCACAACCTCCCTAGGCAATTTATTCCAGTTTTTCCTAATGTCCAACCTAAACCTCCCTTGCTGCAATTTAAGGTCATTGCTTCTTGTCCTGTCCTCAGAGGTTAAGAAGAACATTTTTTCCCCTTCTCCTTCTAACAATCTGTTATGTACTTGAAAACTGTAATCATGTCCCCACTGTCTTCTCTTCTCCAGACTAAACAAACCCAATTTTTTCAATCTTTCCTCATAGGTCATGTTTTCTAGACCTTTAATTCTTTGTTGCTCTTCTCTGGACTTTCTCCAGTTTGTTCACATCTATCCTGAAATGTGCCCAGAACGGGTCACAATACTCCAGTTGAGGTCTAACCAGTGCAGAGTAGAGTGGAAGAATTACTTCTCATGTCTTGCTTACAAAACTCCTAATACATCCCAGACTGATGTCTTCCTCTTCTCTCTCTCCCCTCCCCCCCTTTTTTTCTTTTTTTTCCCCCCAACAGTGTTACTCTGACTCCTATTTGGCTTGTGATCCACTATGACCTCCAGATCCCTTTCTGCAGTACTCCTTCCTAGGCAGTCATTTCCCATTTTGTATGTGTGCAACTGATTGTTCCTTCCTAAGTGGAGTACTTCGCATTTATCCTTGTTGAATTTCATCCTATTTACTTTGGACCATTTCTGAATGGTCCAGATCATTTTAAATTTTAATTATACTCTCCAAAGCACTTGCAGCCTCTGCCAACTTAGTATCGTCCATAAACTTTACAAGTATACTCTCTATGCTATTATCTAAATCATTGATGAAGATATTGAACAGAATTGGACCCAGAACTGATCCTTGTGCCCCCCCCCCTTTGGTATCCCCTTCCTGCTTGACTGTGAATAGCACAGTGACCCTTTATTGGGTCGATAAGTTTGAATAAGTGGCTCCTTTTTATTTTTATTCAGGTTTACTAACTTTAATTTAAATAGTCTGAAATGCCAATGTCATAACAGATGTAAACATTTCCAAGTACTTTACTCCTCCAGTAGGGTTATTTATCAAGGAAGAACTTCACAGCTTGTTTCACATTTACATTTTCATATTATGTGCTCCTATCAAATATTTTATGCTGAAACTAAAATCACATTATTGTGAATGTTGTAATCTGGGTTATAAATTGCACTTTACTATGTGTATTTTGTATTAATTTATCTTCTGTTTCACAGTTATAATAAGTACTTTTAATGTAAGCATTACTGCATAGCTCTTACTTTGCCTCCATAGTTCTACAGTTAGTATAATTGAACATCTAGACAAACTTAAGTTGCCTTTAAGAAGGCCCTGAGAAGATTACCAAACCCCTTCAGTGAGAAGGCTGATTTTACTACCTAGAGGCCAATATGAAAAATGCAGAAATTAGCCTTTTTCAATCTTCCTTGCTGTTCAGGGACAGGGTGCACTGGTCTTGCCAACAGAGCCTTGCCACTGGATTCTCACTTGCCCCTTTTTTCCTATCTTCTGGACTACTCTTTGTTAATAAATGATTAGGTGTTTGACATGTTCACCTCCAGTCAGTTTTCAATTCCTTGTTCTTTCTCCATCCCCAGTATTTCCATTAATTCCTTTGTCACCCATCATTAATATTGCCCTCATTTCTCTTTTGTTTTATCCCTACCCATTCCCCTCACTCTCCAGCCCCTCCTTCAGGGCTTGTCTATATAGAGACTTATTGCATGGCCAACTAGGGTATAAATCTACAGTGTACTAGCCTGACACACTAGCCTGGTCATGTGGACCCTGTTATAATGCACTAAAAGTTCTGTGGTGCACTGTGACATACTACTGTTTGAAATAGGCTGTGGAAAGCATAAGCACTACTGTATCATTCCACTCAACATAGTAAAGCTTTATTTATCTGGTATTTTAAGAAAAGTGTGCGAGTTCCCTCCCTTCCCAACCACCGCTGTAATACATTAAAACACTGACAGCAACAATTGTCTTATCCTGCAAAATAATGCAATCACGGGGGCTCTTTAGTGCTACAATACTACTACTACTGATAATCATTCTCTGAGTAACTGATGAAGGTTACAGGACAGCCATTGTAGTTTGAAAAAACATACATTTGTATATGGAATGTTCAGTGGTTACCATTAAATAAATATTTAAGAGTTACATAACAATAGCATCTGTGCGAGCATATTCCTTTTTTCTTATATGTAGAATAAGGAAATATGAGGAATATACTTGCCTCATCAATTTCTATTCCTTATCCCCTTTGTTTTGGAGAAATGACCAGCAGTTCAGGGGTGACCAGTTAGCGTGCTGCTTCTATCTGAGGAACATAGAAAGAAACATAAATTCTGGCAAATCAAGTGTAAAAGTATAATTAGTACTCCTGGGGGTATTCTGCGCCAAAAAATTAAAAATTCTGCAAATTTTATTTGTCGAAATAACAGTACACAATCACGCCAGTTTCAATTATTTTGGTAATTTATTTCAAAATACCTGTCAGCAAATATGTCTGTAATAATACAGATGCGCGCAAAAAATTTCCTGAGGAGTAGAGTTAAAGAAACGCCTATGACAACCCAGTTCCTGTTTCTCTGTCCCCTCCTTCTCCCTCTCTCCCGCCCCAGAGCCCAGACGGGGGGCCAGACACCCACAACCCTCCCCCCCCAGAGCCCAGCCACTGGGCCCCCCCGGCCTAGATACACGCACCACCTACCCCCCAGAGCCCAGCAGTGCCCCCTCCCCCCCAGCCCAGATAGCTGAACCCCCTCCCTCCTGAGCCCAGCAGTGGGGGCCGCTGGCTCAGATACCCACCCCTCTACCCCCGAGACCCCAACTGTGGGGGCCCCCCTTGCCCAGGCACCCGCCCCCTCCTCCCACAGAGCCCAGGATCCAGAGGGAGAAACAGCCTGATGCTCGGTCCCAGGCTTGCACAGAGTTTCCTGTGCACTGCCCTCTCCTTCCACCAGGGCATGCTGAGAAACTGCAGCTGCCAGGAACCCTCTAGCTCCCTCCCCCTCCCCCAAGCAGTGTCTTCTATGTGCAAGTTGGGCTGTACCGGGTCCACAGCCCTTAGTGGCTGCTAGCAGCACTGCAGCCCATTTCTGTGAGGGAAAGGAAATTCTGTGTGCACAGCGTTAATTTCTGCAAAATTGTGCATTGCACAGTGGCACAGAATTCCCGCAGGAGTAAATTAGGCAGGCTAAAAAGCATTAGAAGAGCAACCAGTAAAAGAAAAAAAAATTGTTGTTCATTTTTCTGTAAGTACATGAGAAGCAGAAAACCTGCCAAACAGTGCAGCCACTGGATGATCAAGACCCTAAAGGAGCACTCAAAGAAGACAAGGCCATTGCAGAAAATCTAAATGAATTCTTTCCATTGGTCTTCACTGTAGAGGATGTGAGAGAGATTCCCACACCTGAGCCATTCTTTTTAGATGACAAACTCTGAGGCATGTTCCCAGATTGAGGTTTCACTAGAGGGGGGTTTGGAACAAAGTGACAAATTTAACAGTAATAAATCATCAGGACCAGATGGTATTCACCAAAGAGTTCTGAAGGAACTCAAATATGAAATTGCAGAACTACTAACTGTGGTATATAACCTATCGCTTAAATCAGCCTCTGCACTACATGACTGGTGTGTAGCTAATGTAACACCGATTTTTTAGAAGAGGTTCCAGAAGCGATCCTGGCAATTATAGGCCTGTAAGTCTAACTTCATTACTAGGCAAATTGGTTGAAACTAGTAAAGAACACAATTATCAGACTCGTAGATGAAGAAAACATGTTGGGGAAGAGCCAACAGAGGTTTTGTAAAGGGAAATTATACCTTACCAATCTATTAGAATTCTTTGAAGGTGACAAAAAGCATGTGGACAAGGGTGATCTAGTAGATATAATGTACTTGAACTTTCAGAAAGCCTTTGACAAGGTCCCACAGTAAAGGCTCGTAAGCAAAGTAAGCAGTTATGGGGTAAGGGGAAAGGTCCTCTCATGGATCAGTAACTGGTTAAAAGATAGGAAACAGAGAGTTGGAATAAATGGTCAGTTTTCACAGTGGAGAGAAGAAAATAGCAGGGTCCTCTAAGGATCTGTACTGGGACCAGTGCTGTTCAACATATTCATAAATGATCTGGAAAAGGCGGTAAACAGTGAAGTGTCAAAGTTTGCAGACCATGCAGAATTACTCAAGATAGTTAAGTCCAAAGCAGAGTGCGAAGAATTACTAAGGGGATCTCACAAAACTGGGTGACTGAGCAAGAAAATGGCAGATGAAATTCAAAGTGCAAAGTAATGCACACTGGAAAACACAATCCCAACTATACATACAAAATGATGGGATCTAAATTAGCTGTTACCATTCAAGAAAGAGATCTTGGAGTTATTGTGGATAGTTCTCTGTAAACATCAGCTCAGTGTGCAGTAGCAGTTAAAAAAGCTAACAGTGTTAGAAACCATTAGGAAGGGGATAGATAAGACAGAAAATATCATAATGCCAGTATATAAATCCATGGCATGCCCACACTTTATATACTGCATGCAGTTCTGGTTGCCTCATCTCAAAAAAGGTATATAAAAATTGGAAGAGATATAGAGAAGAGCAACAAAAATTATTAGGGATCTGGAACAGCTTCCATACGAGGAGAGATTAAAAAGACAGGGACTATTCAGCTTGGAAAAGTGATAATAAGGGGGATACAATAGAAGTTTATAAAATCATGAATGGTGTGAAGGAAGTGTTATTTACCCCTTCACATAACACGTGAACCAGGGTTCACGCAATGAAATTAATAGGCAGCAGGTTTAAAACAAACATAAGGAAGTACTACTTCACACAACACACAGTCAACCTGTGGAACTTGTTGCCAGGGGATGTTGTGAAGGCCAAAAGTGTAACTGGGTTCAAAAAAGAATTAGATAAGTTTATGGAGGATAGGTCCATCAGTGGCTAGTAGCCAAGATGGTCAGGGACACAACTCCATGATCTGGGTTTCCCTAAACCTCTGACTACTACAAGCTGGGATTGGATGACAGCGTGGATCATTCGATAAAGCACCCTGTTCATCTGAAGCTTCTGGCACTGGCCACTCTCGGAAAACAGGACTCTGGGCTAGGTGGACAATTGGTCTGATCCACTGTGGCCATTCTTATGTTCTTATTGTTCATCTTTGTGTCTGGGGAGCTGGCAGGGATATGTTTTTATCCTTTGCCCAAATCCCCAAGATATCTTCATGGGAGTGCACTTCATACTTCCCTTTTCAGTAGCTGTGGGATTCAAAATGCTCCTGTGGGTCCTGCTACTATGATGGCCACTTTATCCATTTGGAGGCCTGGTCCACTTGGAATATACTGTTTTACTGAAGAGTTCTGTGCTCGCTGACCCCTTTAGAAAATACGAGTTGGGGGGGGGCCTGGATTGCTGGCCACCAAACCGTCCAATAGATGAAAGCGATGGGATCTTTGGGAGAGGAGAGAGTCTTGGCTTACAATTTCAGTTGATAATGTTTTGGATTCACTGGAAAGATACTCTCAAGTGCTGCAAAAGAACACAAAACACATTTTGCAGCTCATCAAACTTTAATAGCTGAGTTTCTTCCGGCTCTAATATATACATTGGAAGTTATTGTTTGTCATTAGTGGCTTGTGTGAGGGAGTTGTAATTGATGCTGGTGACCTTCTGGGTAGATTGAGTGATGTGTATAGTAGCCTCAGTTAATTAAAATAGGTTTGTTGTACTAGAATAATGTGTGTGTATTTTGCTAACCTACAGTTGAATACACAGCTCATGATAATGAGAGATATGAGCTTTATTATATATGGTTTTGGGCAAATTTGTCTTAAATCACTTTTCTATGTTACCGGAGCCCCCCATTTGCAAATTTTTTTGAGAAAATCACTTGTACGTTAGATTCTAACTTTAGCATTTAAAGTGCGTGACACTGTATCTGCAGGAAAATTCCACACTTGGCTATAACATTAGTAGTATCATTTTGTAATCTTTCTGCCTCCTCTAATGCTGTTTAGCTGTTACATTAGTTTTGTTTAATGCAGGAGAAGCTGCTGCTCAACTCTACAGGAGACTTTTGAGGGACTGTTTTGTAAGAGTGTTGAAATGTGATGAATGTAATCGGTAGTAACAACTTACTTGTCATAGTGTTTTGGTGGTTACTACAAAATTAAAATAGCAGAATGTATCAGACAGAGCTCTTGAAAGGAGCTGTATTATGCATGTTAACAAAAATAATGTATTGCCAGCAGCAGTGATTTTAATTTATTGAAAAACTTAGTTATGGTAATTATTGTGTTTCTTACTTGATTATCAAGCCATTAAAATTAAATTTCATGACAACCCTCGTTTACGCGTAAATCACTTCGTAATTTATGGTAATAGATGTTATCTCATTACATGCCTCAAGATATCTAGTTTTGTACAGCATATCATGCATTGCCTTTGAATTTACATTCTGTGCACAGCATGTCTGGCATTGAAGAATCTCAAACAACATAATCAGTGGAAAGATATTTATCATGGTGATGATCTCAGTAGCTCAACCCTGTCATCTGTCTTTGTGGTGCACCATAACTGAGTTATGAAAGTCTTTCATGCATATGAGATAAACAAAGATTCTACAGTCAATAGCTGCAGATGTCCTAATACTTGCAGACACTAAGAATGGTTTAGTTGATTAAATGACTGGCAATAAGGAGATCCATACACAGTTGCTGACCAAGCAACATCTTCCTATGAAAGAATGTCTTTCCAAGTGTAAAGAATGTGAAAATCTGAATCTACTTAAACTATTAGGCCTGGTCTACACTAACCCCCCAAGTCGAAGTAAGGTACGCAACTTCAGCTACGTGAATAACGTAGCTGAAGTCGACATACCTTACTTCGAACTTACCGCGGTTCAGACACGGTCCACACGCGGCAGGCAGGCTCCCCGTCGACTCCGTGGTACTCCTCTCGTTGAGCTGGAGTACCGCAGTCGACGGCGAGCACTTCCTGGTTCGATTTATCGCGTCCAGACCAGACGCGATAAATCGAACCTGGAAGTTCGATTTCCAGCCGCCGAACTAGCGGCTAAGTATAGACCAGCCCTTAGAGATTTCACCTTTATATGAATTGTCTGTTCCTCTCCTAAAGAAGTTGTCATCATACAAAGAGCCACTCTTACTTTCAGAATACAAGGGGTGAAAACTGAGATGAAGATGTTATAAATTTTATTCTGTGTTATAGGGTGGCCTCATCTGAAATGCCCTCCAGCAGCAAGCTGCAGCAAGACAGGAATGCCTGCCTCAATTTCCCTCCTCCTTCTGCCCATGAAAGGAACATAGTCTCCCATTGTCTAATATAAAGCCCAGCTCTGGGCTGGGAGAGAAGATTGGGAACCAGATGGGGAGGGGACGGGAGGTGGAGTGAGTGCGGAGGCAGGTCTGACATGTAGCTGGTGCAGGGACTCAATGTGTAGAGAGATTAGGATAGGTTGCTAGGTCAGGAGTGGTGACTGATATTGGATGAGGAACCTGGGGAGTGAGTCTGGAACTATCAGCCAGTGTGCAGGGGAGAACTACATATGGCTGTGAGGGAGGTGAGAGATGGATCAGACCAGGGACTGAGAGAGGCAGTTGGGATTGGGTGGGCAATGAGACTGGGACTGGAAGTTGGGGGAGATGTGGAGCAGAGGGATGACTGGGACTCTGGGGAATCAGATCGGGAGACACGGGTCAGCTGGGCAAGGAGACTGGGACTAGGATGTGAAACCCGAGGTGTGGGGACTGGGACTGTGTAGGCAGAGAAAATGGAATTAGGTCGAGGAGCCAGGGATGGGTAAGAGATAGGACAGGGATATGAACAGCTTGGAGGGGATGGGGCAGAATGGTCAGACTATGGAGGAATAAGCAAAAGTGACCACTAGAAACACTTCCCCCCAGAGCCTGGAATGGAACCCGTGATCTCTGAATCTCACAGTTCTTCTGCTCTCAGCTAATATCTGTGAAACCCAATGGCAAAGTGTGTCTCATTTCCCCCTACCTCATCCCAAGTGCTAGTCCATATTGTAACTGAGGCTTGACTGCCAAGATGTTACTTAGTTGGCACTATAATGTAGCATAGGCATATTTCCTGTATTTACACTCTCCAGACACAGAATAAAGATACCAAGGTGTCAATCGTAGCCTTTAAATAAATAAATAAATAAACAAACAAACAGGCTGTGTGTATCAGGGTCAGATTCTGAGAGACAGAGAGAGGAAGTTTGATGGGGAAGGGGATAGATCAGTCAAGGCAGAGAAGCTGAAGTGGGAGAGAAGGCTCCATGTTTCAGCACACAAGCAATGCACTACAATAGATGAATACCGGGCAATTCCAGGAGACCAGACCCCAGCCCAAAGAATGCTCTGCAGAGCAAAGGAAACTGAGGCACAGGAATGCATAGATGTTTGTTTTTGTATAGATCTTTGTATTTGTATTTCTTGTCCTATTAAAGAAAGAGAGCAATAATACTGTAGAACCTCGTGCAAAGTGTCTGTATGTGTTTTGTGCTACACCTTATGCCCTGTGTGTGGAGTACTGGGAGAGTGGGTGCATTTAGGCTATGGGGAGAGTCTGAGGAGTTAGTACCGGTTCCAAGGTGCTAGGCATTGGGCTGCATAGTCTAAACTCTCAGGAAAGGGTGATAGAGGATTTGCACCACAAGTGTGTGCTTAGGGACCCAGGCCAGGAGGGTGTTCAACATATTCATATATGATCTGGAAAAACGGGAGAACAGTGTGGAGGCAAAGTTGTTTACAGATTGTACAAAATTACTATAGTTAGGTCCAAAGCGGACTGCGAAGAGTTACAAAGGGGTCTCTCAAAACCGGATGACTGGGCAAGGAAATGGCAGATGAAATTCAATGTTGATAAATGCATTGGAATACATAATCCCAACTATACATACAAAATGATGAGGTCTAAATTAGCTGCTGTTGTTTGTGCTGCAGAGTGTTGTTCAGGCTGATAAGTTAATACTGCTAGTGCTGCTGCTTCTGGAGTTCCAGTGTTAGCTGCCCTTGCAGAGAGTGCAGGTTGCAATTCAGCAGATCTCGATTTTGTTCATAAAGGAAGACCAGGGTCTCAGTTCAGTGGCAAAAGTCCTGGGTCAGGTTTATCGTCGACAAAGCCTGGTCCTAGTGCCCCATAGGAGCTACAGGTACACTAACACGTGTATTCCCATGCAATCAGCATACCAGGATGCTGTCCCCTACGCTAGCACAAGATGTCCCGCCTATGACTTCTGCTTTTATATATTGATAGAAGCAAGTTACATATTACATTCCATATGCTTTTCTTCATTATCCTATACCTTGTACCTGCGAGTTCAAACAAAACATCCTCATCCCTTATCCTGTCATTCCTTCCTTATCTTGCAAGGGGTCTGTGTCCCTGTTCCATCTCCTAGGAATGTGTTTATGCAGCTACTTGAGAACTCTGGGTGTTCCGGTACCATCCTATCAGGTCAGGAATGAGGTTACTTAGTGTTAGCTAATGTGTTGCTATTCTGCCAACACCTGGCCTACTCTTGTTCACAGCCTTTGGTGTATACTGTTAATTATGCCTAGGAGCTCCAGGAAGGCCTATACCTGTTACCATTCAAGAAAGAGGTCTTGAGGTCATTGTGTATTGTTCTCTGAAAACATTCGCTCAGTGTGCAGCAGTAGTCAAAAAAGCTAACAATGTTAGGAACCATTGGGAAAGGGATATATAATAATAAAGAAAATATAATACTGCCACTATATAAAGCCATGGTATGCCCACACCTTGAATAATGCATGCAGTTCTGGTTACCCCATCTTAAAAAACGATATATTAGAATTGGAAAAAGTACAAAGAATGGCAACAAAAATTATAAAGACTGTGGAACAGATTCCATATGAGGAGAGATGAAAAGTCTGAGAGTGGTCTTAGAAAAGAGACTACTAATGACACAGGTCTATAAAATCATGAATGGTGTGGAGAAAGTGAACAAGAAACTGTTATTTACCCATTCACATAACATGTGAACCAGGGTTCATCCAATGAAATTAATAGGCAGTAGGTTTTAAGCAGTCATAAGGAAGGTCATCTTGACACAATGCACAGTCAACTTGTGGAACTCATTGTCAGGGGGCATTGTGAAGGCTGAAAGTATAACTGGGTTCAAACAAGAATTAGATAAGTTCATGGAGGATTGGTCCATCACTGGCTATTAGCCAAGATGGTCAAGGATGCAACACCATGCTCTGGGGTGTCCCTAAATCTCTGACTGGTAGAAGCTAGGACTGGAGAACAGGGGATGGATCATTCAATAAAGAGCCCTGTTCTGTTCATTCCCTCTGAAGCATCTGGCACTGGACCCTGTCAGAGGACAGGGCACTGGACTAAATGGACCATTGGTTTGACCCAGTATGGTCATTTTTATGTTCTTATGAGGCATTGAGGGGACTTTGTTTAGAATCCGGAGGCTTAAAACACCTAGGATCCAGTAACTTTTAAAAAAATCTTTCAAAACAACCTTAGAAATTCATTTTCACTATTTATTCTGAACAATAATGCCAGACTGTAGTGAGAGCAAAGAAACAGATGGCCATTCACATACAATTTTCATATATATCTTACAAAGACATTTGATTTTTCATTTTTAGTTAAAGGTATAAAAGTCTAAAGTTCCCCTTCACCATAAAGGGCATAAAACAAAAGTAAGTTCTCCATCTTTGCTAGGAGCACTTGTAGTATTACTTTGCCACATCTTTGATTAGAGCTCTTATGTCATTTCTTTTCAGGGGCGTTGATCATATGTATTGCAGTGTCTGTTCCAATCTGCTTCTAGTTTCATTCAGGAAAGAAGGTAGCACAGTGACTTGAAATTGCAGAGCTGGCCTTAGCAATTTTGGGTGGGCATGTGAAACATTTTTGTCCTCCCTGTGCCCAAAATGGTAACTATATCTTCTCCTCCTCCTGTGCACATAGACAGCCTAAGATTTTTGGGAGGAGTTGGAAAGATGATCATTTGGGTACACCAAAAGTTAACTGACCCTTAAATAACAAGAGTGTATATGGGAGAGGCTCTTTTGGGGATTATTGAGGTAAACTTCTTAAAAGTATATGGCTAGCAAGAACATCCAAAGTTACAACTGCAAGAATAAAAAAAAAGAAAAAGGAAAAATAAGTATAAATATTTTAGAAGACATATAAAACTTTATGCTTCAGGGCATAAGGAATCCTCTAATTCAGTGTTTCCAACCTTTTTGATACCAGGGATCGGCCTGCTTCCTTTCTAAACTGTGTTGGGGAGATCTCAGGGACTGACACCAGTCCACAGACTGGTCGTTGAGAAATACTGCTCTAATTAATGGGTTTGAGGAAAGACTTTCATTAGGGGCAGTTTTTCTTATAGATGTCTGCTGCAGGGTTTCTTTTGCCTTCTTCAGAAGGACCTGTTGCTGGCCACTGTCAGGAGTAAGATGGTGGGCTAGGTGTTATGATAAATTCCTCTGTTCTCCTTATCCTTCCCACACAGATTCTAAGGTCGGAAGACATCACTGTGATCATGTAATCCAACCCGTGTAACACAGTGCATAGGACTTTCCTGAACTAATTTTTGTTTGAATTAGAACATATCTTTTAGAAAACATCTGTTCTTGATGTAAAAATTGCCAGTCATGGAGAATCCACCACAATGCTTGGTAAATTGGGTCAATGGTTGATTAGACTCATTATTAAAACGTACATCTTATTTCCTGTCTGAATTTGTCTGGCTTTAACTTCCAGCTGTTGGATCTTGTTATACCTTTGTCTGATAGACTGAAGATCCCATTATCAAATATTTGTTCCCCATGTAAATGCTTATACACTGTGATTAAATTATTTTTTAACCTTCTGTTTGTTATGCTAAATAGATCGAGCTCTTTGAGTCTGTCACTATATAGCATGTTTTCTAATCCTTTAGTCATTCTTGTGGCTCTTCTCTGAACCCTCTCCAGTTTATCAACATCCTTTCTGAATAGTGGACACCAGAAATGGACACAGTATTCCAGTAGTAATTGCACCAGTACCAAATTCAGAGGTAATATACCCTCTCTACTTCTACTCAATATTCCCCTGTTTATGCATCCAAGATTGTATTAGCCCTTTTGGCCACAGCTTCACTTTGGCAGCTTATGTTCAGTTGATTGTCCCCCATGAGCCTCAAATCTTTTTCAAAGTCACTGCATCCTTTTAAGTAATATCTTGTAAGTATGGCCTATAATTCTTTGTTCCTAGATGTATAGGTTTACATTTGGGCTTATTAAAATGCATATTGTTTGCTTACGCCCAATTTACCAAGCAACCAAGATTGCTCTGTATCATTGACCTGGCCTCGTAATTATTTACTACTCCCCCAATCCTTGTGTCATTGCAAATTTTATCAGTAATGATTTTGTTTTCTTTCAGGTCATTAATAAAAACGTTAAATAGTGTAGGGCCAAGAACTGATTGGCATTAATTCTATTACCCGCTATTAATTCTTTATTAATTGACTCCTGCATCAGCTGTTCTATTACTTTCCCCATGATTGATGTCAGGCTGACAGGCCTCTAATTAACCAGGTCATCATGTTTACCCTTTTTAAATATTGGCACAAGATTAGCTTTCTTCCAGTCCTCTGGAACTTCCCCAGTGTTCCAGGATTTATTGAAAATCATCAGTAAGGACCCAGTGAATTATTTGGTCAGCTCATTTAAAACTCTCAAATGCAAGTTATCTGGAATGGCTGATTTAAAAATGTCTAGCTTCAGTAGTTACTTGTTAACATCCACCCAAGGGTACTGTTGGCATGGAAAAGTCTCCTCATCATCACATGATATAACTACATCATGGTTTCCCCCGAATATAGAACAGTAATATTTACTGAATATGTCTGCTTGTTCTTCATTATTATTGACTATTCTACTATTTCCATCCAGTAATGGACCAATATCATTATTAGGATCACTTTGTTCCTGATATAACTTAAAATAATCCTTGTTATTATCCGTAAGTCTGCTGGCTGTAGAGTTCTCCCTTTGTCCTTTTGTTTCCCTTTTTTCTGCAGTTCCTAGGTTCTGATTTATATTCATTACTATCCCCTTTCTTCCAGTTGTTATAATATATATATATATTAATTATAGCTACCTTTACATCTTGTTTAAACCAGGTTTGCCTTTTAAGCAGTGTGGCCTTCTTTCTCAGTTGTGGGATTGTTTTTTTTTTTGGCATCTAATTAATTGTTCCTAAACCATTCCCAAGCATCATTCACATTTTTCCAATTCATTTTTCTCCCAAATTATATGATTCATAATTGTTTTCAGTTTTGTGAAATTGGCCCTTTTAAAGCACCAAATGTATATATAACTTGTTTGGGCTTTAATCTGTTTGCACAAAAAGAATGTAATTTTCATACTTGTACCTAATCCACTACTAATTTTTTTAGTTTTATGATCGGTTCCTGATTATCTGTCAAGGCAAGGTCTAATATAGAATTTCTCTGTGTTTGATTCAAAACTTTGAGTTAGGAAATTATCTATAATATTTTGAAATTCCAAGGATATTTTAGTACTAGCTAGCAGCATGAGACTGCCGGCATATGTTACTCAGATTGAAGTCCCCCATGATCTCACAGCTTTTTTTCCCTATATATTATAGATAGCTGCTTAAGGAGCCAGTAATCCTGTTCCCTAGTATGATTTGATGGTCTGTAACAGTCACCAACTGTACCCCATCTTGTGCTTTTCTGTTAGGACATTTATCTGTTCTCCATCAAAACTGGAACTCAGATATTTTTCCTTCAACCCCAGGTTAGTTTACATTGGTTTTGTAAATGATTAGAAACATATTTTTGTCTTCAATAAAATCTGAGATTCATCATCACATTTATAGTTGCCCTAAATCATAGAGTACACAATGGCTGCAGGCTGTTCAGGGCTCAAAGATCAATATAACAGAGTATTTGCATTTTGACATTATCAGAACCCACAGTTAGTGATAATAAAGAGCTTTCTATGAAAAAGGCCCATACGGTCCCTTCTTCCCTCTCAGAACACTTGGGAAAGATGGTTTACTACTTTCTATTGAGTGCTGTCAATGATTTTGATGCTGGACAAACCTGGGGGAAAACAGGTCCTTGTCCCAAGAAGCTAACAGTCTAAATTGACAAATAAAATAAAGTACAAACAAAAATGATACACTGGGCAAAGTTCCAGTCCTTTTAGATGTTTGCTGTTTTATTTCTTTTTCTCTGTTGGACGTTAGGTGAGGGGGGAAAAAAAGGAAGGAGAGAGGTAAATGAAGGAGTTTTTTTCTGTAGTTGGGTCATACCACAACTGTGTCATTCCTTGAAAAAAGCCATTGTTGAAACTAAAATGTAGACTCTTTAAATTCATATATATATATATATGTGCTAGAGTAAGGCATTCTGTGTTCAGAATCATGAAATTCTGGCATTGGTAAATTATAAACATAGAGGAGGAAGTCAAGATCTCACATTACCAGCTCTCCACTGAGGATGTTCTGCTTATTAAGAGGCTTGATATTATTGAGGAAGACAAAGATTTATGATTGTTTAAAAAAATGTAGGAAAGGGAGGATAGACAAGGATAGGTACTCAGAATCTGCTACTGTACTGCAGCTGTGGATCTTTGTTAGTAGAAATAAAAGTGTCTTACAATCTCTCCTTCTTTGCATGAATTACTCCACCTCTCTGCCAGGCTCATCCAGTCTTCCCAAAGCCAGACACCTTCCGTTCCCTTCTCCACATCCATCAACATAATTTAACTTGGTTTAGCTCCCCTCCTATCTGTAGCATTCTCCTATGTTCTCTAAGAATCCCTATCCTCCTCTCCCCCTCTCTGAACTGTGACACCCACTCCAGCCTACTCTTCTATCAATGGCAGTTTCAGCATAGTGCTCCTGACTCCCAGCCTCCCATCTAAGATAAGTATTCAGCCGCCTTCCATAAAAGCTCCCATGCTGTTCTGTCTCCATATTCCTCTTCAGAGGTACACTGCCTCTTCTTTTGCCTTCCTCCCCACTCTTTTCTGCAATCCCAATTACTGCTTAGGTGGCAGTTAGGCAAGCTTCAAACACACAATCTCCTTTCCTAGCTATATTTTTACTGGGCTCAAGGACCCTTTTGCTCTTAATTACCAGATATTAAAAAAATACACACTTTTTTTAGCACTGTGCCAACTGGTTCTAAAACAAAATATTTTCCTATGGAGTCTAATTTTTCATATATGTCATCTAATTAAATCTGAGAACCTTCAATACTGGGGGATTGATTGCTCAGGGGATGAGTAACTGGATATAGAAGCTGTCAGGAACAGTATCCCTGATGATGACACAGCACAACTTATTGCTGAGCTCTGTGACTTTATCCTCACGCACAATTATTTCAAATTTGGTGACAATATATACCTCCAGACCAGTGGCACCGCTATGGGCACCCGCATGGCCCCACAATATGCCAACATTTTTATGGCTGACCTGGAACAACGCTTCCTCAGCTCTCGTCCACTCATGCCCCTTCTCTACCTACGCTATATTGATGACATCTTCATCATCTGGACCCATGGGAAAGAGACCCTGGAAGAATTCCACCATGATTTCAACAGCTTCCACCCCACCATCAACCTCAGCCTGGACCAATCTACACGGGAGGTCCACTTCCTAGACACCACCGTACAAATAAGCGATGGCCACATTAACACCACCCTATACCGAAAACCCACCGACCGCTATGCCTACCTTCATGCCTCCAGCTTCCACCCCAGTCACACCACACGATCCATCGTCTACAGCCAAGCACTGAGGTACAATCGCATCTGCTCCAACCCCTCAGACAGAGACCAACACCTACAAGATCTTCACCAAGCATTCGCAAAACTACGATACCCACACAAGGAAATAAAGAAACAAATCAACAGAGCCAGACGTGTACCCAGAAGCCTCCTGCTACAAGACAGGCCCAGAAGAGAAACCAACAGAACTCCACTGGCCATCACCTACAGTCCTCAGCTTAAACCTCTCCAACGCATCATCAGTGATCTACAACCCATCCTGGACAATGATCCCTCACTTTCACAGACCCTGGGAGGCAGGCCAGTCCTCGCCCACAGACAACCCGCCAACCTTAAGCATATTCTCACCAGCAACCACGCACCGCACCATAACAACTCTAACTCAGGAACCAACCCATGCAACAAACCTCGATGCCAACTCTGCCCACATATCTACACCAGCAACACCATCACAGGACCTAACCAGATCAGCTACAACATCACCGGCTCATTCACCTGCACGTCCACCAATGTTATATATGCCATCATATGCCAGCAATGCCCCTCTGCTATGTACATTGGCCAAACTGGACAGTCACTACGCAAGAGGATAAATGGACACAAGTCAGATATCAGGAATGGCAATATACAAAAACCTGTAGGAGAACACTTCAACCTCCCTGGCCACACAATAGCAGATGTAAAGGTAGCCATCTTACAGCAAAAAAACTTCAGGACCAGACTCCAAAGAGAAACTGCTGAGCTCCAGTTCATTTGCAAATTTGACACCATCAGATCAGGATTAAACAAAGACTGTGAATGGCTATCCAACTACAGAAGCAGTTTCTCCTCCCTTGGTGTTCACACCTCAACTGCTAGCAGAGCACCTCACCCTCCCTGATTGAACTAACCTCGTTATCTCCACACTGATTTATACCTGCCTCTAGAGATTTCCATTACTTGCATCTGAAGAAGTGAGGTTCTTACCCACGAAAGCTTATGCTCCCAATACTTCTGTTAGTCTCAAAGGTGCCACAGGACCCTCTGTTGCTTTTTACAGATTCAGACTAACACGGCTACCCCTCTGATACTGGATATAGAACCTTTCACTTCCAGGTTATAAGTTCAAATTGTGAAATGATTTTGGTGGTATCAGTCCAATTGCCAGTTGACAAATGTCTTTATTAAAAAAAAAAAAAATACCCCACCCCCCACAACTGGGCACTGTTGTTGACACTGTCAGCAAGACATCCAAAGCTGAATGGGCGTAGTAGGTGTCATTCCAGATCAGGATTGAACGTGGGGGAGCTTGCATTGTTGCTTACTGTGTTGTAATTGTTCTATGGATAAACAGATGACTTCAGCCTCTAGAGCTATCTGTACTTAGGGATGCTCACAGTATGTTGCTGGTGTGGAAGCACTGTAGCTATTTAATGGAAAGAAAGATGATTGTCTTGAGTTGATGCCATTTATGCCTGGTTTAATGCCCAGAGGGTTTATTAAGGCTGACACTTCCACACCACACCCATTTCACTCCATTCTTAAATACTGATCTCTTGTAAAAAGATCATGATGTTATATTGTAGATTTCCTGCAACTACAGACAAAAATATCCAAATCATATTATTTTACAGAGTGATTAAAAAAGTAATTTAAATAGCGTTAGTATTAATAGCTGTATGACTTTCTTCCAAGGAGGACAGTCATTTAAGATCACTGCTTCAGCACTTTGAATCCATTCTTTAATATTGAAATGCATTTTCCTCTCTCTCCATTAATTGAGCAGGATAATAGCTATTATGGTACTATATAGTTCAGGTCTTTTGATCTGAAGGATAATAGTGAAAGATACTGTATACACACCAGTACTGTAGAAAGCCTGCTTTATTACAGAATTCCCATTGTCTTATTCCCATATGTTTCTTTAGAAATATGTTTGAAATGTTGTCTTCATTCTCTTATGACTGTCTTCTGATGTCACTATAGTAACACTATGGTTCTACTCATACAGCCGAAGCCCTCTTTAGTATACTGTAACGATTTGAGTCCTAAATTCAACAAAAATAAATACAGTAGTCTGTGTGCTAACCTAATTGGAGTGAACTTTTTGTTTAAACTAGAGAAGTGTAATAGCAAATTGCAGAAAACCCACCACCACATCGTAGGGCAAAATAAATTAAGGGCCTGACTCAGCAGGAGCATGAATGGGGAAGAACAACTTCTTCATTCTTGCATGATGCAGAAGTCAGATTTATTTTGTTGTTGTTGTTATTGAGCTTGATTCATTAACTTTGAACGTTTGAGCCATTTGCTATGAGTATCAGGGCCATTCAGTTCAGTTACCTGTGCTGGCTTCTGCTCCAGTCTCTCCCTAGTACCGCCTTCCTTGCCACTAGTTGGGGGACAGTGTATTGGGGGGCATGGTAGGGACTCTTGCAGTGTTACAAGGGAGTTCCTAGCCCTTCCTCTCTGCATCTGCTCTGTCAATAGCCCTCTCACACAAACCACTGCTTTAATGGTGTGGAATCCCCAGCATAGGTGAATAGGCTTTGGGGCACTGTTGTCAAGTTTGATCAATAACTACTTCTTCTCACATCCCTCCACCACAATCAGAGGTTTTTCCAATGCTGGGCACATGATATGTCCCAGTCTGTAGCCCTGGTGAGATCTTCCATAGTGCCTTCCTGGTGCTGCAGGCTGACAGATGTTCAAAGATTTGTGTTTCACCATAGTCGTGTGTCTGGGTTGTTGGAATAGACCCATTTCCGCATACAGATTTTTGACCAGCCAACTCCTGTTCAGAGGCGACTTAAAGATCTCAAGGTCGATCAATCCTTTTCTGCACCTGTGGGAAGGCCTTTGGCAATGTCGATGTGCATTTTCATGCCCTTGTTGAATATTTCAAGCTGTGGGCACCACATTTCCATTGCAGCTAGGAAGCATTTCTGCGATAGCAGGCTGCTAACTGCTGTGGTGTAGCTACATGGTGAATGGCTGGTATCTTTGACATGTCTTAATCATTCCAGTCTGCTTATGACTGCTCTCCTAATATCGGGTGGAGTGATTCCAGCAAGCACATAAAGGTTGTTTCTTTGTTGGTTTTACGCATCCTGTGATATAGCAGCATTGATAATTGAAATCACAGAACATGTTGCTTACCAACTAATACAGTTTTCCTATCTTTTTTCACTGGTAAATGCAATAAAAATGGAGTCTAGACTAAGTTCAGGTTTTTACAGAACTATGGACACTGCTACAAATGAAGTACACCTCTACCCCGATATAACGCAACCTGATATAACACAAATTCAGATATAATGCGGTAAAGCAGTCCTGGGGGGGGGGGCGCTGTGCACTCCGGTGGATCAAAGCAAGTTCGATATAACGCGGTTTCACCTATAACATGGTAAGATTTTTGGGCTCCCGAGGACAGCATTGTATCGAGGTAGAGGTGTACATTGGAATGGTTCAGTTCTTCGGTCCTCAGGATTATTGTTACTTTAAGTCTGAGTAACTGAAGCAGCATGGGATGCTGGTCCCCATGTGAGCTCCCATCTTGTCCATCGAGCAGGACAAGCAGTATTTCCTCAAGCACTGAGAGAAAGCAAGAGGATGTGGAATGCAGGGAGGAATCAATCTCTCATTTCTTGAACTATAGTATTCTGATTTTAGCCTAGTGCCCTATGTGTTTTTAAGGTCTCCAGGCCATTATTATTGTATATTTAAAATCAATCCCTTTCTCACAACGTGCCATAAGTTGAAGGCGGCCCCGAACTCTATAATAACTGAGCGCTAAGATTACCCTGTTAGCCTCATTAAAGCTTCCCTCATGAATTCCTAATAAATCCTTTCTGGACATTTGTAAGAAAGCACAGCAGTTAATGAAACACTCCCAAGTGATGGACATTTTTATGAGACTCTTTCACTGACAAAATTGTTTTTGGAGGTGGAGGAAAGGTTCTACCAGGTATTGTGAAAATGAAGTATTTAATCAATGATTGTTCAAAAAAGAAGGTGACTTGCGGTAATGAATTCTGCAGGTAAATTATGTGCTGTATAAAAAGTTTCTTTTTCTCTTTAAATGTGATACCTGTCAATTCTATTGTGCTCTAAGTACAGTAACTCCTCGCTTAATGCTGTAGTTATGTTCTTAAAAAATGCTACTTTAAGTGAAACGATGTTAAGTGAATCCAATTTCCCCATAAGAATTAATGTAAATGGGGAGGCTTAGGTTCCAGGGAATTTTTTTTCACCAGACAAAAGACTATATATAAGGCCCATCTTGACAAAGCCCTGGCTGGGATGATTTAGTTGGTGTTGGTCCTGCTTTGAGCAGGGGATCGGACTAGATGACCTCCTGAGGTCTCTTCCAACCCTAATATTCTATGAGGTGTATATATATATGTGTATATATATACACACACACACACACAGTCTAACACACGTATACACAGTATGTTTTAAACAAACAATTTAATACTGTACACAGCAATGATGATTGTGAAGCTTGGTTGAGGTGGTGGAGTCAGAGGTTGGAAGAGGGTGGGATATTTCCCAGGGAATGCCTTACTGCTAAATGATGAACTAGCACTCGGCTGAGCCCTCAAGGGTTAACGTGTTGTTAATGTAGCCTCACACTCTACAAGGCAGCAAGAATGGAGGGAGGAGACACAGCATGGCAGAGAGAGACAGAGACACACTCACTCTGTATGAGAGAGAGAGAGTGTGTGAGTCTGGGAGAGAGATGCACATTTCTCCTTTAAGTATGCTGACCCCACAGCAAGTTGAGACAGCAGCTGCTGCCAGCAAGCTCTCTCTGTCCTGAGCACTGTCCTGTTCCCCCGCCCCGCTCTGGTGAGATGGGGTGCAGGAGCAGGGGGAGGGAGACACCCTGACATTAGCACATCTTCCTCCCTCCCCCCCCCCCCGCCGCCTGCACAGCAAGCAGGAGGCTCCTGGGAGCAGCGCCAAGACAGAGGGCGGGAGCAGCAAAGGGCAGTTGGGGGTGGGACAGCTGAACTGCCGGGCAATTGATAGCCTGAGCTGATGAGGGGGCTGCCGGTCCACCCTGGTTCCAAGCCCCCACCAGCTAGCTCCAATGGGCTGCTCTTTTTCCAATCAGTGGACAAAGCCGGCGGCTGCCAAACATTGTTATAAGGGAGCATTGCACAACTTTAAATGACCATGTTCTCTAATTGATCAGCAACATAACAACGAAACAACGTTAACCGGGACGACCTTAATTGAGGAGTTACTGTATTGTATTATGAAAGAAGATATATAAGGCACCTGCTCAACTATCTCTGTACCATACATTATTCTTTATATACTTGCATCATGTCCTCTCTTATTTTTCTGCTGTCTATACCAAACTGTCCCAATATGTATATCTTTCTCCAAAGGAAGAGTTTCCTCTTGTCTCTATCAGCTGGGATCACTCAGGACCCCTTGTTTTTCTCCTATATCTCTTTTGAGATGGAATGCACAATATATGAGACAATAATATTGACTTTATAATGACATTATAATATTTTCATTATTATTTTCTGTTCCATTTTTATGCATTTTAACATTTTTGTTTGCCTTTTTGACTGTCACTTCACATTGAACAGATGTTTTCTTTGAATGTTCCATAATTACACCCAGGTCATTTTCCTGAGTGGTTACAGTTAATTTAGAACCTAACAATGTGCATCCAGTTGATCTAGCCCTGGGCTGCAAGTCAAAATATAATGGCTTGTAAAATATGTTGCTGCTGGCATAAGATGGGAGACAGAATTTGACACTTATACTCTTTTTTTGTTTGTTTATAAGGAAAAACACAGAGAAAAGGGATATCTGCTTAATAAAGGTACTTTTATGTACTCTTTCTAAGTGATTGTAATTACAATTTAGCAATTATCAGTTGTCGTTAAAATTGAAAGCATGAATCTGGACATCACCAACACAGATGTGTATTGTACCGGTGGTATATTGTCTCAGGGCGCTTGATGTGTTTCATTTGAGGGTACTTACAGGTTCATTGCTCCTTGGAGCTCACTTTCTTAAGACTGCACAGAAAAGAGACAAGTTAAGTAATCTCAGTCCCTTGCTGATGGAATCTCTGTTGTAATTTATTCTTCTTCTTTGTGGCATTCAAGACGTTAGATTTATTAAAATTCTCTTCATTGGGTCCTGCAGAACCATTTGCTCTTTTGGTATTACCAAGTCTGGAATTGATGATGTTGAAAAAGAGAGCCATAACCGATTGAGAGGGTATATGGAAAAATTCAAAGGGCATTATTGTTAGTGCTTTTAAGTAAGTTTTAATGAAAAGTAAAGAGGAGAGACTCAGGGAAAGAGAATTTCAAAAACAAAAATAAAGTGAAGAAATCATGGCAGACTCTCTCACCCATGGAGCTGATTTCTCTAGCTCAGGTTCCATAAACAAACAAATTAGAACTAATGAGATATGCCAGTTTTTTGTCATATTAGACTGTAAATTTTTGAAGCAGGGACTCTTTCTAAATGTACCTTTATTAAGCAGATATCCCTTTTCTGTATGTTTTTCCTTCGAAACAAAATACCCCTGATATGCTTTTGAGTTTTTCCATAATGCAAACAACAATAATAATAAAGTAATAAATGGCAAGGCAATGTGAGAGAAAAGAGTGAAACCTTGGTTCCACTGAAGTAAATGTGAGTTTTGCCATTGACTTTAAATCTAAATCATCTTTCACTGAAACATTCAAAGATTTTTCTTAGTAAAGTCTATTTTTATGGCAAATATCAATGTTCTCTCCCCACTGTTTCAGCTACAAGGCTCTTCAAAAAAGAAAGGCCATAAGAATATTTTTTTAAAGTTTTTGTGAAATTGCATTTTTTTAAATTCTTTTCTTACTTGAAAACAGTCAAACTACTTGTGCTTTAAAAAAAAAAGTCATAATCTTTGTGTAAAGAAAATGTTAGCCCCAAAGGTGAATTGTTCAGAAAACTGGACTGCCTGAAAACAGGTGTTCAGAATGGAAACACTCCTGTGACCATAAAACTATAATAAAATGGAAACATTCATACTATAGCTGTTATAAATAACAAAATATGCTAATTTCAGATTAAATGAGTCGACTATTATACTACTATATAATATGCTGTATAATATGTACATGACTGTTTTAATACTTCTATATAACCTTTTTTATAAAAGGTCGAGCAAGATAGCATTTGAAAATCTACTTCTGTACATAAGCCTTAACAGGTTTACATGACTTCATTTCAACATGCCTGTGTCCATTGTTAACAATATTCAGAAGGCTCGGTACATTGTTTTATGTGCAGATGGACAGGAGAGGTGCTACTGGCTCCAAAGGAATTTTCTGTTGGACTCATTTTCACTGATTCTGACCTCTGTGAGAAGATGTCTTCTATTTTGTCAACATTCCTATACAAATAGAAAGATTCTTTCTTTTTTTATTATATGTAACTGTCATAGAGTGCATCACTCACCGTTGGTCCAGCGCCGCCTCCTCGTCACTCTGAGGATTACCTTGAGGCCAACGCCCCCGTCCGTGGTCTGCACACTGTCACTCCTTCTCCGCAGTCCATCTGCAGTTCCTCTTGCAGTGTCAGGAACCACAGTGTCCTCTTCGTGGCTCAGCCCTCCAGCTGGGTCACTGTCTGTGTTTCCCCCTTCCGGGGGAGTTTCGCTCCTAGTCCAGCCACTTCCACAGTGGTGACTGCAGTCAGTAGTCCTGCCGCTTCCCCTTTGGCGAATGGAGGGGGACCTGGACCTGCCCACTACTCCAGGTTCCGGCCCAGGGACCCTGTGGATCGCAGCCTCCTGCTGCACCTCAGATTCCTCTCCCTGCTGCTTTGTCTCTGTGGCCTACTTCCCCATGGCCCTAGCACCTTCTTCGTTCTTCCTCAGGGCCTGCAACTACCCAGTCCCAGCAGCCAGCCAGGCAGTCCTCTTGCTCCCCTGGGTCCTGCCAGAAGTAGCTCTGTCCAAGGTGTCTCTAGGTCTCTCAGACTGCTAGAAGACAGTCCTCCCTCCTTGAGCTCCAGCTTGCTCTGTCCTGAGGCTCTTTTAATATGGGCCTGCTGGGCCCTGATTGGCCACTCCTCACAGCTCCTCTCCTATTGGCTGCTTTTTTGTGCAGCCTCTCTAGGGCTCTATTAACCCCTAACCTGCTAGTGTGGGGTTGTTGATGACACTAGGCCTAGTGAACCAAAGTTCTTCAATGTTTAACTCTAATCGACCTCGAAAGCTAGATGCATGGAATTTGTAAACAGCCAGTTATCAATTACAACCCCCCCCCCCATACCAGGTACCAAGCGATAATGATGAGGCTGGCATGTTTCTGGCTGAAGAGGTAATAAACCAAGGGTAAACAAGACCAGGTAACAGTTTAGAGGAGTGTTACTAACAAGCTAGACTTATAGCCCCAGAATGATTTAATTGCTTACATGTATAAACATGCCTTTGGTAGAGAGGGGAGGGGGAGGAAAGGGAGGGGTGGGGGGGCAGGGAGGGGGGGAAGGGGGGGGGCTTAGTTGTAAAATGTATAAAGAGAGGAAAACTGTTTTTGCTGGTGTGCTTGATCTGAGACTTGCCTGTCTCCTTGCACCACTTTGAGATCTCAAATAAACTTTGATTGCTTCTCCACCTCGGTATGTTTATTGGCGCAAAGCACACCGGGCAACGAACCCTGCTGTTGCTGTCCTCTGGCCTCTGTGCCGGCAACAAGGTGGACGCCCCATCACAGTAACTTTATCAAACATACAATCAAGCTAAAAAGCTATTTAAGCTGGCATTAAGTGATAGGGAAAAACAACACAAAAGTTAAAGCTGAAACTATGGGCCCATTCTCTTTCTTCAGCTTGCTTACTTTTAGCATAAAGAATATAATTTTATTGTGTGATTTAAATTCTCTCATTGAATATGAAGTGTTCTAGCATTCTTTATTTTTGAGTTTATATGAATAGAACTGTTAGACAAATAGGTCTTTGTCTAATTGCTGAAATTGTTCTCTCTAATTCTCCTATCTTGATTTGCCAGGTAAGGATCTTGCTTAAATTATATTCTAAAATCCAGATTACTTTTGTGTTACGCATTAATGCCCCATTACCATTTTTAAATAGTACCTATTTTTGTTAAGCAGTAGTTAATGTCTTATTCATGTTCCACTATTTACTCAGATGCTTTCATTAAGTGCAAGAACTTTGAATTAGAGTTTACTAAGATGAAAAACTCTTCAGGTGTGGGCCTGTATTTTTTTTATATGTTGTACAGCACTTTGTACAATAGGGCCCTGTTCCATGATTTAGAGAGATTAAGCAGTGCCACCATACAGATAATAATAGTAAAGAAGTAGGAAACAAGGAAAATAGCACAAATATTAGAATCTAAAGCTTCTTTCAATTATGAGAGAATATTTTTTTATTATTATTCAGGACCAAAATCTGTTCTTTGTTACACCAGAATAATTCTGTTGTTTCTGAGGGCTTGTCTTCACTACGGAGCTAAGTCAGTGCTGCTGCAATAGATGCAGTGGCATCGATTTAGCTGGTCTAGTGAAGACACGCTCAATCAATGGGCAAGCACTCTCCCGTCGATTTCTGTACTCCACCTCAACGAGAGGCGGAAGCAATGTCAGTGGGAGAGCATCTCCCATCAACATAGCATAGTGTGATCTAAGCTACATCGACTTGAGTTATGCTTCTAACGTAGCTTAGATTGACTGGCAGCAGTAGTGTAGACCTGGCCTGACTTACACAAGTGGAGCATAAAATTTCATCTATGGCTTTTAGTGTGACAGTGTGACTTTTAGATAACTAAACTCATTTCCTATAAGCTCTTTGAACCTAAATCTCCATAGGTGAAAGGCTAGTGATCTGAGATGTTGGTATTCTAGAGATGAAACAACTCCACAAACACCTTCTGATTCCAGAATTTCAGTAATCGCAAAATAACTGCTTGCGGACATACTCCCTCTGTCTGATTTGCACCTAAGGTTTTGTGAGCTTTCTGAAACTGAAAAGGATTTTGTACAGACTCTGAACTGACAGCTGAGTGAAAGAAAACTCGTTTTGGAAAAAAGCTATTGGGTCATTGCTCCCTTGAGGGAAACCTGTAATTCTTAAATTACTGCAGCAGGTACAGTTTGCCAGGTCATCTGTTTTCTTCCTGAATGACTTATTCTTTCTCCTGCATAACACTGGTTTTTTTGGTTTTGTTTTCATTTAGCTACAAATTGAAATATATGTCAACACTGCAGAATAAGTGTCAGAACATTATTAATTCAGTTGGTATTCACTGTAAGAGAATCATCCCCTTGGTGTTAATATGTCTATTCTTCTCAGTGTAAAATACTAATGCGTGTATATCCATAATATCTCCAGCAGAAGGCTGCATTTAACTTTCTAGAAATGGAAAAGTTTGGAACAGTCCACAAGAATTATACAATCTCAGCAAATGATATA
Organism: Terrapene triunguis; assembly: GCF_002925995.2. Lineage (NCBI taxonomy): Eukaryota > Metazoa > Chordata > Testudines > Emydidae > Terrapene > Terrapene triunguis. Next base: position 104,751,664 of record NW_020664409.1, on the reverse strand, counting down.
CCATCTTGGTCTTGAGCTTTGATGAAGCCAAGACATTGCCTACTGGGACCCCTACTTACTGCAGGTCGTATTTCCACATTAAAGATGAGGACAACAACAGGCCACATTGTCGAATTCCATGGGCTAAATTCAGCCCATGAATGGTACTTTGCATAGTCTGCACAAACTCAGTTTGATAAAGCACCATGTATGTGATTCCAGGGGCAAGGAATTAATCATGCTGAATTTACAAATCAAGTAATTATGTAAGAAGTTATATCCTAATCCTATATCCCATTCGAATTCTAGCACCTGGTAATAGGGGTGAGTCAAATGTGCCAACAATGTGCAGAAGAGCATAGCCACCCAGTTACAAGGAACCAGATGCACAACCCTGTATCAGAAGCTGCCAATTGTTTTGACTATGAACTATGTTCTCTGTTAAACTGACTTTGATTTTAGAAAAGAAAGATGTCTGTATTTCATAACTCAGCGGTTCTCACTTGGGGGTCTGCGACCGAAACCCAGAGAGCCCGAGCCCTGGCACCCCCAGTCACGGGGCTGAAACCCCAAACCCTGGCTCCCCCCCACTGCTAAAATACTGAGCCCCTGTGTCCCTCGCCACAGGGCTGAAACCCTGAGCCCCGGCGCCGCCCTGCCCCACCAATGCAGTGCCAGAGCGGGGCAGTCCCAGGGCAGCTCCACCCCCCCTTTTCTCCTCTCCCTGCCCCCAAGGCCCACTCTCCGGGCAGGTTGGAGGCGGGAAGTCGGAGTGGGGCAGTGCGGGCACCTGCTGCTTTGACACAGCATTCCCCCTTCTGCTGCTGGTGTCCGGAGTTGCGGCTGCCCCTTAGCTCATGCAGCCGATAAGAGCCGCCCAGGTAGGGGGACTCTGCTCTGAGGCTGGCAGAGCCCTTGGGGAGCAGAAACCACAGGGGAGCCCTCCTGGCACACAGCCCCTAGCTATCCCATCCCTGCACCCTGAGCTACCCCCCACCCGCACGTAGCCCCTAGCTACCGCATCCCTGCATCCTGAGCTACCCCTCTGCCCGCACGCAGCCCCTAGCTACCCCCTCCCTGTACCCTGAGCACCTCTCAAACTTTCTGAGCTGAACCCCCACCACACACAACCCAGACAGGCTGGGTGGCCTGCTGAGGCGAGTTAGGGGGTGGAGGTGGAGCTGCCTTCCTGGATCCTGCTGTGCGGAGCTGGCCCAAGCACCGCTGGCCCCTGCTCCCCAAAATAGAAATCAAACTATGCCTATGCCTGATGCCCCAGCCCAGAGCCCTGAGTCCATCCCTCCATCCCCAGGTCCTGGAGTTTTTATAGCATGTTGATGGGGGCCTCAGAAAGTAAAAGGTTGACAACCCCTGTCATAACTGATCTTTAAACACAAACAAAACCGCTCTGTTTGGGTTGACTAGGGTGATCAAATGCAGTCTACTGATTTTACTTATAATAATTGCCACATGCACATATGGCCTTGTATAAGTTTGCAAACAGTTTCTGCAGTCTGGCCTATAGCCACCAACCTCCTCATCTCTGTTTTTAAGGAAGATTACCACTCACTGTGTGCAACTCTTTATCTTAACCTGAGCAAAAGGCAACTTGGATCAAGATCAAGCCGTACATGCTGAGAGAGAGAGTTTTTGTGGACTGTATCTTTGTAGTAATGATGAGGGCAGGAACAATGTACTTGAGTTAGTGCAAAGCAGGCACATCCCTGGGCTCGTGGCAAGTTGCCAAGGCAGCTCTCAGTTGGATGCAGTGTGAGACTACTAAGGTATACTCGCAGTCAATTGCTTATGCTTTGCATTTAGGGGCAGCACGAGGAGAAGGTACAGTAATACACATCTTCTCATTTTTCAGGGGAGCTGTGAAACATCACACCGTGAATTCTTTAGAGTCCTGACATAGGCTCTGTCATTCCACAGGTGCGATACTGAATTCATGCAATTTTGTCATTAGAGAAAAGTGCTCTTGGTGGCAGTGATGGTCCAGATTTGTCTTTTGTAACTGCAAGAATGAAAAAGAAAAATGAGAGGTGCATCATTTTTACAATTTTTGATTCACACGGAAGGTTGGCTTATGTATATTTTGAAAAATATTACAAGTTGGTGGTAAAAATATTGCATATTAGTAATTTATGTTCTGTGGAAATGCTGAAATGCTTGTATAATAAGCGAAGGGAGTTCATTATTAAACTCATAAAAAATAATCATCTTAGTTTCATAATAACATTTCTCAAAATGAAAATCCTTATTAATTTTTACCTTTTTGTTCTGGTACTATACATGTCTGCATACATTCCTGAAACACTGCCTCTCTTACCTGCTTCGCTGTTCTTGTGTTTTGAGCTAAATCCTATTTTGCAGAAAGTATGTAAAGTGTGGTGATGTGCGGTAGGTCTGATCTGTATACACTTTAAATAAAGCTTAGTTTAAGCTTTTAGCAATGGAACTACAAAGTGCTGAGGAAAGAAGGTGGTGAGATAACACAGAATAAAAACAACATGCATTTTAAAGATACTTGTATAGCAGCTTATTTTCCAGCTGCTACTTGAAATAGAAGGGCAGGGGACGAAAACGCTGTTTCTTTAAATAGACCGTCAGGTTACCACAGCATCTGGCTTCTTCTGTGGCAGATACTGCATTTCTCATTAATGGTACCTTGCAAGTGTCTGCTGTTGCCATAGTAACTATCTCTGAGCCTTACACCTAAAATTTATCCTGACAAAGGTTATTGTGGCAACTGCTACTAATTGGGATTTTGTTCATCTTGCTATTTTTAACCCCCTTTTTAAAGTTATACATGTTAAATGGATGTATTGGCAGAATGGTTGTAGATGAGAAAACGCTTTCCAGGGTAGAACTAATTGTTTGGAAACTAAGATTTACATTTTGTTCTATGGTTGGCCAGAATAATATAAGTTATAAATTGTATGAGCTAAAATTCCTGTGCTATCCTTTTTTGTAATACTTCAGAGTTTTTTTTATATACTAAAAAGACATTGTCCCTGTCCTGAGAAGCTAAAAGGCGTGACATAATGAGAAATGTGAGGAACAAAACAACAGGAAGGGCTGGGAAAGGAAGGACAGATGCAACATCACTAAGATTGTGGTTACTCAGTGAAGGCTAGTGCACAGCATGTTAGAGCAAAACAGTCTTTTAAAAATAAATACCTTGATGACTTCATCAACTAGTTCCTTCTAGGTGTCATGGAAAAAGTGATTTTCAGTAGGGATTGAAGGGACCATTCTTGAATAGTTCTAAGAGTGCCCTCAAATCTCATTGGTGTTAATGAGAGCTGAGGGCATTCACCTTTCAGGATCGGGCCCTAGATAAGTGGGAAGATGGTAGCTTTGTATACCAGCTCAGGAAGCACATTACATGGGTAGGGGGCAGCATGAAAGTAAAGCTTTAAGTGAAGTGAAAAGTAGAGAGGGCCTAAGTTTATCATCTTTGTCACAGTGGAAGGACTTTATGGTGAAGTGATATATCTTGACTTTAGCAAAGCTTTTGATACAGTCTCCCACAGTATTCTTGCCAGCAAGTTAAAAAAGTATGGATTGGATGAATGGACTATAAGGTGTATAGAAAGCTGGCTAGATTGTCGGGCTCAACGGGTAGTAATCAATGGCAGCCGGTACCAAATGGAGTGCCCCAGGGGTCAGTTCTGGGGCTGGTTTTGTTCAACATCTTTATTAATGATCTGGATGATGGGATGGATTGCACCCTCAGCAAGTTCGCAGATGACACTAAGCTGGGGGGAGAGGCAGATTCGCTGGAGGGTAAGGATAGGGTCCAGAGTGACCTAGAAAAATTGGAGGATTGGGCCAAAAGAAATCTGATGAGGTTCAACAAGGACAAGTGCAGAGTCCTGCACTTAGGAAGGAAGAATCCCATGCAGCACTACAGGCTGGGGACCACCTGGCTAAGCAGCAGTTCTGCAGAAAACGACCTGGGGACTACAGTGGACGAGAAGCTGGATATGAGTCAGCAGTGTGCCCTTGTTGCCAAGCAGGCTAACAGCATATTGGGCTGCATTAGTAGGAGCATTGCCAGCAGATCGAGGGAAGTGATTATTCCCCTCTATTCGGCACTGGTGAGGCCACATCTGGAGTATTGCATCCAGTTTTGAGCCCCCCACTACAGAAGGGATGTGGACAAATTGGAGTCCAGCGGAAGGCAACGAAAATGATTAGGGGGCTGGGGCACATGACTTCTGAGGAGAGGCTGAGGGAACTGTTTAGTCTGCAGAAGAGACGAGTGAGGGGGGATTTGATAGAAGCCTTCAACTACCTGAAGGGGGGTTCCAAAGAGGATGGAGCTCAGCTGTTCTCAGTGGTGGCAGATGACAGAACAAGGAGCAATGGTCTCAAGTTGCAGCGGGGGAGCTCTAGGTTGGATATCAGGAAACACTATTTCACTAGAAGGGTGGTGAACCACTGGAATGGGTTACCTAGGGAGGTAGTGGAATCTCCTTCCTTAGAGGTTTTTAAGGCTCGGCTTGACAAAGCCTTGGCTGGGATGATTTAGTTTGTGTTGGTCCTGCTTTGAGCAGGGGGTTGGACTAGATGACCTCCTGAGGTCTCTTCCAAACCTAATCTTCTGTGATTCTAAGTGTAGTTATACTATCCAACATTAAATATACCTAGAAGTTTGGTAAAACAAGACTTAATCTGAAGGAAGGTAACCTCATAAACAAGAGAGCCAAAATAAGAGCAATACAAGCTATACCAATAGGAGGAACAGAGGGAAGTGACTTAAATCTTCAATTAATAGGAAGGGCATAGATAGTGCTCAACATTTATTTTACTCTAAATCAATTTATGCAGTTGTTGCGTATCTGAGTTAATGACTCAAGATTGTCGAAATAGACTTAATTGGAATTATTTAATCTAAGATTATCAATCAGAGATTAGTACAGCACTATACAGAATACAGAAAGTAATAGCTACATTACCACCCTTTGTTGTCAGATTAAGAACTGGATATGTGACTCTCTTGCATCTGGAAGGGATGCGCCGTTTTCATCCCCCAACTAAATTCCCATACTAGTAGCATTATATAGGGTTTTAGACAAAGGAAACCTCATTGCCAAGAACATTCTCCCAGAAACATATTTTGTGATGTCGTTTCTCTACATGCTCAGTTTACGTAATTTATATTTGAAGGCATGGTTATTTACAGCTGGGAGACTAACAGTTCTTCAAATTAGTATCTCTTAGTGAGTCCTCCTTAGCCCATAATCATTCTCTCTGTTGATCCCCTAACAGGAAAATCTGTTATAATAGTCATCCCTTATTAGTTTCCTAAGTAGCCCTAGTCCCATCCAGATGCAGCAAAGGCCCTTCTGGAACCCACTGGGAGTTCCCCAGATTTGAGGGCCACTTCTCCTTAATGCTGGATAATAGGGAGATGATTATTCCACCTGACCAAACAGAAACTTTAATATTTCTGCATAACATCTCCTCATAGCCTCCTGCGGATGCTGCTGTCTTAGAGTTGTCTTCTCCAGTCACCAACGACTACAAGGCAAGAGCTTCTGAAGAGGGATGAAAAATCAAGGCAAACTTGATTTATTTGGGAGAAAGATTAATTCTTCTTCCAGTTTACAATTTAGAGTTGTTATATGCAATGTTGTTGTAGCTGAGTTGGTCCCAGAAACAAGGTGGGTGAAGTAATATCTTATATTGGACGAACTTCAGTTGGTGAGACAGAGAAGCTCTCTAAGCTTGAAAGCTTATCTCTCACCAACAGAAGTTGATCCAATAAAAGATATTACCTCACCCGCCTTGTTGCTCTAATTTAGAATTGTGACTCACCAGTCACTGCTTGCCAGCTATGACTATTCAAACTGGAATGTAGTGTCTCAATTTCAGGACAAATTACCAGATGTGAAAGAGGAATTTAAAGCCTTTATAAATGAGAATTAGTTGCTTGCTTGCTGCTCCCTACAGGATGGCAAAAGCCATTGTGCCTTGTGCTTCATGACTGGAAGCATCACGCCTACCAGCTGAAGTGCACTGCACAACAGAGACTTGCCCTTTTAAGTCCCAAAATTATTTTTAGGCAAAACAGATGAGGCTCGGCACTCTAAAATATTCCAGGTGACCCTGAAATGGTTGGGTATTTTATCTCTCTGCTATTAAAAGGAAACAGTTTCAGCCTCAGGTCCAACAGAAGTATCTGTACTACCCAGTGGGATAGCCCATCAGCTCAAAAAAGTATCACAGGTATCAAAAGAAGAGACCAAAACCTCCACCTACTTCACTTCTCCTACTTCAAGATTATTTTCAGCTTCCAAGCAGTCTTTTTGATTACTTGGTGCAGTGCAGCAAACCATTCCTAGAGATCTCGCTAGGAGCATGTTGTCCCACTTCCTACATGCGTGTACCCACATTACATCAGACCGGTGGGGTCTGAGGACAGTGGAACTGGGATATACTCTGCAATTCTTCACGTGCTTGCACATGTCCATCCCACTGTAAGTGTGTGTGTGCGCCTCATGCACAATTGTTAGAGAACTTTCTCTGTGGTATCCATCGGGGCAGCGCAAGTGCCTTCTGTCATCACATGCCACTGTATGCTGGTTTAAGAGTTAAGAGTGTGAAGCCACCTCTGACCTCCCTCAGTTCCTGCTTACTGCATGTGACGGTTGTCAGAGCAATCTCAGACTTGTCATATGTGCTTCCCTCGCTTCTTTATATATATATTATTGTTAGGAATTAGTTAGTGACGTTCGTTTGTTTTAGCTTGTTTTAATGATAGATTTCAGTCTTAGGTCTTTTTGGACCAGTTTTTCATCTTTCAGTACTGGGATTGGTACTGGAACGATGCCATGCCCACCAGGTTTTCAGTCCTGCTGGACTTGCGCTAAGCCTATGCCAGTCAGTGACCCCACACCTGGCCTGCTTGAAATGTTGGGGAGAATTCCCCCATAAGTGACAAATGTCACAGTTGTAAGGGATTTAAGCTCCACTCAAAGAAAGAGTGGTGAGGCTCAAATGTTCACTCATGGAGCACCCCAAGTATATTGATGTCAGTACGGAGCACATCGGAGATATCTGCAGCTCCTTGGTCCCATTCTAAGAAAAGGGTTAGCGGCATTAGTCTGTGTCCCATCCAAGACAGAGGGCATAACCTTCATCAGAGAGTTGGGGACCATGGGTCATGCAATAGTCAAAGCACTACCCTCCTTCTAAGGGGCTATAGCCCCCTTGGGGGGGGGGGGGATCCCAGGCCCATATCAGTGGCTGTTATAGACCCCATGAGGTGTACCACTTTCCACTTAGGCCTCCCTACAATCATCGAGATTGCTCTGGGGGCATTGGCACCAAGAGCATCATTCTCTAGTACCTGGTACTGAGCAGCCAAAAGTCACTTGGGTGACTTCCCCACCACAAGTTATGGAACAGGCACCACCTCTGTATACTGTGGCATACTCTTCCTTGTTGCCAGACAAGGCTGTTGACATTTAGGCAGAGGAGATGCGTGAAAGCTCTTGTGAATTGGTCAATAGTCTGGTATCGATGGCCCCTCTTAGGTGGTTCTGCTGATTAATGACGCCATTACAGAGACAGTTACGGGCAGTGGCAGACATCATTCTCCTTCCCCTCCACAGAAAAGTGAGCTGAAATGAGGTACTACATACCCTCTGAGGGTTATGAAAATATTTACTCTAACCCTCCCCCAGGTTTCTTGGTGGTTGTAGCTGCTAGTGAATGGGAGATACAAGGACACCAAGTATTGACGCTGAATGGCAAAGATTTGAGGAGGCTGGACTTGTTTGGAAACAAATTTTATTATACAGGGAATCTGCAACTCAGGATTCCAAACCAACAGGCATGCCGGAGCTTCTAGGACTTCATTCTCTGGGAGAACGTTATAAAATTTAAAGTAGGGTTGTCAAGTGATTTAAAAAATCATGACTAATTGTGTGATTAAAAAAATTAATCACAATTAATCGCGCTGTTAAAACAATAAAAACACCATTTATTTAAATATTTTTGGATGTTTTTCTACATTTTCAAATATATTGATTTCAGTTACAACACAGAATACAAAGTATACAGTGCTCACTTTATATTTATTTTGATTACAGATATTTGCACTGTAAAAAACAAAAGAAATAGTATTTTTCAATTAACCTAATACGAGTACTATAGTGCAAGCTCTTTATCATGAAAGTTGAACTTACAAATGTAGAATTATGTACAAAAAACCTGCACTCAAAGACAAAACAATGTAAAACTTTAGAGCCTACAAGTCCAATCAGTCCTACTTCTTGTTCAGCCAGTCGCTCAGACAAACAAGTTTGTTTACATTTGCAGAATATAATGCTGCCTGCTTCTTGTTTACAATGTCACCTGAAAGTGAGAACAGGCATTTGAATGGCACTGTTGTAGCCGGTGTTGCAAGATATTTACATGCCAGATGCACTAAAAGATTCATATGTCCCTTGATAATCAACCATCATTCCAGAGTACATGTATCCATGCTGATGATGGGTTCTGCTGGATAACTATCCAAAGCAGTGCAGACTGACGCATGTTCATTTTCATCATCTGAGTCAGATGCCACCAGCAGAAGGTTGATTTTTTTTTTTTTGCGGTTTGGGTTCTGTAGTTGCCGCATCAGAGTGTTGCTCTTTTAAGACTTCTGAAAGCATGTTCCACACCTCGTTCCTCTCAGATTTTGGAAGGCACTTCAGATTCTTAAATCTTGGGTCAAGTGCTGTAGCGATCTTTAGAAAACTTACATTGGTACCTTCTTTGCATTTTGTCAGATTTGCAGTGAAAGTGTTCTTAAAACGAACAACGTGCTGGGTCATCCGAGTCTGCTATAACATGAAATATATGGCAGAATGCGGGTAAAACAGAGCAGCAGACATACAATTCTCCCCCAAGGAGTTCAGTCACAAATTTAATTAATGCATTACTTTTTTAATGAGCAGGACCCACGGGGGCAAGGTCAGAGCTCTGCCACAGCATGGATGCATGTCCTCTGGAATGGTGGTTGAAGCATGAAGGGACATATGAATCTTTAGCACATCTGGCATGTAAATATCTTGCGATGCCAGCTACAACAGTGCCATGCGAATGCCTGTTCTCACTTTCAGGTAACATTCTAATTAAGAAGTGGGCAGCATTATGTCCTGTAAATGTAAACAAACTTGTTTGTCTTAGCGATTGGCTGAAGAAGAAGTAGGACTGAGTGGACTTGTAGGCGCTACAGTTTTACACTTTGTTTTTGAGTGCAGTTATGTACCAAAAAAGACTACATTTGTAAGTTGCACTTTCGTGATAAAAAGATTGCACTACAGTATTTGTATGAGGTGACTTGAAAAATACTATTTTTTTTATCAATTTCACAGTGTAAATATTTGTAATAAAAAATAATATAAAGTGAGCACTGTAAACTTTGTATTCAGTGTTGTAACTGAAATGAATATAGTTGAAAATGTGGAAAAACATCTAAAACTATTTAATACATTTTAATTGGTATTCTATTGTTTAACAGTGCAATTAATTGTGATTAATTTTTTTTAATTAATCCCGTTAGTTAACTGCAATTAATCAACACCCCTAATTTAAAGACAAGTTACCAGAGGACTGTAGGCAGGAATTTGCGGTAACGGTGAATAAGTGCAAGCTAGTTGCCAGAACTGCTCTCCAGGACAATTCAGATGGGTCACACACGATGGCTTGAACCAGGGCATCAGCCATTTCTATGAGAAGCTGTTCATGGTTGCAATCACCTGGGTTTCCACAGAAGTCCAGCAGACCACCCAGGACTTCCCTTTTGAAGGTCCCTCTTTGTTTTCGGATATGATGGACAAATGGGGTCCATAGCCTAAAAGATTCTACTGTGACATTAAAACCTCTTGGAATCTGTACTCCAGCAGCAGAGGAAACAATTCTGTCCTCATCTGCCATACAGACATCAGGGTTTTGCTCCCCAGTCTCAAGATCTGCTGAGGAGAAAGGGCAGTGGTGGTAGGACACAACATCCTCCACCCTCCTCTTCAGTATTAGTGGGCTCATCCAATCCAGCCGTCTTGTCCAGACATTCTGATGCACTGATCGAGGGTAATGGATCAGTTCCTGTAGTTCCATCTCTTTCCCATCTTTTGTTTACAAATCTCGTATTCCACTTCCTAAGTGCTTGGGCCCGAGTTGCATCAGATCGGTGGGTCTTAAGCACAGTGGAATTGGGATGTGCCTTCCAGTTCATTTCTTCTACTCCTTCCCACTCCCCTTTCCTGTCCTTCCTCAGAAGAAGCAACTGGACCTTGCACTGAAGGATGATCTCATGAGATCATCCTTCAGTACAAGGTCCAGTTGCTTCTTCTGGCAGGGGCCATTGAGGATGTCCCATTAGGACTCTGGGGGAAGGCTTCTGTTCCCACTAATTACTTATCCTCAAAGCAAGAGAAGGTATGACGAGCCAGTTCAGCTTTCCTCCTGCATAAAGTAGGAAGGAACTTGTTAATTTTAACAGACAACTCTGCAACTGTGTTTTATGTAAACAGACAGGGAGGAGCGTGATCGACCCAGCTATCCCACAAGGCAATTTGCCTCTGAGTCTTTTGTGTAACCATTCAATTAATTTCCTGGCTGATTACCTTCCAGGGAAGCACAGCACATCGGCAGATCAACTGAGCAGGACCTTCTCTGAACACAATGAGTGATCTTCATGCCCAGACATTGCCAGATTGATCTTTAAGCTCTGGAGGACTATCTAAGTGGATCTGTTTGCAATAAAGTCCAACAGAAAATGCCATTGGTTTTGTTCCCAGAGAGGTCCCAGCCCAGTCTTATTTACATATGCTTTTCTGCTACCCTGAAGGACCCACTCCTCTTTGCCTTCCCTCTGATTCCCCTGCTGCCCAGATTCCTGTTCATAGTTAAACAGACCATGCTCATGTCATCCTTCTAGCACTGATGTCATACTCGCTGCTACTAACTTTATCAGTCAAGCCTCGACTGTTTCTCCCACTGGATCCAGATGTGTTTTCTCAGGACCACAGGTGCCTGCTGCATCCCAATCTGCAATCCTAGCCCCGATGGCATGAGTGCTTCATGGTTAATGCCTTTGGAGAGACCTTGTTCTAAGGATGTTCAGAAAGTGCTTCTGTAACTGTGCCTTCTGGGGTCACAACTGAGAGTGCCAAATTCAGGACAAACTGCTGCAAAATAGGGCAGATACACCCTAAGGCTGGTGGCTAATCCTCCATCGGATAGACCAAACCAGCAATAAAGTAAATTTCTGTTTCACGACACTGGCTAACAAGAAGTCATAAAAGCAGTTCGTCAAGTGATTGCTCCTGTGTATTCCACAGTAGGTGTGCGTGCTCGCAACGTGCACCGGTGCCAGAAGATTTTCCCTTAGCCGTACCCGTAGTGGAGGAGCACCGCTGCGACCCCTGGAGTGGCACCTCTATATCGCGCTATAAGGGGAGCCGCGGACTCCCCCCACCCTCAGTTCCTTCTTGCCGCCAGTGAAGGTAGTCGGAACTTTGTGCTCCAGCTCTGCTGTAGCGCTTCTAGCCTTAGTAGTACAACTCTTCTTCATAGTTTGCTTCTCTAGTTAGTTGCCTGGATTGGGGCATGCCCCGTGCCCCAGGCTTCAAGTCGTGCGACTCCTGTCGCAGTTCTATGCCCAGGAGCGACCCACACTCTGTGTCTTTGCTGTCTGGGTGAGACTCACGTAAGTGAGCGTTGTAAAATCTGCAGATCATTCAAACCTCGAACGAAGCGTGAAAGAGATATCCGACTCCGGGCCCTGCTAATGGAGTCGGCATTGGCCCCGGCACCGGCACGCCGACCCAACTCGGCGCCGGGCACCGCATCGTCGGTGCGGAACTAGGCTCCATCCACCAGTCAGCACCGCTCCCCTGCCAAGAAGCAAGGGAAGACTCAGCGGTGCCAAGAGGACGACGGGGTGAGGCCGGACCCGAGTTGGGCAGCCCACGATCCCCCTCAGGACCCAGACCTCCGACTCGCGCTGAGCGGAGTAGTTCGGTCCTGTCCGCACGTGCCTCTCCTGCGGTGAGAATACCGTTGACGCCGGAGACAGCACAGGCAGCGCGTGACATCCTCGCCCTTCCGGTGCTGGGTGCGCCGCATGAGACGGGCCTCCGATCCCGAGTGAAGCCGCCGCTTGGAGCTCATCAACCCTCCCCGGTCCGGCATAGCCCCCGCTCTGAGGACGAGGTACCTACGCGTCCCACGAGGCCATCCCGGAGCCCGCGCCAGACTTCCACCCAGTTGGCCGATTCGCCTGAGAGGGAGTCTTGAGGGTCCTCCACTACCCAGAGGGGTCGCGGGCACCGAGACAAGAGGCGTCGACGCTCCTCTTCCCACTGAAGCTATAGGAGCAGGTCTTGACGCCATTGGCACCGACGCTTAGACTCGAGTGTTCGCTCTGACAGATGTCATGCTCGGAGCGCCCCTCGACCGCCACCGAGGCACCGTAGCCATGGTCGCCGGGGGAAATCTAGAAGCAGTACCTCCGATGGATACAGGTCTTCGTCATCGAGGTCTAAATCTCGAGGTCGGCACCGCCACCGCCGTGGACGCTCCCGACGCTCGTATGGCACCGTGCATTCCTCAGCGACTTTGGCTTCGGCATCCAGCCGCCTATCCCCCGGTCGAGCTGCCCCTCATGATCAAGCGACTCCGCTAGGTCCCCAAGTGGGTCAGTGGCAAGGGGCACCTTGGCAAGGGCAGTGGTGTCAGTGGGCACCGTGGCCCCAATTACCTGCACCGGCGAGACTCCATTTGGTGGCCGGCGCATCACAGGTACATTCGACGTCCCCGCCTTGGCACTGGGAAAAGTCAACCAGCACCGAAACAGCAGCACCGCACCCGGTCTCGGTTTTGGGGGCTGAACCACTGGTACCGCCTGACGCCCTGGGGGCCTAACCGGTCCCCTCACCAGCACCGGAGGAATCCATAGCGGCGCCACCACCCGCCCTACAGGAAGATTTTAAGGCTCACCAAGAGCTCGTTAGGCGGGTGGCCTCGAATCTTCAGCTCCTGGCTGAGGAGATGGAGGAGCTGTTGGACACCCTGTTCAACGTGTTGTCCTCCTCGGCACCGGGCCGTGTGGCCCTACCTCTCCACCAGAGGTTGGACAACATATCGACGTCACTTTGGCAAACCCCGGCTTCCTTGGCACCTATTTCTAAAAAGGCGGAGAGAAAGTATTTTGTGCCAGCAAAGGGGCACGAATACTTGTACTCTGACCCGGCACCCAACTCTCTGGCGGTGGAGTCTGTAAACCACCGAGAGAGGCATGGTCAACCCGCACCCACCCCCAAGGATAAAGACGCCAGGAGACTGGATACCTTCGGCAGGAATACAAGTGTAGAGCCAATACTTAGAACTTCAAATACAAAAATGATACATGCATACAGATAGCATAATCATAACCAGCAAACCATTACCTTTTCATAGATACCTCCCTTGACAACCTTTGTACAAGATTTGTTGCAAATATATATAACAGTGGTTGCAACAATGATCTATATGGTCATATTTTAATCAGATAATGTCACAGCTTCTGAATAATAGACAAGAAGCAATGGGCTTAAATTGCAGCAAGGGCAGTTTAGGGTGGACATTAGGAAAATCTTCCTGTCAGGGTGGTTAAGCACTGGAATAAATCACTTAGGGAGGTTGTGGAATCTCTGTCACTGAAGATTTTTAAGAGCAGGTTAGACAAACACTTGTCAGGGATGGTCTAGATAATACTTCAGTCCCCTGCAGTCAAGGCAGGACTGACTAGAAGACCTCTCCATGTCCTTTCCAATCCTGCGATTCTATGAAAACCCTTATCTAGGGGCACGTATCTGGCTAAATTGAAGTGTTTCTCCATTTTGTCCCATCAGAAGGGCATATTCCCAATGCATGCACCCTTGAACTTTGAACTGAACTATCTTCTATACTTTAAAACAACAAAGTTTGTCAATTAGCTCTACAAAAGTCCATTCTTCGGTGGAGAGTAGATCTCTTTTCTTTAACTCCATCATTACCAGATTCCCAAAGGGGTTGGTCAAATTATATTCACATGTGCAAGATCCTGTCCCTCCTTGGGATCTGAACTTGGTCCTAGCAAAGTTGATGGGACTGCCATTTGAACCCCTTGCAACTTGCTGTCTGCTCCACCTCTGTATGAGGGTAGGGTTTTACCTTAGCCAGAAAGGTGGGTGAGTTGAGAACTCTAGTATAAGAGCCTCCTTATATAATTTGCTATAAGAATAAAGTTTAACTCCATCCTCACTGAAAATTTTTCACGAAGGTAGTCTCTATTTTCATGTTAAACAAGCAATCTATTTGCCGATGTTCTTCCTGAAACCCCGTGCACATAGAGATGAGGACAGACTTCAGTCGTCGTATGTGAGCAGGACTTTAGATTTCTGTCTGGAGTGTACTCTTTTAGATTCTCCATGCAGTTTTTTGTCGCAATTGAGGACCGAGCTAAGGGCCAACCAGTTTCCACTGAGAGAATCTCATCCTGGATCTCTTCACGCATTTGTTTGTTACCAATTTAACATATATAAGAACATAAGAATGGCCATACTAGGTCAGACCAAAGATCCATCTAGCCCAGTATCTTGTCTTCCAACAGTGGCTAATGCCAGGTGCCCCAGAGATAATGAACAGAACAGGTAATCATCAAGTGATCCTTTCCCTGTCGCTCATTCCCAGCTTCTGGCAAATAGAGGCTAGGGACACCATCCCTGCCCATCCTGGCTAATAGCCATTGATGGACCTATCCTCCATGAATTTATCTAGTTCTTTTTTGAATCCTGTTATAGTCTTGGCCTTCACAACATCCTCTGGCAAACAGTTCCACAGGTTGAGTGTGCATTGCGTGAAGAAATACTTCCTATTGTTTGTTTTAAACCTGCTGCCTATTAATTTCATTTGGTGACTCCTGGTTCTTGTGTTATGAGAAGGAGTAAATAACACTGCCTTATTTACTTTCTCCACACCTGTCATGATTTTATATACCTCTATCATATCCCCCCTTAGTCGTCTCTTTTCCAAGCTGAATAGTCCCAGTCCTATTCATCTCTCCTTATGTGGAAGCTGTTCCATATCCCTACTCATTTTTCTTGCCCTTTTCTGAACCTTTTCCAATTGGCTATATACAATATAACCCCTCTTGCTAGAGTATTGGCACATTCTACTAGAACTCAGGCAACTTGGTCATCTAGCCACACTTTTGATTGTCATTATGCCATTTCCCATCAGTCCAGGGATGGTGCCAATTTCAGACAGGTTGTCCTACAATCATTGTTAAGGTAGACTCTGACCCTACTTCCATGTTTGTCTGGCTGAGAGTCACGTTCAATGGAAGGGACGTGTCACATTCTGTCATAGTTGCAGGTCTGTATCAAATTGTGAACTCTGTTTTATATTGGCCCCCATTTTGTGTACTAACTGTCATTTTGTATTCTCTGTTGAAAAGCCAGCCTGACCTTGAGAAGGCCAGTCCATTCCAGACATGGACCTGCCAGGGAGGGGCATGGGACAACCCAGATAAGACTATACATGAGGGAGCCATCAACTTTGAATGAATGAAAAGGCACTCAGTACTCATGCAGCTAACTAAATACAATGCCTACTCACCTGAGAAATCTGACTCATGACTGAGTCAACATAACAGGTTTGTGAAAACTTGGAGGTGTTCAGCTGATGACAAACTCTCTGGTCATAGTGTATTCATTCAAAGTAATAGATTAATAGATTGACAGGGAATATGTCTCCTCTACACTAAGATAAAAACTGTACACTAACAGGTAGTTTAGACCCAATTCTTTTTGTTCTTTATAAAAAGATACATTTTATTATTTGTTTTTAAATTAAATTAAAACAGTTTCATTTGGCGTTGAATATTTCATCAGAAGAGTTTACAAACAATGTTTCAGTTCTAGTAGAGGAGAACTAGAGAATGAAACTAATTAAATATTTCCTATAAACAAAGTGAACCTGCAGATACAATGGTTTTTCTTTTGCGAACTGAATGAAATGCACGAGGAAACAGAATAATAGTAAAAAGTACATTGAAAAAATTATTTGTTTTAATAATCTGTTGCTTTTAACAACATAGCTAAGGGAATTTTCTTTAAATATGTGACCATATCCTTTGGAAAGAGGGTTAGATCAACATAAAAGTGATGAAACATTCAGTATGTGTAAAGCTAGTGAGCAGTCTGAGTCATGCAAATAACTTGGCACCATTTTCTAAAAGTCACGGAGTTCTCTGAGATGTGACGTACTTCTCATTTTAAATGGAATGTTATGTTCAGAAATTGTCTTAAATATCTGACCTACATGTGTCCTTCAGAAAACTTTTCATACTTCCAGGGATAATCAGAACTGGGAAAACCCATTTTTACTTGAAACCACTAGTTGTTTAGAATAATCAGAGATAATAAGCTTGCTCTTGTACAGCCCAGCATGTTCTATATTAGAGTTTAGGTATATTTTGGACATGTTTCTTTGTCTCCCATTGTAAAAGGTGACTTCCATTTCTACATGCTTATCAGCTTAACACTTATTATTTTAAAAGTGTGTATTTTTGCATACTAGGCTCAGAACATCAGTAAATTTGGTGTACAATTGCAAGAGTGTGCAGTTTGTGGAGAAATGGAAAGACTTTGGTCAGATTGTGGGGCAAAGAGACTCATTAATGATAGTAGCATTGCTAGCCACTCAAATTCTCTCTTAGCTTTCAAAAGAAATCTTGAGAACAGAAAATTCATGGTGAGTTTTACTGTAGCTCTACATAAATCTGTCAGGAATGAATCAGCCAGTGTGGCCTCACTAATCATCACTAGTCTCACTTATTTTAACTTCTCATGTCAAGTGTCAAATTTGACCAGTGGTGGAATTGAGTTTGATTCCCACTACTTTAACACAAATACAGGAAGGCAGTGCTTGGCTAGAGGTTAATCAGAAGCAGATACATACTATTTTGTGTGTTTGCTGTAAGCCTAACTCTTTGAAACATCTCCAAATAATGTTGCAACTTCCCCCCCATGTAATAAAAAATATAATATTGTTTCAGATTGCTTTAAGAAATTTTGTGTCCAGGGCTGTACACATTACACAAGACATATTTATGGTTTGTAGCACATGAACCAATCCAGACACTAGCTCTTGCATCTACCTGTTTTGAGCCTGAGGACTTGTATAGAAACTGCATAAAAATCAAATGGCTTTCTTCACCCTGATCATTAAATATTCTTCCCATTTTTGTAGACCAGATTTGTAGCCCTTACTGATCAGAGAACTGTGCCATGACTATTGGTTCTCTCACCTGAAGGGCCTTGAATGTTAAGACAAGAAACTTGAATGCGATTTGGTGGAAGAGAGGGAGCTAGTGGAAGGAATCAGGATCATTGGTTCTTGTGATCCTTGATGGAAAGAGGGTCCTTAGGATTTTCCCAAGCATGTGTGAAGTACCCATAAAATGAGAAGGGAGTCCTATTACATTCTAGCAATTTATTGCAAGAGTAATATGGAATATTTAGTTAAATATTTCATTTAGTCATATCCATATATATGCTATTTTATATTCTTATGCCATATATCTTCAACCAGACAAAACCAGTTGCCTTAAAGACAGAGAGAATTCTAAAGACACTTTACCTTTTTATAAGGGTAGATCATGAACTTGTTGGATTGTGGTTACCTCTCTGTAGACTAAATTGCAAATATCTTTTAAAGAAACCATCATTAAGTATAATAACATGATTAAAAAATACTGCTAATGCTAACTTTTCTAAATGTACAATGTATATATTTTGTATTCAGTACATTAACTTTCTTCCCAGTGGTAATGAACTCAGTTATTTTATCTGCATCACTTTGCCTTGCTACAACATGCTAAATATTTGCCTTATCAATTCCATTGATGAGAAGCACTTCAGTTTAATTTTCAAATGGTAATTAGTATGCTACCTTTCCATCCAAGGTACAAAATTACTCTTAATATTGGACTGTTGTGAATTCAGTCTGTGCTTTACTTGTCAGCAGCTATAGTTACTACCTTCTTCCTTTCCCCTCCCGACTGCATCTAATTATCGACTCAGCTAGTGTTCAGTTTGAACTTCTTTTCCACTCCATTTCACTAGACATATACCGGCTGTTTGTACCCTCCTTCACTGTAGTCTGCCATTTGTACAACATTATCAGCATGTTGTGCTCCACAGCTTAGGTATTGTGAAACCCTGATAAGAGTACATCTGTTCAGATTGTGTAATGGATTGGATAATAGAAATTAAGAAATAGAAAAGACCTGTTTAGTTCATTTTGTCCATTGCCTGTGAGCCAGTGCAAGATTGTTCCCTATGCCGTTGCTTTGTCTGGTTTATTTTTTAATGGGTTGTTTTGATATTCCTTTTTACTGTGATACAGCTGTATGTGCCCACACTTAAACATAAGAAAAGTATACTATGCATTGAGTAATGTATATATTAAATTAGTAGTGCAGTATGATGTATATACTGAATTATTCCAGAATTTTTCTCCCCCACTGTGTTCCTTTTCAGTCTCTCCTATGTAGGCTGCAAACATCATAACATTCTAGTTTTCCTTCGATTCAAAATTCAGCAAAAAAAGTTTGCTCTTCTCTTAGAAGTTAAAGTTAAGGCTCTTAATTAAATGTCGTGTGACTTTAATAGGAGCTCCAGATGCTCAGCATCTTTGAAAATAAGAGCACTTCTCTTTAGGAGTCAAACTATAGAGTTAGAATTTAACTTTAGCTAGTTTGACTATGTTGGCCTGTGTCTATATGATTGCGTTTATGCTTGGTTTATGTGAATTTTGCTGTATCACAAAGCAGGCATTGGATTCTTCAGTTTCACAATTCAGAGAAACACTGTTAGTATCTGAGCTCTAGTTAAAATGATAGTTTTACAAAATTTGGCCTCAATTCTGCAAAGATCCTGTTTAACTTTATGCACTGTGAATGATCCATTGAATTCAATGGGGATACAGTGCTTAAATGTAAGCATGTGCGTAAGCCTGCATAGTCAGGATCTTGAATTTTAGTTAGTTATAGTCAGGTCTAACAGTCTCCTGGGCTTTTAAGTAAATCCTCTATTTACTTGACTATAACTAGTGCCGTGTAACAACATCTTGGGAAAGGACTTTCACTATGTTCATAGACTGATCTCACTCTTGTTTCCACTTCCTTTGTGGTCAAAGAGTCGGGCTCTTTATCTCTGAAGGTGCACAACAGTGTTTCCAAAGACATTAATTCCAATGATCTTAAAGAAAATAAAACATTTGTGCAGGGAATACTACCAAAGTAAAATGAAAGTTGTTAATAAAACCGTAACCAGGCTGAGAGTGTGATAAGCATAGCATGTAAGAAAGTACTTAATTACATAATATTTTTAAAGCGATATGTTCACCTTACCATAGCATGAAGTCCTGTGCCTGACATCAGTAAGCTGTTTCTCTTTAAGGGCCAACTCCTGTGAGAAGTGCCTCATTCAAGGCGTTGAGAGTCTTCAATTCTCATCTTCTGAATCCCAGCATTTTTCTCCAGTTCTCCAGTGGCCCAATCCTGGAAGATGCTTAGTGGCTAATGGGACAGTTTTGATCATCCTCAGCACCTCCCAGGATTTGACTCCAGGATCAGTGTCTTAGTTAGCCCCTGTGTACCTTGACTCCTTTATGGACTATGCACATTTCTCCCTGGTGTATTGTGTGCAGGTGTAAACCATACCAGCAGTGCATGCTTCACTATGTTATTGGTAATACACAACCACAATTGTATGTCTGAAGTTGGAACCTGTTTAATTTCATCATCCTTTCTGTGTGTCATGTCACTTTCCTAATCAGCATTTGGGATATATTGGAATATCGTAAGTTATTTGCTCTGTTCAAAAAGTTATTTTGATCCTGTTAGTGGTTGGGAAATCCATTAATAAGACATTAATTCTAGCTGTTGTTAATACAGTTGTAATTTTCAAAAGGCAACCACCTTTCTGGGTGATGTCTGATCACCGAAAGCAAAGGTTAATGGAATATTAATTTGCTTCTCACTCTAGGAGGCATCTTTGTTTCACTTACTGAACTGTCAAAGAGCAGAATATTTCTCTGACATTTTATAGCTAATACAGTTCATATAAGACATCCAACAAGAGCCTGCCTCGGTACTAGGAATAGAAATCTTTTATGGTTTTAGGTTTGTTTTTCCCCATTCCAATTAAAACAGTTTTGTGTTGAGTTTTAAAAATGTATCTGCAATGTTTACAATCCAAATATTGCAGAAATCCGTTACTGCATGAAAATTGAATAGGAACACACTCTCTCTCTCTCTCTCAAACAAATATGGGAACTGCTATTTTTCAAATATTAAATTGTATCTTAAAGATCTTTGAGGCAGGACCATGTCTATGCACAATACAGATGTAATAGAGCCTGTGAGTGGGGTCTCTGAGTGCTGTTGTAAAATAAATAATAAAAATGAATAAAATGCAAAAATAAACAGTATAAATGATGAACATAAATTTGATGCTAAAATCACTTCTAATAATGTAAAATGGCATTAGTATTAAAATTAACACTTTAATTTAAAAAAACCATATAAATACTGATAGGTCTTCTTTAAGAGATCACTCTTCCTGATTTGGAAGCTGTTGACTATATTTCAGATGTTTCAAAGAGATAAATAGACACTATTTGACTGATCAATGTTTGTATCAATTTTTAAAATGCATTTTCAAATATTTAATCATTGTAACACTAGAAAATTAGCATCGCTTTCCTCAAACTGTGGCTCACTTGGAATTGGTATGCTGTAATACTGTGGGGAAATTGTATTTGATATCTTTAATTCAGTAAAAGCTGGATCTGAGGGTTAATCAGAAGACTTGATAATTGTGAAGTACTGATTGCTCTCAATATGCAGGTGGGAATGAGGTTGAGGTTGAAGCTGGAGCTGGGGCTTGGACTGGGGGTGTTCTTGTCATTGTATTTGAATGAAACTGTTACTTATATGATGTTTATTACGTTTTAAATATTTACTTCTTATTCACATATTGCCTGTGCCTGTTCCCATGTGTGGGAGATCCATCCCCAGTGCCTGTGAGTTTTGGCATTCTCAAGAAAGTAGTGCTCATTGAACCCATGAGTGCCCTGTCATAGCACTGAATGTTTGGAACCAAGATTAGAAAATTACCATGCAGTTGGAGTCATCTCAGTTTCTTTTCAAGGTTATCTGCAGACTTAGGTACCTCTGCTCTGTTAAGTTGCTAGGAGATTCAGGGTACAGTTTCCATGCCCTCTCCTTCAACAGTGTTTGTTTTCCCTTTACACCACCTTTAGCTAGCATTCCTGATGGCTTTTTTTTGACCCTGAGGAATAGGAGTTAATGGGTGACTGGGACCAGTCTTTTCCTAAAGGTCAGGATGCTGTCGGGGCATCCTTAGTATCTCTTGGTGACAACATCTCCACCTCATTTATATCACCACAATCTTCTAGAGCCGTCAGGACCCATTACAGAGTCACTGGAGTTTGAGACCATTATAGTCCAGAGATATTGCCTCTTTTATGTCTTAGCATCTTTGTTGTTATGGAGGCTAAGGAAAATGTAAAATTACTTTTCTGATTAATAGAAGGTTACTGGACATAGCCCAGAATAGTCTAGCTAATATCTGCACCAATTCCTGTGGTCTTTCAGGACCTGGGGAAATTGAGATGCAGAAATGCAGTCATTTGCTCTTGGTCACACAACCCATCAGAATCATAGAAATCTGGTCTTTTGATTCCCAGTCCAGTGCCCTATCCACTGGACCACACTGTCTGGTTTGTTTTTGTGTGTGTTCCACCTTCATGTTGTAACTGAGGTATTCTTTTCAGAGTAGCAGCCGTGTTAGTCTGTATCCGCAAAAAGAACAGGAGTACTTGTGGCACCGTCTCTAAGGTGCCACAAGTACTCCTGTTCTTTTTGAGGTATTCTTGACAGCTGATAGATAAATTCTGATACCTGCTCATTAAAGGCTTCTGAGGAAAGAAGTCTAGTAAAAATAATTCTTGAGGAAGGTCACAATAGTAATTTCCTTTATCATCTTGTTGATCACCCTCCGGTGACTATGTAGACTATGACCAACATAAGTGTTTGGAAAGCCCCTCTTCTTATAATTCTTCATGAAAGTTGGAGAGTTAATGTGACATAGTCAATGTGATATTATGTCTAATCTGTAAACTGTTAATGATTTTCCTTGCACGCACAGGAGATATAACATCTAAGCCAGAGGTCCCCAGATTGTGGGGTGTGTCCCCTAGGGGAGCGTGAAGTATCATTCGGGGGGTGGTGCAGCTGGGGCTTGGGCCAACCCCCATGGGGGGGGGCAGAGAGGGAGCACCATCCAGCTCTGCTCCTGGCCCCGGCTGCCGACCCTGCGTCTAGGGCCCCAGCTGCCAGCCTTGGCCCCTGGCCGGGGCTCTGCTCCACTCCCAGCCCTGTCCACAGCTGTGGCCTCAGCCTCGGCCCCCCTGCCCCGTCCACATCTCCTTCCCCACAGAGCCACAGCCCTGCTCCCGGCCCCGGCTCTGGATGGGGAGGAGGGCGTGGACAGAGATAAGAAGGGGGTGACCCTAAAATGTTTGGGGACCACTGATCTAAGCAATAAACTATCATGTATCTCTTATGGGGAAATATGGTCTTGCAGATCTCTTTGCCAGTAATGCATATATTTTTACTACATTTAAAGTAAACTAGACTCAATTATTCTGCAAAAATTGGAAAGAATACCACTGAGGAGGTATAGAGAGAATAATAATGTTTCAATCTCTCTTGGGGGTCTATATCAGTGTGTTTTATTAGATTATTTGGTTAAGCAGTGCTGCAAAAATTGAAAAAAGGAATATTTGATCCTATGAAATCCTTAGTATTTTGGTTTCCTGAAATGATTATCTTATAGATCAGTGGTTCTCAAACTTTTTGTACTGGTGACCCCTTTCGAACACCAAGCCTCTGAGTGTGACACCCCCCCCCTTAGAAATTAAAAACACATTTTTTATATTTAACACAATGTTAAATACTAAATTTAAACCCTATTGCTTAAATGAATTTACTTTTTCTCACTGCTTTTAAATTAAGACTAAAACACATTTTTATCGAATTAAATATAAGTGGAAAAGTTACTTTTAAGTAGAATTTTATTTTAATACTTGACAGCAATTAATGACCCGAAGCAGCCAAAAATCAGTGAGATGGATGATGCTGTTTATTTGACACAAGAAGTTTTATTCTTGGTGTTGTTTTAGAAAGGGCACATCTGATGATGTCCATCACATCACATCAGTTTCGAGATTTCGTCTTTATTGTGAGAAGGCTGGAGAATCCACTCTTGCTTTCGTAGGTAGTGGGAAATGGCAGGAGGACTCTCAGGGCCATTTCAGGCACCAGTGGGTATTTACTTGCAACCGAGTACCAGAACGGGGTTGGAGGCAGCTGTGTGAAGTTTGCTTTCACTTCATCATCATTGATCATGTCGACAAAATGTTCCTGTGTGTGAATATCATCAGTAGGTAACTGCTCAACTGTCACACTGAAAGGGTTCTTCACCAGGGAATGAAGTGCTTCTGGTAGTGCTGAGAAGTAGTGGGAGAACTCTTCATGAAGGGCTCTCAAATGTTCACTGATTGCTGACTTGAGAGCACTATCAATGTTAACTTCCTCCTCCTCGCTGAATGAGGAAAGTGTCGGAAACATGCCGTATCTATCTGTGTCATCAGATCCACAGATCCAACTTCATCTGAAAGGCTTTGATTTTATTAGTCAGGTCTATTAATGTTGAACGTTTTCCCTGAAGTGACAGATTGAGATCATTAAGGCTACCAAAGATCTCAACTAGGTATGCCAAGCAGAGAAGCCATTTCTTGTCACTGAACATTTTGTTCAGCTCTTGTTTCTGTTTTTGCAGGAAAAACTCTAACATCTCTTCTCGAAGTATAAAAACGTGCTTTAATGCGCATCCCCTAGAAAGCCATCGGACTTGAGTGTGGAAAAGCAGAACTTCATATTCACCACCCATTTCACTGCAGAACTCTTGAAAGAAACGACTGTTCAGAGCATGAGCTTTAATGTAGTTCGCTGCTCGTATAACAGCATCCACCACAGCATTAAGGCATATTGGCAATGTCTTTGCAGCTAGGACTTGACGATGGATTCCACGAGTGACAATCACATTAGGTGAAACACACTTTACCAGCTGAAAGCCAGACCATGCACCCATCATTGCTGGACACCATCGGTAGAGATACCACAAAGATTTTTCCACTCAGTGCCATTGCTTTTGAAAAAGGCATTCACCTGATTGAAAATGGCCTGTGCTGTTGTGGTGGTTTTAAATTGTTCACAGAATAAGAACTCATCCTTAACATCCCTGACATTAACATACCGTACGAATGCTATCAGTTGTGCACAGTGAGTAACATCAGTAGTTTCTTCAAGTTGCATGCTGAACATACTGAAAGGAGAATGTTGAATTTTGTGCACAACTTGTTTTTTGATATCTTTAGACATCTCTCATATTCTGCATTTCACAGTATCGTTAGACATGGAAAGCATATTCAGTTTTTTGGCAGTATCATTGCCAACCATAAGTGCCACGATATCTTTGCATGCTGGCAGAATAAGCTCCTCACCTACTGTATGTGGCATTTTGGTACGGGCAATTCGTAGTGACACAACACAAAAGGCCTCCACAGCTGAGGATATTTGCTGTCGGAAACTTCCATCAGCATCAAGCCTGGCCTTCTTTGTTGCTTCTTCTCTATGTTTGAAAAAAATCCACGTTTTGATTTTTATGCTCAGGATGTTTAGTTTCAAGATGTTGCTGCAGTTTGCATGGTTTCATTGATTCAGCAGACAAAACTTCACAGCAAATGATGCATTGCGGTTTTTCAATACGAGAGGTGATGATACTGGAAAAACCAAGTTTAATGTAAGACTCGAGATACTTTCGTGTTTTAGCAGTACAGGTGGCCATTATTTTCAGGAGAAAGTTTGCACTTGTGTGTCTGACTGTTAATTAATAAAGTACTTGTTCAGCTGCGAATCAAGCCCCTAATGTTTTCTCAGTACCAGGGCCAGCCATAGGAAAAATGGCGCCCTGGGCAAACTTCTATTTGGCGCCCTTTCTTTGGAGGTGGAGCAGCGCTGGAGGTGGAGTGGAGTTATGGATGGAGCTGGGCTGGAGGAGCTTGCGGCTTTGAGGTTCGCACATGGTAGTGATGGTGGCTCACAACCAAGCGCCTGGCCGGGCTCACAGCGGGTGGCGGGCCTTGGAGCTGACAACCCTGTGTGTGGCAGGGCTGGGGGTTAACAACCTTGTGCCCGTCAGAGCTCCTGGCTGATAACCCTCAGCATGGCTGGGCTCCGCCTGACAACCCCAGTACAGCGTCCTGGATGCCCCTGCTCAGGGCTCACAGCCCCTCTCCTGGTTGGGGTCGGGGATCACAACAGTGTGCCTGGCCGGGGTCGGGCTCGCAGTCCTGCGCCTGGCCAGGGTTGGGGTTGGGGCTCGCAGCCCTGTGTGGATGTCGGAGTTGGAGCTCGCAGCCCTGTGCCTGGCTGGAGCTCGCAGTCCTGTGCCTGGCTGGAGCTCGCAGCCCCGCTCCTGGCCAGGGATGGGGTCAGGGCTCGCGGTTGCAACCCAGCACAGGGGTTGAGACTTGTGGCTCGCAGCCCCGCTACTGGCCAGGGTTGGGGTCGGGGCTCGCAGCCCCGCAGCTCCACACAGGGGTCGGGGCTCGCAGCCCTGCACTGGGGTTGGGACTCACAGCCAGGCAGCTCCACACAGAGGTTGGGGCTCGCAGCCCCAGACAGTGGTTGGGGCTTACAGCCACGCATCGCTGTCGGGGCTCGCAGTCCGGCACAGGGGTCGGAGCTCGCAGCTCGCAGCCCCACATGGTGGTCGGGGCTCGCGACCCCCCACATAACTGGGTCACAACCCCCAGTTTAAGAACCAGTGTTATAGATAGTCAGATCATTTCCTTAACAGAGGAGATGAAGCCAGGAGCTGTGGAAGTAGTTCAAAATTCATAAATTATAGTAGTTGTTTTGTGCCATAGCTGTCTTGAGATGTATATGTGTTCTTTAAAACATATTTCTTGTAAGTGAGATGTTTGAATGTATACATTTCGGAGTGTGGGGGAGGAGATAGTATTTTTGGAATGTGTTCATTATGAATGTAAACTTGCTCTTCTAATCAATCACTATCACAAATGGACAAGAAGGGTGTGTGTGTATATGTGTGAGATAGATAATGTATGATTCTGTAGTTTCATTTTTACCTTATTCTGCACTTTACTCCAATATAAAACAAGATGCTACCTTTTATTATATGTGAAATAATGTTTGAAAAACCTGTTGGACATAGCAGTTTGCGAAAGGAAAAGATACATTTGTGTTGGGGTAATTGCCCCACTTATATGGGGGGTAGATACACTGGGGAAGGGGTAAAAGGCAAATACCATCCGAGAATGTATCAAATGAACTATTTCCAGTACAGAAAGGGAAGTGTTAATACCACTGTGAAAGACTTCACTGGAAAGATCATATCTATAATACTGTGTACTGTTTTGGTCATCCATGTTCAAGAAAGATTAATTCAAACAGAAACAGGTGCAGAGATTGGCTACTAGGATGATCAGGAGAATGGAGAACCTATCTTACAAGAGGTGACTAAAAGAGGCTGGCTTGTTTAGTCTAGCAAAACGAAGGCTGAGAAAGATTATGGATTCTGGGTATAAATCACCTGGTAAATCTTTAGCTTAAAAAGCTCTTCTCCCTCCCTGGGAAAATATTGGCACAAGAATGAATAGGTATAAACTGGTCATGAATAAATTTAGATATTAGAAGATTTCTAATCATCAGAACAGGTTCTGGAACAGCTTTTGAATAAATGTACTGGGGGCAAACAACCTAACTATTTTTAAGATGGAGCTTGGTATTGTTATAAACTACGTTATATGGCAAGGGTGCCTTGATAGTAGGGGACTGAGCTCGGTGACCCAGGAGGTCCTTTCTAGTCCTATGTTTAAACCTCTTCCTAATCAGGAATGAAAAAGTGGGTTTTCTATTAAACAAAGATTTTCACACACAGTTTCTTTTTTCATTTAAAATTTCTGATTTTTCATTGGAAAATATGAAAATCAAAATGTTTTTGTAACCAAACACATTTTAAAAAAAACTAAATAAGGTTGAAAAGTCAAAATGTTCTGCCCAAAAAAATCCATTTTCTGACAAGCTGTTGCAGATCACGCACTCCAAATACTTATTGGTGGCATATTTGACATTGAAGTAGATTCTCAGTAGATTCTCTCAAGACTTACCCATCCATGCAAAAGTGAATGAATATGTGGAAAGCCTACAGATTAGTCTTTCATGTCTTGCAGATTGCATCTGGGCTGTGGGCTGCTGGTTGTATCTGTTTTAGTTCCTGGTTTTACTAACAACAAGATGTGTAGTAGTGTAGTGTAAAAGCAAAAAAACACTTTTGAAGTTGTAAATACCAAACGATATCCATTTCAATTTCTCACTTACTTCAAGAACTGTCACAATACAATAATTAAGAGTACAGCTTTGCTGAGTCCTCTAGAAACAACAAACTATCAGTATGTAGGAGAGCTCATTGTTTGAAATTCACCCTTTTCCCCCCCAGTCTGGTTTGGTTGTTGAAAATGGGAACTATTCATATTCAAATATAGGATATAATAGTTTTTTCACTAATACGATAATGAAGTCTAAATATTCAACTAAAAATACCGAAGGTTATTCTTACAGAACAGTGCATATTATGTCAGTACTATTACTTGTTCTGTTTTCAAATTTAAAAAGAAAAAAATGTAGAATTGTACTTTTTTACATATATTTCATTGTCATCTTTTTGATGGTTTTTCTTGCTTGGATTATTCTTAAGAATACTGTTTGCTAGATTTCCTGTCACACCAGATATCAATCTACTAAAATGAAAATTATTGTCAATCTGGAAAATATATAGATCCCACTACTAAAGAAAAAACAACTGTATAAACTGAGAGAAAATCTTAATATTATTTCACCTATTTCTTGTATTATTTCAGAAACAACATTAAAAGAACATTAGGGTTTCCACAGAAAACGAGGGTCATAACAAACACAGTCAAGATTCCTCTGACACGTAGAACTAGAATCTTAAATCATGTTTGCACCATGCCAGAGGTGTGAAGAGGACCCAAAACTGCCATGAGGCATAATAAACTGAAGATTGTTCTTTGAAAGTGTCCCTGTGGATGCTCCATTGTAGATGTGTCTGCGTCTATCCCTCCCGCACATGTGCTGCTCTTTGCTTGCCAGGAGGCTAGCCAGCCTGCATGGGCATTCCCTCCTAAGTTCCTTCTCAACCCCCCGGGCTAGAGATGGAGCTAAGAGCTGTCCATTCACAGATCATTAACTCCCTTTAGTTTTGATAATTTTAGCTTCCTTTGAAGCCTTTTTCCTTTTGTTACTTTGTTTTTTGTTGGCTGTGCCAGAAAAAGAAGAAAGGGTTTGCATCCTGCCAACGCGGGGGGGGGGGGGGGGGGGGGGGGGACAGGAGGGGGATCCCCCTGGACAAGGCTATGCCTGGCTCTCCAGGCTTCAAAAAGTGCCTTAGTTGCAAGGAATCTATCCCAATGACAGACAGATATTCACAGTTCGTTTGCTGCCTCGGAGAGAAGCACAATCCACAGAAACATGGTTGGTGCCAGCTAAAACCCAGGTCCAGGAAGGACAGAATTAAGGCTCAGACTCTTCCTCATTGAGTCATCCCTTCAGCCCCTGGAGTCCCAGTGAGAACTCTTTCTGCAGCCTTCTACTTCGAAGGCAGGTGATCCTAAGAAGACAAGCCACTCCCTCAAGACCAGTAAGAAAAGCTCTGAGTCCCCGTAGAGCAGGGGTAGGCAACCTATGGCACGCATGCCAAAGGCGGCACGTGAGCTGATTTTCAGTGGCACTCACACTGCCCGGGTCCTGGCCACTGGTCCGGGGGGCTATGCATTTGAATTTAATTTTAAATGAAGCTTCTTAAACATTTTAAAAACCTTATTTACTTTACATACAACAATAGTTTAGTTATATATTATAGACTTAGAAAAAGAGACCTTCTAAAAATGTTAAAATGTATTGCTGGCACGCAGAACCTTAAATTAGAGTGAATAAATGAAGACTCGGCACACCACTTCTGAAAGGTTGCTGACCCCTGCCGTAGAGAGTCCTGATTGAGCTGGTAATGATCTCGAGCTCCATCGGTACCGACTGCAACGAAGCTGCCTAAAGCTGGTACCCAGGGCACGTCCGTTATTGAGCCAACAGAGCAAGTCTGTCTGCCCAAAGACCTGATGGGCACAAGCAAAGAAGTACTGGTACTGTGGGGGCATGAAAGACATGGAAGATCCACTCCAGGGAAGGCTACTTTGGCACGGACCTCTGCACTGGCACTGACCCCAGTGCACGAGGCACTAACGGACCGTACAACCAAGTCCGCATCTTTGACTCCATCGGTACAAGCCTCTTGGTACCGACAACCGCCACCAGTACCAACGCCATCTGCACCCCGGATTTTCAGTGCGCGACAGATCTCTCGGTGTCTGACACACTGGACTTGCCCCTATTGAATACCGGGGCCCCAGTACTGAGTTATGTCAGAACATTGGACTCGATTACATCTTCCTGCCATTCACTGCCTTTCTCATCATCAGAGTCAGAAAGTGAGCGAGAGGACTTGGGTTCCCACCACTATTCTTACCCGTCATATGGGACCCAATTTTACCATGGGCACCAGGCATATCGTCTATCTGACCCTCAACCTCCATGGTTTGGTCAGCCGCGGTACTAACCACTAGCTCCTACCCTTAATGGCCATACTGGGACCCTTGGCAGGCCCATAGGCAACAAGCCTCCAAGGCCCCTAATGTGACATACCAACAGACAAGGTGACACCCTCCTTCGGCTGTGGCTTCAAAGGCTTCAGAACTCCCTGAGCAACCAGGGGAGGAAGTTGAGGCAGAGGAGGAAGACACTCCTCAAGTTCATTTCTCGTTGTCCTCACCAGATGAGGTGGTGACGCCCCGTCCGCTATCCATGGCTGTTGACTTTAAATTATTCCAGGACCTAGCTCAGAGGGTGGCAGAAGCCCTGCAAATACAGTTGCAATAAGTGGCTGAGCTTCACCACAAATCGGTGGACATTGTGTACACTTCCACCTCTGCTAGAGAGGCCATCCTAGTTAATGAGGCACTCCTAGACCCCGCCAAAGTCATATGGCAGACCTCTGTGTTCATCCCGCCAACATACAAGCAGACAGACAAAAAGTATTACATGCCAGCGAAGGGCACGGAATTGCTATTTTCCCATCCGTTTCCCAATTCCACCATTGTGGATGCGGTTAATTCTAGGGGCTGCCAGCGCCAGCTTAAATCCACCCTGTATGACCAAGATGGGAAATGTCTAGATTTGTTTGGCAGGAAGGTGTTTTCATCAGCCACCCTCCAATTCTGGGTAGGAAATTACCAGGCCTTGCTGGCAAAATACGACCACCAGAATTATAAAAAACTGGCTTCCTTTAGTGAACAGCTTCCAGACTCTCATAAAGACCAATTTAAGGCCATAATCAATGAGGGCCAGCTAGTGGCTAAAATGTCCATCCAGTCCACATTAGATGTGGCCGACATGGCGGCATGCTCAATTTCCACGTTCATTGTTATGAGTCGCGTGTTGTGGCTGCATTTGTCTGGCTTCCCTAAAGAGGTCCAAACCACGGTGGGATGACCTCCCTTTTTGAGGTGAAGTTATTCGCAGAAAAGATTGAAGCGTCTCTTCACACGTTGAAGAATTCGCGGGCAACTCTCTGATCCTTAGGGATATACGTGCTGGCCTACAAGAGAAAATACAGGCCTCAGCCACTGTTTAAGCCCCAATCATCACAATACCTGTCTCACTATGCGTCTCAAAGAATTTACAAGGAGCAGTGGAAGAAACCGAAGTTCTTCAGGTGGAAGCAGTTGGGACCCCAACTGACTTATACTAGCCTTCCACCTTGAAGCGGCAGTTTTGACAGGCTGGTCGACGCACCTGTAGAACACTCTCCTTGCCACCTTATGGTGGAAAACCTTGCCCATCCTTTCGGAGACTGCCTTTCCCCATTCCACAGCACCTGGCAACAGATATCCTCCGACAAGTGGGTGCTGGAGATCATCCGGAATGGATATGCCAGTCATTTTTCCTCTCTTCCCCCTTCCTAAACACCCTTCCCCATCCCTCTTCAGTGACCCTTCCGATGAGAGTCTGCTACCTCAAATGGTGAACCATCTTGTCAGCATAGGAGCTATAGAACATGTGCCCGTACATCTCAGAGGCAAATGATTCTACACTCGCTACTTTCTGATACCAAAGAAAAAGGAAGGTTGGAGACCCATACTGGATCTCAGAGAGTTCAACAGATACGTCAAAGCTCGGAAATTCAGGATGGTCACCCTATCAATGATCATTCCAACGTTAGAGGAAGGAGCTTGGTTCTTGGCCCTTGACCTTCAAAACGCATACTTCCATATTTCCATCACACCGAGTCACGTGTGTTACCTCAGATTCCCGCTGGACCAGGACCACTACCAGTACAGAGTACTCTCTTT
Source organism: Terrapene triunguis (assembly GCF_002925995.2). NCBI lineage: Eukaryota > Metazoa > Chordata > Testudines > Emydidae > Terrapene > Terrapene triunguis. Next base: position 104,719,990 of record NW_020664409.1, on the reverse strand, counting down.
CAGCCTCTCATTGGCCCCTAGGGTATTCTCCAAGGTCCTCTCAGTAGTAGCAGCCCACTTACACTCTCAAGGCATCATGATTTATCCTTACCTGGATGATTGCCTTCTCAGGGCACGGTCCTTCGCAGAGGCCTGAGTCACTCAGGCCACATGGGACCTGTTTCTGAATCTGGGCCTACAGATCAAAGAACAGAAATCGACCTTCACTGGTCCAGAGGCTAGAATTCATAGGAGACAACCTCAGCTCCATTGAGGTGAAGGCACTCTTCCCATATCACGGATTTCTCAGTTTCTCCTCTTTGATAGTACATCCCAGCCCACAAATTTCAGCCAGACACTGCCTCCAGCTTCTGGGGATCATGGCTGTGGGCACATTGGTTATTGCTCATGCTAGATTATGCATGAGAAGCCTCCAAGAATGGTTCAGTTCAATGTACAGGCCTAACAGAGACAGCATGAGCAAACTTATATGCAAACTTATAATTTATATGCCCATCAGGGTCAAAGAATTCTTGGACTGATGGAAGGATCAGGTAAATGTCTGTTTGGGAATCACATTTGCTCAGTCTTCTCCATCTCTGCTCCTGACCACTGATGCATCAATTGTCGCATAATATGGGGCAAGTGGTCTCCAGAAAGTGACATGCCTCCACATCAACCTGCTGGAGCTCAGAGCAGTCAGAAACATGTTTGCTCACTTCCTTCCATTGATCAAAGACAGTAACACAAAGGTCACCCAAACACGTCAAACCCGTGAAAAAAACACAGAAATTGGTTTCTATTTGGCTTTATTGGCTTGTAGGTTGCTTGTTAGCTAGGTTTTGGCTTGTTGCTTGTTATAGCTTGTTGCTTCTTTTTATTTATCGGCTCCCGGCAAGCAGGGGAAGGGGCGAGCAGGTGCAAGTAGGAGAGAGAATCGGGGTGCACAGCGGGCCCACCACAGTTCCAGACTGTATGCCGGAGGGGGGGGGGAGAGGTCTAGTCACATAGTGTTGGGGTTCTTAGGGATTGGCTTGTTTTGGCCTTGTTTAGAAATGGGATTAGCTTGATTTTTGGCTTATTGTGAAAGTTGGGGTGTTTATTTACCATGTGAAAGTTGGCAACTGTGGTCATGACAGACAAGATGGCCTGCTTGTATTACATAAACTGTCAGGGAGGTGCCAAGTCTCATTCCCTGTGTGTGGAGGCACTAAAACCTATGGAACTGGTGCATCTCCCACAATTTTCTAATATCAGCTGCCTACCTACTGGGAATACAGAACATGATGGCCGACAGTCTCAGCCACAAATTTACACACGACCACGAATGTGAGATATTCGATGATACTACACGACACAGTCCAATAATGGGGGACACCAGTAATAGACCTGTTTGAGGAATGAGAAATGCCCACAGTACTGCTCCAGGATGGGGATCAGACAACACTCCAAGGGAGATGCTCTCCTCCTTCCTTGGGATAAGGGCCTTCTTTATGCCTTTCCCCCCATTCCCTCTATTACCGAAGGTCCTGTTGAAAATAAGAGAGAAACCAAACATCATACTGATTCCTTCCCCCTGGCCCAGACACACGTGGTACCCTTTCCTGTCACAGCTGGCAATATGTCCACTGATGACTCTCCTGATCACTCCTTACCTCCTGTTGCAGAATTAGAGATGCACTCTCCATCCCAATCTGTGAGTTCTGCAACTCAAAGCATAGAGCACAGAGACATTTTGCTCTGAGGAGGTACAGGAGGTGCTATTAGAGTAGAAAGGAACTACTCGTCGTATCTACCTTCATTAATAAAAGAGTTTCCAGATCTGGTGCCAGCCCAATGGTATCACCCCTACTTCAGCTACCCTACCAGTTGTCCTAGACCACCTGTTGATTAAAGAAATCAGGACTTTATTAGTTCACTGAAGGTTCATCTGGTAGCAGTTGCAACCTTCCACCAGTAAGTAGAAAGATACTCAATCTTCTCCCAACTGACCTACGAAGTGGTTTCTCAAGGGCATAGCAAACCTTCTCCCACAACCCAGGCTCCCCACTCCCGAATGGGATCTCAACCTAGTGTTAAAAGGGCTAACTAGACCCCCGTTTGAACCCATGCCACTTGTTTACTAACTCACCTTTCCATGAAGACAGTGTTCCTCATTGCCATCACTTCTGCCAGAAGGATAGGGGAGATAGAAGCTTTGGCATCCCCCTTTCATGTGTTCTTCCCTGACAACGTCACACTTAGACCACATCCAAAGTTTACTTCCAAGATGACTTCTGCATTTCACATGAACCAGCTTCCAGCCTTTTATCCGAAACCTCATGGGGATAACAGTGAAACCATCCTCCATATGGTTTCACTGTTATCCTCCATAACATGCGTCTGACGAAGTGGGTATTCACCCACGAAAGCTTATGCTCCAATACATCTGTTAGTCTTTAAGGTGCCACAGGACTCTTTGTTGCTTTTTACACATCCACCATATGCTCGTCATGAGAAGAGCCTTGGCCTCCTATTTGGATAGGACAAGGTCTTCAAGGAAATCTCCAAGATTTTCCCCTCCGTTGCAGATAGGTCAAAAGGTACAGTGATCTCAGCTCAGAGACTCTCCAAATGGGTCTCCGTCTGTATTAAATTCTGTTATCAATTGCATAATACAGCATCCCCATCTTCGGAATGCACACATTCTATGAGGTCGGTCTCCTCATCCATCACCTTCTCCAAGGGTATCCCTATATAAGAAATCTGCAGAGCAGTTACCTGGCTATCTGGGCATACCTTTTCCGAGCACTATGCCATCCTGGGGGATTTGGCTGTAGATGCCAAATTCAGTGCCACAATACGATCAGCCATATTGGATTTGACTCCAAAGTCCCAGGCCAAGTGGTTGGTACTGCTTGGGAATCACCTACAATGGAGCACCCATAGGGACACTAGTTGAAGAAGTAGGTACTCACCTTATGCAGTAACAATTGTTCTTCGAATGTGTCCCCCTATGGGTGCTCCATGACCTACCCTCCTCCTCTCTACTTCAGAGTTCTGGTAGCTTACTCCGTGCTAGAGAAGGAACTGAGGAGGGAATGCTCGTGCACGCCCGCTAGCCTCATGGCAGGCGAGAAGCAGTGCATGCACAGATGGGACAGACTGCTACCAAAGTTCTTCAATCAACAGTGCAGGGGCGCAGACACACCTACAATGGAGCACTTCTCAAAGAACCATAGTTACTGCACACGGTGAGTAACTTCTTCCTCCTCCAGCTTAATGGAATTCTGAGCTAGCATAGAGCTGCCATAGTGGCAAGGGGGAAATGTTGGAGTTGGGGCTGGAGTGCAATATAATTTTGGCTAGTAGAGTGACTTACTGAGGGCCATTATCCTCTGGTGAAAGTTAGAGCAACTGAGGCTGCACTAACTTGTGTCAGGTTGGTTTGACTCCATGGCAGCTACCAGGTTCTGAGGGGCAGAAAGATAGTAAAAAGCTGTCTATGCTGCTCCTTAATCTTAAACTCACCAAGCTGGCACACCTGGGGATCCAGCCCATGTAGTGTACACATCTGGAATGTAAGAGGTGTTTGTTTTTGTTCTATCTGAACCTAATCTTTTTTGGCTTCCTTGAGATAGAGAAATGTTGAGGTTGATAGTAGAAACCTTGAGGTACAATGTGAACATCATTAAAATGCTAAAAAGAAAAAAAAAACTAGTGTGTACTTTCTTATGCCAGGGGCTGATAAAAACCCTTTCACAAAGCAGGATTGTTTGGCTGTAAGAAGCATGCTGCCTCCTTTATTTAATGTCAGAATGAAGGGTTGATGAGAAAACACTTACAAACTTCACGTGTAAAGACCAGATAATTACAAATGGCAAGGGACTCTCTGAGACATCACAAGTTACACATGCCTTTGTCACCTTCAGGTAGCTTAACGCACTCTACTTATCGCTGCTCTTCTTGGTGATGAATACTTCTGCCCTTGATGAGGACAAGGTGATCATATTAGACATTTACTCTTACATTTTGCTTGCTTTGGACACAATTCATGGTGTTGGTGATTATCTTTAAACCCTTAAATAGTCTTGAATCTGGGATTTGAGATACCGCAATCTCACCCATAGCTTCCACAATTGAAGGCCCCTATCATTGAGCTTTGTTTGTCAGAGCCCAAGTCTCATCTTCCAAATGTGATGCAAGAGGCATTTACTTTATTTACTATTTGATTATATTTATTTTATCTTGTTTTGTTCATGATCATTTTCTGACTGTTTCTTCTAGCTACCATGGCAATAGGTGCTATAGAAATTAGCAAGGCAAATAAGACTGCCATGTTGTTGTTGTTACTGTATTGTTACAATAGTACTTAGAAATCCCAGTGAGGATCAGTACCTCTTCATTTTGCTACGCCATATGCAAACACAAATTAATTGAGTGGTTCCTAGCCCAGTGATCTTAACATCGAATTAAAAAAAATGCAAAAAGTGGATGTAGAAAACCATCAGAAGGAACAACTGAGGCTGAATGAGGGAAAGAGTTATAAAGACATATTTACTTAAACCATCTATATGCATTGTTAGATAATTTTGAGAATATCAGGTATAAATAAACATCAGTTCCTGCTGGCCATCTAGCTATTATCAGATTAACAGAGGCACTATGATAGGAGTGAATCTTATGAATCTGAAGGAGGAAAGTTTAGAGGGTTTACAGACTAGTTTGAGAAGGATATTCTATGAATAAGGGGCAGCTTGGAAAACAAAGTTGTTTTATGACGAAATAGACAATGGGAATAGAAGCTGGCACTGTTGACAGAGGTGGGGTGCTGGCATTGACGTGTGATACAAGATTATATAGACTGAGAATTGGCTACATTGTGAAGGGCCTTAAAAGTACTGACAAGAAACTTGTATTTGATGTGGTGGTGATGTGACCCAGTCAAAATAATAGCTCAGGAAGATGAACACTGATTTGAATGTCCCTGAGGAAAATGATATGGGTATTAGAACACAACCTGGATGTCTGGGTCTAGAAGGATGATCCAGTTAAAGATTACAGACAGATTGAGTCTGAGCAATATGAACAATGGTGGTGATGTGAACCATGGCAGAGAGAAGAGGGCATGGGAAGGTATTAGAAGGGAAGACAAGGAGCTCAGTTTTGACCCAGTTAAGTTTAAGATGGCAGCAAGACATCCAGGAGGAGATATGAGAATGACAAACTGAGATATGGGAAACAGGTCAGGAATAGAGAAATAGCTGAAACCTTGGTAGCAGATGAGATCACCGAGAGAAGGTGTGATCGAATAAAAGAAGTGGTCCCAGGAAAGGGTCTTATGGAACTGCCATGGCAAGTGGGAGAAAGTAGGGAGGACCCAATGAATGTAACACTGAAGAAATGACCAGAGTTGTAGGATAAGAAGCTGCAAACTGCGGTGTCACGAAGGACAAGATTTCAAGGAGAAGGAATGAGACAGCATCCAGTGGCTAGGGCAGTGGACTCTAATTAGGTGACATTTGTTCTGTTTCTGGTCCTCCCACTGAACTGCTCTGAGATCTTGCATAAGTCAATTTCCTTCTGTGTCCCTCTATTTCCCTTCCATTCTTTGTATGTCTTGTCTATTTAGTTGTAAGCTCTTCAGGTCAGGAACAGAGCACCTATCGTAAGGGTGACCTGATCTCAATTGGGATCCCTTGGCACTACTGTAATACAAATAATAAGTAGCAAAAAATATTGATCAGCAATGTCAAAAATTACTGAAGAGGATGCAGATGGAGTAGAGACCTTGAGATTTGTTCATGAAGGGGTTGTTGGAGACCTTGGTGAGACAGTGTAGTAGAAAGGGAGGAAACCAGACTGGTGAACGTGAGGAATGGAGCTGTAGCTTGAGTCAGCAATGGTATATGACACATTTAAAGAATTTAGAGATGAAGAGAGAAGGGGGAAATGAAAATTAATAGTGTTCTGTTTTTATAATGGGGAGAAAATAGTATGCTTTTATTTAAACAGAGTAACCTGATGAAGTTGAGAATGTATGGAGAAAAGTAAGGGAAAGAATTGAGAGTGCGGGCAAGGAAGGCCATTGAAGGAGAGGAGGTGTTGCTAGTACAGTTGGAAGTGTTAGAGGAGGAAAATTGGTGATAGAGAAGGGAGTGAGCGATGAGAAGAGGATCAAAATTACTTTTAGAGATCATAACAATTTGATAAATAAGTAGGAGCTTCTAGAAAGTCAAGGAAAGATGGTGCTTGTCATGAGCTTGGGGATTTCTCCTGGTTAAGGTTCCTCCACTGACTTGGTTGAATATGCATGTCAAAGCAAAATTGCTTCATACTGAATGTTGTGTTAGTATACCAGTAAGAAAAAAATATTGGGAAGTCCCAGGGAGAGAACCATGCTTATAACGTCTCCAACCCCCTTCCTCTTGACAGGTTTTTTTTTTTTTTTTTTTTCCCATCCTTTGTGAAAAGTAAAGAATAGTCCATCCTGCTGCTCGGTCTCCCAATATCTCTGATTTTTGTTGTTTGCCTACTTAAATTGTAAATTGCTCAGTGTAAAGGCTGTGCCATTTTTTAGGTTTAGTACATTACCAATAAAAGTCTGCACATAAATAATATAAACCATCTTTCTTGTCTAATAAATAAAGGTTGGATTTGCATACTCTGCGAGAGGAGAGTTTAAGTTTGAAAGTTAAAATATTTTGATTTCACCACCATCCCCCGTTTTGAGTCACCCCTTTTAGGGCAAAGGGGGAGATTTGCTCCCACTTAAAGAATTGAGTGAGAAGAACGTGATGGTTTTTATTATGCTTTCAACAAATTTGCATGTTAGTCATCAGAATAAAAACTTAGTCTTGTGGGATGAGGAATCAGCGTCATGTTGGTTAGTGAAGATCAAAAGAGAGAATCGTTAAGGAATTAGTGGTGACTCAGAATGCACCTGATTATTATGGAGATTTGTGTTTCTATCCTCTCCTTGCATGCTACTGAAATGAAACTGTAACAGCTAGTCAGAAGTAAAGTGCATAGAATATGACTTGACAGAAATATTCAAATTATCTGAGTTATAGTTTACATTTGGGTTATGTGGCCTCTGCTTAATATCATTCATAGATTTTAATTGTTTTCTGAATTTTTCAGAATGGCAATGTGGACTTTGGAAAGGGCTGTTTGTGTTCATTGTTTTTTTTGTAAGTTCTTCTTGTTCTTTCTTACTTCTCGAGCTTCTTACCTGGATAAAACAGTTATGCCTGTAAGGAGTTTATAACCGTGAATGAGATGGCATTAAAAAATAAAAGTATTTGTATTAGGTCTAAGTATAAATGTTTGTCTTCCCTAACATAACTTGAATCTTTATGCTCGCTTGAGATATTCTTTTGTGCCTCTTCCCTCTAAAAGTCCTTCTTCAGGCCCACGTATAGTTTACTCCAACACATTGTGAAGTCCCATACATCTGCTCCTTAGTTGGTGAGAGGGAGTTAATGGTAACATCAGATAGTATGGGTGTGAACGAGTGGTTTAGCCATCTGAATAAACAGGAAGTATTGAATTTTGGAGATCTTGTGTAAGAAGCAATAGGGCTTTGATACTTCTTGGATGCAAAGGAGTAATCGGAGTGGTCAGATGACACCAACTTTTCAAGCTTTCATAACTGGGGGAAAGGAGGTGTTAGCAATGGAGAAAAGGAGGCACAGGGAGAAAAACATGAATCTATTAATAATTGTGGGAAACAAAGTTTTGAGTTGAGATGGATTAGTCAGAGGAGGATGAATTTATTTGGAACAAGAAGTTTAGTAGTGTGTTTTAGAAAACTATGAATAGAAATTCTTTAAAACTTTAAACTGTTTAAAATATTGTATTGTGTAGACCTGAAATTTGTGATTATTTTTTGAAACAAGATCTTTTAAAATATTATTTCCTGCATTTACAAAATAAGACTGGAGTTAAAAGGGTAACATCAACTGAAAAATCACAATTCTGCCTGAGTTTATTTTCTTTGTTTCAGATATAACCTAAAATGAATAAAAGTGAAAGAGATTAGAGAAAAAAAATGTTAGTATTTTTGGTTTGGTTACTTTGTGCATTTGCCAGCACTTTATATGGTTATCCTTTTCACGGTTACTCTTGTAGAGTCACTCATTTCCCCTTGTTTATTGTGGTGTTCTTTCAGAGCAACAAGGGAGAGGGAGACATTTTAAAATTAGGAAAATGTGATTGTAAAACTACAAACATTGGCAGGGAGAATCTGAGACAAATGTCCTATATGAACCCGAGCTGCGATAGGTAAAAAAAAATGTTCAGTTTGTTACCCAGGGTCTTCTGCACCCAAAGCTTTTGGTAACTTTACTCTGTGCAAGGCAGTGTCAGGAAATAAATCAATGGGGACACAGCGTGTCTGTCTGATAGATGGTTAGCACAAGCAGTACAACATAACAGTGCTTTCACTTAAATCTTCTTCTTTATTTAGTCTCAAGCACGTACAAATGCAATAGGCTATAGAGCACCCTAAATCAATAGTTACTACAAAGGTCTGGAGTGGTCTTGAGCGGGTCAACAACAGATTTCCAGTGGTTGGCCTCCCATCTTCTACTGGGGATCTTGAGATGTATCCACAAAAAATCCACCCAGCTTAGATCTTTTTCCCTTTTTATGCTTGTAAATGTCGCATAGCTTGTCAGTCACCAATAACCACTGAGCAAACAGTTTGTTAAGCAAGAAGTTTCAAGCCATCATTTATACAGATGTGTTTTTGCAGAATCTGCAGTCTCATGGGCCCAGACAAACACACACCAGAAATCAAATATAGACAGACTTCCTGTCTTTCAAAACCACATACTTCAGCAGTTTAAAAGAAAGCCCAACAGGATGGCGCAGGGTCATGCTCAATTCTTGTGCTTACTCCCCCTCCCATCCTGGTCTGTCTAGTTATGCTAAGGCTGCTACAAAGGCCTGGCAGCTGCTTTTGACAATAAGCATAATAATCGATGTTCCAGTTACTGGCAGTGGCCTAAGTACTTTTCTGGGCTGTTAAATTCTCCCCTTACAAGTTTACCTTTTAAAGTAAAACCTAACTTTTGTTAGATGATATTGATTTTCCCATCCAATGTAACCCTGTCTTTGTAAAATCTAGATAAAGAAGTTTTAAATCAGCTGTTATATTAATGTCTGATTTTGTAACATACTTATGTAAAAATCACAAATCTAGAAGGAGGCATTCTCTCTCTCCCTCTCTGTAGTTTGAACTATTTTATTTTTTTAAAAGATTTCTTTGTAAATAAGTATTTGCTAGGGGAAGGGTTTATGGAAAAGTTGGGTCTTACATTTCATTCTGTACATGGGTAGGCTTAGGTTTAGGCTGACCTCCCGATCAGGCCCAGTATTACTTAAATTATTATATAGTTGGGAACCCTGATGTGCACAGTTGCAACACTCACAATATAGGAACTCTTTTATATTTACAAATATAGTTAATTAATATATTTAGCACAGTCACAAACACCCCAAGTTAGTAAGATAGCTAGAGATACTACAGAATGTACATCTACACACACATATACTCTCACCATTCCTTGTAGAACAACCTGAAATGTTAGCCATCATCTTCCTTGTCACCATCACCTTCCCCATCATCACCAGTGGCCATCATTCTGGCACCTCCCAAGGACTACATCTCTCTTTCCCCCGCCCCTAGGCTGGGATGCCACTTTTATATGTTATGCTGACACTGTTATGTTCGATCCATATTCAGTAGGGGATGTTTCCCTTCTCCTTATTTGTATTTCCTCACCTCACTAATGTTGGAGTGTCTTTTGCTATTGGTTAGTATATCAGTGATCTCATCTTCTTATATATGTCAATTCATTACCATGGCCCTTTTGTGGTTAGGTATCACATTTGTTATTTCTGTCCTAACTGGTTCTTTTGGTTCTTTCCAAGTTCTAAGTTGTGGTGTACCTGTTAAGTTTGAAAGGGTATGAACTTAGGAAAGCCCCTATGCCAACCTGCTTTAACGCATCCTCTATGATAAAAGTTGCAGTCATACATGGACGTTATGCTTTAGCTCCATTTATCTAGGTGAAAGGTCCCAGACATATGTATGCTAACTTTGCCTTAGCTCACCACACAGAACGTGGCCTGCGGGTCCCTTGTGTTACAGCCCAATTATACCCTAATATAAACCTATTATAATAAAACAAATAATCAAACCCATAAGAAAATAAGAAACTTTTAGATAGATAGATAGATATAGGCAAGCAAGCAGGCTAGCCTTACATGTATCTCATGTACCTGTTATGTACGTCAGCTTGTTGCCAGGACCCTTCTGTGGTTGAATTATTTACCTGTGATCAGAACTTCCCTTTAAACTCTATTTTCAGCTCCCCAAATACTTGTTTTTTTTTCCCATTGGGCCATTTATCTGTTCAAAGATCATAGGTCTCAAACCTTATGCTAACTTGCCGAAGCTAATGTCTTACAGGGTACAGGCCTGTAGCTTTCTTGCCTTACTGCTGAATATAATGCAAAGCAGTAAATATAACGAAGGCAAGCTAGCCACTGGGCCACAGTAGCAGTGAATATAATAAAATAAACTAGCCATCTAGGCTACAATGCACGCTATTCTTAATCACCCTCCCCCAGGGAATTGCATATAATCCTTGACCCACAATGATACATAAATTTAATGCAGTAAGGTCTCCCAAAGATATTGCAGGAAATTGCCATATCTGTCACACCATAGTTACTGTAAAGTAACAGTTCTTTCTGCAGAATCTGTGTATGTCACACAGGCCACATTAATACATCTAATGTGGTGGATTCAACCTATGGGCTGAATGTTTGACACGTTTGTCTTGAGACATTGCTTTAAATTGGTACAATTAACGACACTTGCATGAGAGAGTTTTATCATTGTCTCGAGTGCTGTTTTTTGTAATAGCGCTACATAAAATTATGCTGTGCAAAATTCTTTACCTACCAAAATAAATAAATAAACCCCCAGGAAGGAAAACAGAATCAACAAAGTTTAGGTAATATTGTATTTAAGTATTGGAATGATTAAGTGTTGAAGATTTTTTGATAGTTAAATTCTTTGAAAATTAATGGATAGATAATTTGTTTGACTTTCCACTGTGAAGGTAGAAATAGTGAGCAGCAGACTTGTAGTTACAGGTTGCTAGGTACTTTCCCCTTTCATTGTGTTAATACATTTTCAAACACACAGTAACAATACTGATTTATACAAGTGATTGTTCAAGTACTTGGATTTTTGCAAAGGAGAAAGGATAAAATGCAACTTGATGAAAATGACTTGATAAAAAAGCTCTCTTCAACTGCAGAAGATAAAATCTGTTTGATTATATAGTAGTTTTAAACATTTTGTTCCTGGCATATCAAACCCATAGCTGAAAATTTAATTATTCTTGGGTTTGCTTTATTTTTCTTTTTGTTATTAATGGAGTTTTTAAATGTAATATATTAGAATAAATAGACAGAATGACCATTCAGGTAAATTGTGGAAAATCTAGTGCATTTTGCTTGTGTCTGCCTCCCTTCCTCCTGATGGTACCATTGTTTTGTATACCTGCATTGTGGTCATCAGCAATGAGTTTCTGTTGTCATTGATTAGTATTGAGCATTCAGTGATTGTCAGGTAATAACTCTGTCATTCCCATGAGTGTTTTATGATCCCACTTCGCTAAGTATTATTTATTAATCTGAGTTAGAGTTTTCAAGGATGAGAAAATCTGAGGTTAGTCTCCTCAGCTTCCACTAGTCTCTGGTGCCTGTATATCTGATTTTTGGTAACACAGGATGTATGGAATCCCTGGCAGCTCATCTCACATATCTTTTTCAATCAGATCATAGTGACGTCATAGATTTACATTTAAAGATGTTACAAATAAGTTGATATTTTTTAGAACAGAAACAAATAAGTTGATATTTTTTAGAACAGAATGCACTTGTTTTTGGAATCAAGTCCCTTTTGAATGTTGCCTTAACTTTATTTGCAATAGGCAGAAATTATCATTATTATGAAATTCCAGCTAAAATCTTGTTCCTTTCTCTTAGTTGGCTTGCTGAAGCAAGTCTCTGCAGCTTTCTGGATTGCAGTCTGCAGTCCTTGACATTTGAAAGATTTCCATTGTGAAGAGATTTTGAATCACCTAGTATCACAAACTTCATGCAAGGCTGCTTCAAGGATATTCCCAATAGAGATGTAAATATCGGTTTAAAAAGTTAACCGGTTAAACGATTAAAATGATATCATTTAACCGGTTAACTATTAACCGATGTTGCTCTGGCGGTGGGCCGGCTCGGCTGGGGCCAGGGCCGCTCCTGCCAGGTCTGGGGGGCCACTCTGGCTCAGCAGGGGCCAGGGTCCTACCAGCATGGCACGCCTGGGGCCGTGGTCACTCTGGCCTGGTGTGGCTGGGGCCCCGCCGGACTGGCATGGCCAGCCATGGAGTTTTAGTTTAAGGTCCGGTTAACGGTAAGCCTAATGTTTACCGGTTAACCTTTTACATCCCTAATTCCCAACAGTACCCAGTATTTATATTATATTACTTATATTTCAATTTAGAATAGCATCTTCTTTCCAAGGTAACAACATAGTGCTCTTTCCAGTGTTTTTGTTAGAAAGCCTGAAAGACATTGTCTTCATCAGAGTGCAGAAAAATCTTCACTGTTATTTGAACTCTAGTTATACCAGCATTAACGACCACTGTTGAACATTTTGCTTTCTTCTCAGGAACAGTATTACCACTCTTATCTTATCTTTTGTTCTGATTCCTATTCACCTCTCCAGTGATGCTTGATGAGCTCTTTACCAATAAAGAAAGTAAATAGAAGCATACATCTCTTGAAAGTAGTGTTTTTGAATTTGGGTAAATGGTACACCAATACAGATTTCTTGTTTTTTGCCCCCAATACTAGAATTTTTTTCTACAGAACACAGGTATCTGCTACATACCAGTAAATTATGCTAAACATTTCTCAAATATATTTAATCTTTGCACTGTTACATTTGTATTTGCATCTTCATCACTGTGTAGTACTGCTGATCTTTAGTAACAATAATTTGACTTAAAAATAATTTTGTAATCAATATAAAAGTTTGAAGGATGTCAGAGTTTAATAGTACAGTATTAAATGTGTGGCTCAGACAGCAGAAGTCTTCTATTTGTTGATATACAGAAAAGGAACTATTTTATCTTTGTACACACAGACATTCTGAATTTATAATCTGTTTTATGCCCCTGAGAAGGATATCTGTACCTTTTAAACTTATGTCAGATGAGTCTAGTATACATAAGCATAGAAACTTTTGGCCAGATTCTGTCTTTTACATCTTGTATTGTCTCATTGACAGGTTTACATGGAGTGTAGATTATGGCTGAATTTGTAAAATTTAATTTAATAGAAGGTTCTTAAAGCATTTCATATTTCAGAATAATTGCTCCCAATAACTTAATTCATCCATTTAGTTGAGCAGGCAAGTGTATCTGCCTTTAAAATAACTAGTTTTCATGCTCTTAACATGGTTTCACTGGTTTCACCTAAACTTGACAAAGTTCATCAGTAACTTCAGAACTTGGTAATAGAGATGATTACTGATTATGTGCTATATGCAGTACATAATGTTAGATAAAACATGAAAGAATCCCAGGATGTTAAAATGGCAGGTCCATTTTTAAAATGAGCATTGCTATTTAGTGAAATGCTGAGTATGGGGAATGCAGTAAGGGGTAATCAGAAGCACTTATCACCTTTGACAGGTTGCAGTATTTCTTATGGCTTTGTTTCAGCTTTTAGCTGCTTTCTTTAGTGATCAAATACGTTCTGTACCTCTTTGTAGGGCAAACCTTAATCTCTAAAAAGCACAGTAAGTACAAAAGTACAGCCGGAGGGGGTGACTGACTGCTTTAAACATCAGATATGAGAAATCTAAACTCCATCAACCATAGGTTCAAATCCTAGCACATTTGACTTAGCTTTTCATATTTTCCATGATAGATAAATTGATCGCCAGGCAGTTAGGTGTGTGGAGAGACCTTACAACCCAAAGTTCTGTGTGAAATTAGAGATTCCATGTATTTTTGGTAAGAGCAGAGGTCTGCACCTAATTCTTGCCCAAATTTCCTCTTCCCCACCCAGTTGTGCAGTGTTCTGCCTGTCTGGATATGTACCTCCACCCCAAAGGGTGATTGTATTTCATAATATATTTTGTGAAGAATTTTAAGATCCTTTGGGATGAAATGCTGTATATAAATGTAATAATGGCATTATCAGTTTCCTTCCTTTCTGCATTGTACAGAATGGAAAGAAGAATATATTTACCTTAATCATAACTTCTTTTGGATACCTGCTAGAAATAGGAAAGTCGATCTGTCATTTTCTAGAAATTTTTTACAGATATTTTGTTCTGCTTGAAAAATGCCTTTTTGGTAACTTGAACCATTTTAAAAGACTTTATTTTATCACATGCTGCCAACCATCAGGTGTTCAAATCATGAAACAAATCAGGCACAGAAAACTCATGTTAAACCACTGTGCTGAACAACGTGTTGAAAACTACCGATATTCTTATTTCTATATCTCAGAAGATGGGGATGGGGGAGAATAATAATATGAAATGTCTATTGTGTTCTTGGCACCTGGCATATGTTGGTAGGATCTCAAACACAGTGATTAAGAGCCTAATTCTGTTACCGTTGAAATCAATTGTAAAACTCCTACTGACTTTAGTGGGAATAAGATTGGACCCTAAAAAGGTACTTTCATTAAGGAAAGAAACACAAACATTTTGCAAGGAGTTATTTACTTAATCATTTCTCACAGCCTGGGGAGAGAGGCCACGGTGAAGAAACGCTGAAGTTTTCAGCACTAAAATTTGTATTTAACTTTACTGTCTATCGGCCAGGAAATTAACCTATTGCAGGTTTGTCATAGCTTTCTTCAGAAAAACACTTAGATCCATTTTTGTGGTGGTTGAGTCTGTGATAGATATACCATAAATTCACAGCCCAAAAGACATTCCAGCTGAAGCAGTTTACAGTCTTTGTGCTGTAATTATCAACTTAGTACGAAAAAGGACAGCATTCAGCAAATATCATCATTCAGAGAAATTTCATATCTTTCTTAATGTGGTATCCATCATGTACAGCACTGAAAACAGACCTTATCAGATAAATACAAATGAACTCTGTATGGCTTGAAATATTTGGAGTCTTTTTGTCTAAATACAAAATGTATCTTTAGTAAACAAAGTTTAATTTCAGGTAATAAATGCAGACAAAAACTATATGTTCAGGATCTGAACTACGTCTCAAACTATTCAGATATTTCAGCATGAACACAACTCAGCATAAATTAATGCCTAGCATACTTGTAGGAGTCAGCTATGAACTACTGACAATAGTTTTACCAGTACCACCATCTCTGTAGAGAGCTGCAGAGTTCTTCCCTGTGTGGAGTTTGTTTCTTCTGTTTCATTGGCATCTAGTCTACAATTTTAAAATCATCTCTAGGTCTTTTGTGGGCATATAGGGTGTGTGGTGATTTTTGGCCCTTTGAAGTTTGAAAAGCCAAGTGGCATATAAAGAGGCACTGGGCATGGCTTTCTAGTTAAGGCTGACTTCTCTTTTGCAATTAAAACTGGGATTAAAAAAAGATGAAGTTGTAAATCCAGCTTTGCTGATCAGTGTGCTCTGGTTTAGTTTTATCAGTGAATCTGCTACTAAAGGTAAAAATCAAATGAATAAAGACTGATACTACATATATTCAAATATATAGAAATATGGCACAGTAGTATTCTCTTTGGATGTCTTGTTTAGTATTCATGTAGGAAATTTTTAATAATTTTTAAAACATGGGATATTCCAAGATATAAAACCATGATACAAGGGAGTTAATGTTGAAAGTGTATGTATCAGTAATTTAAACTCAGTAAAAAAACAAAACAACCCCTCACCCCCAACATTTCAGGGATGTAGTAATGATTCCAAAAGCAAGCATTACAAACTCAAGAAATTCATAGTTAAGGTTACACTTAAAAAAAATAAATCCAAACATGTTAAAGAATGGAAATGCATGCTTAAGACATTCAAACAAATTTAACTCTATCTTGTAGTGATACCATAAAATCACCATATCACAATGAGTAAAGCGTTTTTGGTTTGTAGTTCCAGATTAGATTAAACTAATTTTTAAAGACGTTACGAGTTTTTTGTTTTCCCCTGCTCATGGAATCATATTTTTGTCTTGGAATTTTTCATGTAAGATGGAAATCATTACTTGCTTATTCTATGCCAGAGAATCTTATTCTAGCTCATGTTAAGATATTAAAGTGTATTTCTACTGTGAAAAGTGACACTGTAAAAAATGGTACCTTATAAGGGGCA
This sequence comes from Terrapene triunguis, assembly GCF_002925995.2. NCBI lineage: Eukaryota > Metazoa > Chordata > Testudines > Emydidae > Terrapene > Terrapene triunguis. The sequence continues at coordinate 104,703,629 of NW_020664409.1, read as the reverse complement.
GATCTCTTCACTCTGTGTACTCAGTGTCTAAGACACTTATTTTGCTATTAAAATAAGTAAGTTTTCTCCTTTTTCACTCCTATTAATATTGCTGTGCAACGGTGTCAGCACCCACCTCTTGCAAGCGCCCCCCCCTCTGGTTGGGTGTGTCTGCGTTATTTTACTACTGGTGATCCTTTTCGGTGGTTTTCAGGCGTTTTTTTCAGTGACTCAGCCCTCTGGCTGAGTCGCACACTGTCTGCATGTTAACCAGAACAGCCCCCGTCTGGGGTATACAGTCCGTCAGGGCCTATCTCAGTACCTGTCTGGTGGTGTCTCTCTTGCCCTCCCTGGGTCTTGGTCTTTAAGTAGTCCAGCCCTGTTATGAGGCTGTATCTCCAGGGCTTCCTCCCTGGAGACACTATCTTCCTGCAGCTCTCCCCAGGTTCAGTCCCTGCAGCCAGTCAGGAGCTCCCTCAATGCACCCCCGGTCCCTGCAAACACTGAGCTGTCCGTGGCCCTGCTGCTCTTCCAGGCAGCCAGGCCTTCAGTCCTTTTTTTTCTCCAGCTACAAGCAGCAATTAATTGCTGCTCTGTTTTGCAGCTCCTTTTATATGGCCCTCCTGGCCCTGATTGGCTGCTTCCCATGCAGCCACTCTAGCCTGCTTAGAGAACCTCTCCACTGCTCCTTTCCTGGGAAGGGTGTGGCAGAACCCTGAGGCCTCCAGAAGGTGGACTTTGGCCTAGTCCACCACATCACATGCAAAGACAATAAAGCGTAAAGAGAAAAATAAAGAGACACAGCTGAATTCCAGTCCAGCTCATGCACTGTCAATAAAAATGTTAACGAAATTCCATTTATATGGCAAATTCTGCCCTTGCTTACACAGTGAAGTTGTACAGGAGTAACAGGGCTGGATTTGGCCTGCAAAATGCTCTTTATTTCTGATGATGGTGAATGAGTCAGAAAGATTGATTTTTGGATCCAAGGCTGAGTTTGCTGGTTTGAAGATTAGAAAAAATAAAGTATTTCATTTCATAAACTGAGCAAATTTGATTTGGAGTCACTGACACAATAAACAGAACCACAAGATAACTTTTCAGTTTACAATTGCATTTTGAGTCTGAGGATTTCACATAAAACAGGCTATTGCTACAAGTAATGAGGACTGGTGGAGAAATTGTAAAATTAGGGAAAGGTTTAGCTCTAATTCTGATATACAGGATTTATTTTAAAAAAAATCATTGCCAGAAGAAATAAAGTGGAGACTGTGTTGGTCTTTTTAGCTAAATATGTAGGACGTTTATGTCCATAGTACAAGAAGATGTGCAATCTTTTCACTTTTTGGCTGGTAAATACAAAGCTGCATCTCATAAATCGGTCACACAGCAGAGTAATAAAAATTTTTAAATAGTCTGACACTAAAAAGTCATGAAGTTATCAGATTTGTCACTCTCAGAAAATGAATTGAATAATAATTAAATATTTCTCACTGGGGGTGGGGACGGGATGAAAGGAATGAAGCATCACCTGCTATTTTAATGGTGTTTCATAATTATTACCTTCTTGACTTTTTTCTTTGCTGAGAAAATATATATAAATAGCTCATTAGATTGTGTTTGCTTGCTTGCTTGTTTGGTATGCAGTACTAATATAAATGTATTCCCTTCAGAAATTTGAGCAGTTCTTGTTGTTTTAAATGAGAGAAAGCAAATAAATCTCATTACATGGACCCATCCCTTAGAATCACAGTATTGTCACATTTCCCTTTCTCCTTCCTCCCCTGAATCAGGTTATAAAAGTCATAATGTGTCTTTAAAATTTAGTTTATTCTCTTCTGGATCTACAAACACTAAAATTCTGTCTGGCATATTACAAACAAAAATGTTAAAACAACAGTATTACAGTTGCAAAGTGAAGCACTCAAAAACTAGGAAATGCTAGAATTAAGGTTGCCTTTTCATCCAATATCAGTCTCTCCTCTCATACTGTCTCTGGCCTCTTTATCCAGACAGTCCCAGTTGTCCCCTCACACCTTGGCTCCTTGTCAGATCTGTCTCCTCCCCCACACCTTCCCTGCACATCACTGTTTCCCAGTCCCAGTCTCCTTGCCCAGCCTTTTCCAGTCCTCCCCACCCCACACAGCTCACAGTCCCAGTTTCCTTTTCCCTCCCATGAGTCTCCAGTTCCAGTTCTCCCCTCCAGGCTTCTTATCCCTAACTGCTTTCTCCCCCCCACTAGTTCCTGCTCTTGTGTAGCCTCTGCATTTGAATCGGGCAGCTTTCTTTTCTCCATGCCGCCTGGGCCCAGCGGGGGGGGGGGGGGGGGGGGGGGGGGGGGGAGGGAGGGGAAGGAAGGGGCAACAAGAGCACAGGAGAGCCAGGCTCCTTGCTCTTAGTTCCCGTACCTGGTTCTGGAATGGTGTACTGCAACCCAGAGTGGAAGAGGGAATGTCTTGCTTAGCCAAGGGCTGGAGCATGCTCAGCATGGGTGGAATCTTCTGAGATTTTAGCTGAAGTCAGGCAAGTCTCTACTGAACATGTGTGAACTGGAATTTTTCAAAGGCTTATTATTTTTCCAAAATTGGGTGGATTTTCACAGTGACAGCAAAAGTTACATTCCTGACACAAAGGCTACCTGCTGCTAATTTTCAAGTCCTTGCTCCAAAGCATTGAGACACTAAAACTTCTCAAAGAAAAGGCCACCAGAATTTAACATATTTTTTCTACCCTTGTTCTTGAAAACAGGTGAACTATTTTTGCTGAAATAAAAATAATTAAATGAATAAATTCAGCCTGAAGAAGATACCCCGCACGTTAAATTTCAGCACACATGGTTAAAGTTTGACAAAATTATAAGCAAATGAAAAAGGGTCATATAATAGGAAGTGTCAGGTTAATAAGAGGTGGTGTTATCATCTCTGCCTATAATAAGGACCTGCTGAGAGGGGGAGAGAGATTATTCCCCTGTTTTCATGGGAATGTAAACCGTTATTAACAAATGTTAAAATTATTAAAAGTACCTAAGTTCCACTTTCAAAACTGACTTAGTCAGTTTGGAGCCTAAGTTCCACTGACTTTTGTTGAGATGTAATCTTGTAAGTGCTTAAGTCACCCCCTGTCCCTCCAATTGCACAGCAGCAGTATAGTGCCCATGGGTGTCAAGCATACGTGATGTACTAGGCATCTGGCACACTCCAAGGTCTTCACTAATAGCTCACTTTAATTCAGTCCGCTGGTGAATAGTTGTGCCACACCAGCTATCTGTTGTTATAGGATATGCATTTACAAAGGACATTAAAAATATCAGCACCTCCCTATAGTTCTTTTTTGTGGTGTTTTTATGTTGTTAAAGAACATTTTTTCTGAAAAGAGGCCAATTATCTTTAATTTTGAGGAAGAGCTTCTTGTCTTTCATCTGATGTTATCTGAAAGTCCAAGCAGATCTGACTCCTGTATTTTCAAAGACACAGTGACATTAGACAGTTGGTTGTGTCTGCAGTACTTGTCCTGAATACATACTCATCAAAACAAGCCCTGGTTTTTGTCTTTTAAATCACCTCTTTCAATTTTCAGTACTGCCTTCAACTACATAATGCTAATTCTTTCCCCTGTCCATCTGGTAGTCAAGAATTGGCATATGTGAATAATTTAAAAATGATTAAACTACTATACTTTGTTGTAAAACTTAGAAGTCAATGTTTCTTTTTGTGATATTTCTAAGCAATCATTTCTGATTTTTCAGAGACGACTTTGATCACGTGACTTATTCCGTCTGTTCTGCATTTCCATGCTGTTCAGTTCATTAAGAATGTATCAAACTCTTCCTTGGACCTTTCACATTGTAGTTTGGTCAATGTGTTTATATACACAATAAAATGTGCATAAAATATCTAAGGTATTTCTGACTAGCGTCAATGAAGTAATAATGATTTAAACTGTGGTTTTTCAACATATTTCTCGCTACTTGGGAAGTATATGCCAATGGTTGGAATTACCAGTATGAACAAGACTGGGAATAACTGTTGTTCATCACATAATGGAAGGTATATGTTAAAATCAAATGTGATGGGTAAAACCTACCAAAGACTATACTGTCTATGCAGTTTAAACAGATGAAATAGGAACAAAGGATGTGAAATAAAGGGATGCAACATAAATGGAAGAATATTTGAGTGGTTCAATATGGAAAACGGAGTAAGTTGTTGGGAGATACTTAGAAGATAAGAATGTCCATAATGGGCCAGACCAATGGTCTTTCTAGCCCAATATCTTGTCTTCTGACAGTGGCCAATACTGGGTGCTTCAGAGGGAATGAACAGAACAGGCAATGATCGAGTGATCCATCCCCTGTCATCCACTCCCAGCTCCTGGCAATCAGAGGCTAGGGCCACCCAGAGCATGGGTTTGCATCCCTGAACATCTTGACTAATAGTCATTGATGGACCACCTCCATGAACTTACCTAATTCTTTTTAGAACCCCATTACAGTTTTGGCCTTCACAATATCCATTGGCAATGAGTTCCATAGGTTGACTGTACGCTGTGTGAAGAAGTACTTCCTTATGTTTGTTTAAAACCTGCTGCCTATTAATTTCATCAGGTCACCTTTGGTACTTGGTACTTGTGTGAAGGGGTAAATACCACTTTCTTCTTCACTTTCTCCACACCATTCATGATTTTATAGATCTCTATCGTTTCCCCCTTAGTTGTCTCTTTTCTAAGCTGAACAGTCCCAGTCTTTTCAATCTCTCCTCATATGGAAGCTGTTCCCTACCTCTAATAATTTTTGTTACACTTCTCTGCACCTTTTCCAATTCTAATATATCTTTTTTGAGACGAGGTGACCAGAACTGCATGCAGTATTCATGGTGTGGGCATACCGTGGCTTTATAGAGTGGTGGTATGATATTTTATTTTTTTATCGATCCCTTTCCTAATGGTTCCTAACATTCTGTTAGCTTTTTTTCACTGCTTCAGGGAACTATCCACAATTACTCCAAAATCTTTCTTGAGTGGTAACAGCTAATTTAGATCCCATCATCTTGTATGCATATTTGGGATTGTTTTCCAGTGTGCATTACTTGCACTTATTAATGTTGAATTTCATCTGCCATTTTGTCGCCTAGTCACCCAGTTTTGTGAGATCCCTTTGTATCTCTTCACAGTCAGCTTTGAATTTAAGTATCTTGAGTAATTTTGTACCATGTGCAAATTTTGCCACCTCACTATTCAGACCCTTTTCTAGATCTTAGGTGTTGAACAGCACAGGTCCTAGTATAGGGACCCCTATATTTACCTTTCTCCATTGTGAAAATTGTGGCCACTTATTCCTACCCCTTGTTTTCCTATCCTTTAAGCAATTACTGGTCCATAAAAATACAAAAACCAAACCCTTCCTTTCTATCCCATGACGTCAAGGAAGAGAATGAGATTGTTTGATGTACGTAAGGAGGAAGGTCCGGGTCTTGCAAATGGGAAGAGACGAGTGGTTAGCAAGGTGGTTATCGTTAAATTAAGCTTGAGGACGTACTACAGAAATTAAGTGTGTCAAGCTCCAACAAGCAAATTATGACTATTCTGAATTGTGTGTGTGTGTGTGGGGAAATTAGGAAACGACTTATTTATTGATGTAAACACACCCCTATTTCTGCTGTTAGTTTTGAATTTATAGTCCTGATCCTGCAAACACTTTACCTAAGTGACTGCCATTGAGGACACTAACATGCATAGCTTTTTTTATAAAGGTCTGGCTATATCCGTCATGGTTTCATATCAACATAATTCTAATCAGCACATTTTCCTTTCATGAACTGAGAGCTGCTGTTTAGCCAGTGTCATGACATCTGGTAATAATATATATTCAATTCATCCTTTTGGTTTGCAATGAGAGAAAATATACTTTTTGGTTGCACTGAAAACGTCAGTTCCCTGATTTTGGAACATATATAAACTGTCGTGCCTATGACAATTCATTTTGGCCTTTTTCACAATGACTCTAATTCCGTCTTCTCAAAAAATTTCACTTAATTACATGCATAACGCAACTTTCTGCCTTTTATTTAATTGGTCTCGCCTACATTGTTTCTGCCTAGTAGGTGATGATTTAGCAATTTCCAATTTGTGTATCCCCCAAGGAAACTAAATCATGTTAAATGGGAATAAAAGCCTCTCCACTACTTTCTCCTTGATTTACTGCTTGGTGCTCTCTCTCTTTCTTTATGCATTACTCTGGAAAGATAAGAATATAAATTAGACTGAAAAGAAAACAAATGACAGAAGACCATGTGGTGAAAGATTGGGAAATGGTGAGAGAACAGTAAGCAGTGGAAAGGGAAATCATTTGTTGATAACTCTTTGAGAAAGAAAGCAGGCCATATGTTTTTGTTTTTGTACATTTTTGATTTACATTATTTAGAGTGGGAATTTTGTATTTTATGGTCATGTTTGAAATGGTAATAAATCAGAGCAGGAGTAGGAAGTACCAAAATTAAGAAGTGGTAAGTATCAGATAAAAGAGTCAAAGAAACTGTGAGTAATACTAAAATGTTTGCAGTTGCAGTATTCCTGTTTGCTTAGTATCTAATACATAATTCCAACTATATATCTGTAGACCTACAATATTACCTAATAAGTTAGATGATTTGGGTCAGAGTATATGAACTTTTTATAGAGTTGTTACCTCCAAGTCCTTACACATTTAATTTATTGTTTTTTAATGTCTCATTCTTTGCATTGTAGATGTAAAACAAACATCCAACAAATCAGGTACATCTTCGGTCCTTTGGATATTTGATACCAATATGTAGCACTTACATCACACTTCTCTATTTTCAAAGCTCTTAACAGATATTGACTGAGCAAACTTCACAATGCTCTTGTGAGAGACATAAGTATTGTTGTTGGCATTGATTTGGTGCCCCTCACCATTTTATATGGGTGCCTTATAGGGCTTTAAGGTAGGCACCGTTAGCCCCATTTTACAAATAGAAATAGAAGCAGAGAGGTTGTGAATTGTTTAAACTTTAATGGCACAGAGAAAGACAGACTCACAACACAGATTCAGTCTCTGGAGTTCTGCTCACACTACAGTCCTCTCTCTTAGAAATGTTGTATAGTCTCATATTGCATGAGATTAAATGACACACAGATTAAAGCTTTATGGTTCCTCCATGAAAGAACTGAGTTTGGCACTCAGGAAGATAATTCACTTCATTTTCAATACTACTCTTACAAGCAAAAGTAGGGTACATATGGTAAAATAGCTCTAGTAGGACAAGGAAAAAATACTGGTGCAATTATTAATTTGGAGTGGGAGTGGACTCAGCAATATAGTATTCCTAAATATTGATATAAATCATATTTGTAAATACATCAAGCCCTTAGAGCCCCAAGAATATTTTCTCATTACTCACAATGTGGCATCAAACATAGACCATACATACATGCTTTCACTGCATACATGATGAGATGGGGAAAGAGATCGAAAGTCTCCCAAAATTAAGTTTCAAATGCACATTTTTCAATTTAAATACTAAAGCCTGTAACTGCAGTTCTGTAACATGTTGCACCTGCTGCACAGCTTCTGAATTTTCTCCTTGAATGATTTTCATTTATCCTGAGACAATTTTGCCCATTTTTCCAAGAGAATTTTCTGCAAGTAGAAATTCCCTCCTCCTACCCCCATCAGTCTCAGAGGTGAGTAGGTGGGTGTATCTTTGTCTGGACCAACAGGGGAGAGAAAACCCTCGGCCCCTTTAGAGAATATACCCGCCCCCCTTTTAGGCTATTAGACTCCTTGTGGGCTAGGAGGAGGGCCTATGTGGCTTATTCTGATTTGCTAGATGAAAGGGTACAAGGGTATAAGCCCTTCCCCCCCAGTTCTGAGGTGTCATTCTGCCTTGGGAAGGAAAGCTGACTCCACTCCCACCTTGGGATTAGAGTAGGACCCATGTTTTGGGCCTTCCTCTGGTCATCATGCTATTCATAGAATATTCGGGTTGGAAGGGACCTCGGGAGATCTAGTCCAACCCCCTGCTCAAAGGGGGACCAATCCCCAGACAGATTTTTACCCCAGTTCCCTAAATGGCCCTCTCAAGGATTGAACTCTCAACCCTGGGTTTAGCAGGCCAGTGCTCAAAGCACTGCGCTATCCCTCCCTCTTCCCCCGTTTTCATCTTTCTGGGGCTGGAAAGGAATCTTTCCCTAAATGCCACTTTGGCCTGGGCAGTGAGGGTTATCTCGACTTCCTCTCAGCAGCCCAGGGACCCAGTTGGGAGGGTGAGTTGTAAAATTCATTTTGTTGAAACTTGGCAGGTACCTAGCTGTGTAGGAGTCTGGTTCCATGATAAAGAGGAATTGGAAGTGGATAAGGATAAGCATTTCCAAAAGAAACCTCCTAGGGGTTGGGGTTCCTAATGCCTGGTACAGTGAGGAGACACTCCTTCTTTCCCACCCCATTGACTTTTGGACAAGGGGAGGTTGTTGGTGTCTCAGCAATTGTACTGGGACCAGGTTAATGGGGAAGACTGATGGTAGCTCTCCATCAGGTGGAATGGATTACAAAGGAGGGATGAATTGTGGCCTAGTTAAACCGTATTTCTGGTGTCTTGTCCTGTGCTGTGAGGGAGAATGATTTTCTCTTTTCGAAACCACCTTATTTGGGTCACAATAACTGTTGAGTTTTTGAGGCTCAGAGTATAAGCATTTCACAATTTACTGTGACATTGCATCCGTGTGTTCACCAAAGCTCACTGCTGGAAGAAAGGGGAGATCTTCACAGCACACTCATGACATATGGGCATTGGAAGGAATATGACAAAGTAATTCATATGCTTAGCTTGAATCCTAGAAAGTGTGTGAGGTGTAGGGATTTGCACATGGGAAAATAACAGAAACAAATTAGCTATTGTGTTGTTGAAAGGGGTAATTTTAAACTGTTGGACACCAAGTGATTTTGTTTTCAAAATTACTAAAAATATTTAGTTTAGAGAAACAAGAAATGCTAGGCCAGCTCTTACTAGTTATTTCTCTTACTGTGAATTCAGGGGTGTGACTTTCACTATTTTAGTCGCAGGGGTTCTTTTACATACCTTAGGGGATCTCATGATCAAAACCAAACAAAATATCACATTTATTTAACCATGACTATGTTATTACTAAGAAAGGAAAAGAAAAAAATGAACAAAACAACATAAATGACCAAACATAAATGATAAACTCAAACAGCTTAATGGGACTAAATCAGGGGGCCCAGATAATCTGCATCCAAGAATATTAAAGGAACTGGCACATGAAATTGCAAGCCCATTAGCAAGAATTTTTAATGAATCTGTAAACTCATGGGCTGTACCATATGACTGGAGAATTGCTAACATAGTTCCTATCTTTAAGCAAAGGAAAAAAAGTAATCCAGGCAACTACAGGCCTGTTAGTTTGACATCTGTAGTATGCAAGGTCTTGGAAAATTTTTTGAAAGAGAAAGTAGTTAAGGACATTGAGGTCAATGGTAATTGGGACAAAATACAACATGGTTTTACAAAAGGTAAATTGTGCCAAACCAACCTGATCTCCTTCTTTGAGAAGGTAACGGATTTTTTTAGAGAAAGGAAACAGTGGATCTAATTTACCTTGATTTCAGTAAGGCATTTGATACGGTTCCACATAGGGAATTATTAGCTAAATTGGAAAAGATGGGGATCAATATGAAAATTGAAAGGTGGATAAGGAACTGGTTAAAGGGGAGACTAGCACGGGTTGTACTGAAAGGTGAGCTGTCAGGCTGGAGGGAGGTTACTAGTGGAGTTCCTCAGGGATCGGTTTTGGGACCAATCTTATTTAATCTTTTTATTACTGACCTTGGCACAAAAAGTGGGAATGTGCTAATAAAGTTTGCGGATGACACGAAGCTGGGAGGTATTGCCAATATGGAGAAGGACCGGGATATCATACAGGAAGATCTGGATGATCTTGTAAACTGGAGTAATAGTAATAGGATGAAATGTAATAGTGAAAAGTGCAAGGTCATGCATTTAGTGATTAATAACAAGAATTATTGTTATAAGCTGGGGAGGCATCAGTTGGAAGTAACAGAGGAGGAGAAGGACCTCGGAGTATTGGTTGATCACAGGATGACTATGAGCCGCCAATGTGATATGGCCGTGAAAAAAGCTAATGCGGTCTTGGGATGCATCAGGTGAGGTATTTCCAGTAGAGATAAGGAGGTGTTAGTACCGTTATACAAAGCACTGGTGAGACCTCATCTGGAATACTGTGTGCAATTCTGGTGTCCCGTGTTTAAGAAGGATGAATTCAAACTGGAACAGGTACAGAGAAGGGCTACTAGGATGATCCGAGGAACGGAAAACCTGTCTTATGAAAGGAGACTCAAGGAGCTTGGCTTGTTTAGCCTAACCAAAAGAAGGCTGAGGGGAGATATGATTGCCCTCTATAAATATATCAGAGGAATAAATACCAGGGAGGGAGAGGAATTATTTAGGCTCTGTACCAATGTGGACACAAGAACAAATGGATATAAACTGACCATCAGGAAGTTTAGACTTGAAATTAGACGAAGGTTTCTAACCAGCAGAGGAGTGAAGTTCTGGAACAGCCTTCCAAGGGGAGTAGTGGGGGCAAAAGACATATCTGGCTTCAAGACTAAGCTTGGTAAATTTATGGAGGGGATGGTATAATGGGATAGCCTAATTTTGGCAATTAATTGGTCTTTGACTATTAGTGGTAAATATGCCCAATGGCTTGTGATGGGATGTTAGATGGGGTGGGATCTGAGTTACTACAGAGAATTCTTTCCTGGGTGTCTGGCTGGTTGTGTCTTGCCCACTTGCTCAGGGTTTAGCTGATCCACCATATTTGGGGTCGGGAAGGAATTTTCCTCCAGGGCAGATTGGCAGAGGCCCTGGGGGGTTTTCGCCTTCCTCTGCAGTGTGGGGCATGGGTCATTTGCTGGAAGATTCTCTACATCTTGAAGTCTTTAAACCATGATTTGAGGACTTCAATGGCTCAGACACAGGTTTGATACAGGAATGGTTTGGTGAGATTCTGTGGTCTGCATTGTGCAGGAAGTCAGACTAGATGATCATAATGGTCCTTTCTGACCTTAAAGTCTATGATTGTATGTCCATTGCAGTCTCTTTTGTACGCCTCCCTATGGAGAGCTTTTAACAGAGATTACACCTTTGAGAATTAACCACATCTGAGACATTTGTTGTTTGGTAAATTAAGTTCTCTGAAAACATCCACTCAATGTGCAGCGGAGTCAAAAAAGTGAACAGAATGTTGGGAATCATTAAGAAAGGTATAGATAATAAGACAGAAAATTTCATATTGCCTCTCTATAAATCCATGGTACGACCACATCTTGAATATTGTGTGTAGATATGGTCGCCCCATCATAAAAAAGATATATTGGAATTGGAAAAGGTTCAGAAAAGGACAACAAAAATGATTGGGGTATGGAGCATCTGCCATATGAGGGGAGATTAATAAGACTGGGACTTTTCAGATTGGTAATAAGACGACTAAGGGGGGATCTGATAGAGGTGTATAAAACCATGAGTGGTGTGGAGAAAGTAAATAAGGAAGTTTTATTTACTCCTTCTCATAACACAAGAAATATGGGGGTCACCAAATGCAATTAATAGACAGCAGGTTTAAAACAAACAAAAAAGTATTTTTTCACACAACGCACAATCAACCAGTGGAACTCCTTGTCAGAGGATGTTGTGAAGGCCAAGACTATTACAAGGTTCAAAATAGAACTAGATAAGTTCATGGAGGATAGGTCCATCAATGGCTATTAGCCAGGATGGGCAGGGATGGTGTCCCTAGCCTGTTTGCCAGAAGCTGGGAATGGTTGAATTTCTAATTTAGAGGCATAATAAAGTCTGTGGCTGATGGGTCTTCAGTTTCCATTGCTCTTTTCCTTGAGAGAACCAGTATGTGGGAAAGGGTATTGGATCACTTAAAATATTCAGAGATGCAAAATTTTAAGTGGGAAGTTAAAGCAGTTCTCTGTTGGCTCCAAAAGAAATAGAAATTTGGCACAAATTCTTGGGAAGTCTGGGGTTGTGCCCAGCTTCCATATCTGTAGTTCTCAGAAGTGTAGTAAAAATAAAAATTAGGGAACTAGTACAACACAGCAGAATACTGGGGAAAATATTTAAAGGTAAATCAATATATAATTTGTGACAAAGTGAATGTAATCTTAACTCTGCATACTGCTGAATCAGGAATAAGGGCTGCCATAGGCTGAGTGATATTAAAAATAAAGTATCACCTTATTTTATTAAACACTATCTTCTGTGGAGAAGGAGCGTACTTAGAATGCTATAAAATAAATGTTAATCAGCAGAAATTTAAATTATTACAGATTATTAGGGAAATTTAAGACAATGTGGATTTTCAAGTTGCTCCAATGCTTTCCAGTAGATTTAGTTTTGTTGAAGTGTATCTTAATTGTATAGGTTTTTAAAAATGCATTTTTGAATTGGTGATATTGTGAGTCCAGTCATAAATAATGCTGTCTATGTACACTGTTTGGGGGAAAATAAGATTTTGTGTCTCATGCAAAAGTTTGCATGAGAATGCGTACCTCTGTATGTGTGTGTCAATATAAAAATGTGTGAATATTTCTTAGTAATAGACTGTAGTGACCTATATTTCAATAATTCATGGCAGGTTACTAATTTGCAATGGGACCTGTATACCTCATAATTTATTACATATTATTTATTGAGGCGCGGTCCTTTGTTAGTGATACTTAGTTTCCTTGGGACTCTACTCACAGTAGTAAATCCTTTGTGTGGTAGTAAGTAATCACAAAATTGGGTCCTGTAGATCAATTCAGTAGGTTACAGGAGACCACTAGGAGGCTAGGGACATCTGTGCTGAGGCCTTACCCCTCTGTACAAGTCCTGCACCTTGGTGTCCATCCCCTCCTCCCACTCTTTCACAGTGTAGTTCTGGTAGAGTTGCACTGACAGAGCTACTGCAGTTGGCATCAAAGGACCTCCTTTCTCCCACTACCAAAAAAAAAAAAAAATTCTACAGTAGAGAGACATGAAAAGTTAATACAGTTTCCACCTAACCTGCCCACCCACTCTCATCTCCCTGCAATCTCTCAGGTTCTTGGATATGTAAAACTCCTTCTGATGAGACTGGAGAAAGTGGGGACAGTGCTATGGAGACAGCTGATTCCTTTCCCCCCTTTCATATGTGATTAACATATTACATGAAGAATATGGGGACATGATTGAGCCGAATCACATTTCTTTAGCACTTTACAGCTACAGTGCACTGTTTCATTAATCCTCACAACATCCTTGTGAGATAGTTAACTTTACTATTTCCCTGTTTTACAGTGATAAGACATGAGACGCAGATGAAAGGGTGCACTCTCAAAGAGTTTACTAGCTGCCAATTTGAGACACCTAGTTACTGATTTGCAGGGGTGCTGAAAACCATACTCCTGTGGAGGCAAATGGGAGCTGTAGGTGCTTGACACCTGTGAATATCAAACCTCAAGTGTTTCAAGTTAGGGCATCCAAAAACAAAGGCATCTGATTTTAATAGGCACTTAAAAGTTTTGGCCTAAATGAATAGCTGATGGCCGCCTGCTGAGTCAGTGGCAAAATCAGGATTAGAACTCATGAGTGCCTGACTCTTATCCCTGTATTCATTTTGCTAGATCACTGTTTCTCTCAAATGACTAAGGTAAAAATGTGCTATAGAAATACAATGAATGTTAATATATGAGCAAGTTGTGAATAAAAACCCATATTTCCAACTGTACTTCTGATTAAATGAATCTATGGAGTTTCACTCTACTCTGGAATCTGGTACATAACTGATGGAAGTGAGCCTGACTCTTGGTTTGTAGCACAGATCAAGTTCTATCTGTTTGCCTGGGCGGGGGATGAAGATGGATTGATGATGGAGTAAGAGGAGGATTGCTTATTTTAGGGGATATCTTTCCCCTTCATCTGTAAAGAAGTAAATTCATTTGTATTTATAGATGGCTTATTCTTCTTTGAGTGATTGTCTATATATATTCCACTCCTGGTGTGCATACACCCCGAGATCTGGAGAGTGGAGTATTTTGATCAGCAGTGCCCATTTGTCGCAGAACTGTGCTTTCTTGCTGCCATTGCACCAACCCTCCCTAGGGCATAAAAGGGCATAGAGTGGTCAACTGCCTCTCAAGTCTTTCTTACGCAGCTGAGGCTGACAGGTCAAAAAATTAGTAGCATCCCTTTGGAGCCGCCTTAACCTTTAAATATCTCCATCTCTGGAGATATTTAAAAGTAGGTTAGATAAATGTCTATCAGGGATGATCTAGACAGTATTAGGTCCTGCCATGCGGGCAGGGGACTGGACTTGATGACCTCTCGAGGTCCCTTCCAGTCCTAGAATCTATGAATCTACGAATCTATGAATAATATTGGACAAGATCAGAAATGTGGATATTTGTAGGCTAATCCAGCAACAGCCTCAATCAGCAATGGTTTGGTTTTGTTGGCTTTCTTGCTAAGGGCGTATTATTTGGATGGAAGACCAATGAAATACAAAGCATGTTTACCAAGTTATGTTGCTATATGGCCAGTGATCACATGATTGCCAAAACCTTTGTTGTATGATAAAATCACCAATGATGGACATAAATTAAATATCCCACAAGCTACCTTAAGGATCTAGCTAGAAATTAATGTATGTGGTGCTCAATTTGCAAATAGTCCATGTCCGGTAGGGATTTGCCATGATGATGATAACTTTTAATATCTAGTAGGGGTGTCAATTAATCGCAGTTAACTCACACAATTAACTCAAAAAAATTAATCTTCATTTAAAAAAATAATCACAATTACTCACACTGTTTAACAATAGAATACCAATTGACATTTCTTAAATATTTTTGGATGTTTTTCTACATTTTCAAATATATTGATTTCAGTTACATCACAGAATACAAAGTGTACAGTGCTCACTTTATATTATTATTACAGATATTTGCACTTTAAAATGATAAACAAAAGAAATAGTATTTTTCAGTTCACTTCATACAAGTACTGTCATGCAGTCTCTCTGTCATGAAAGTGCAAAATACAAATGTAGATTTTTTTTTGTTACGTAACTGCACTCAAAAACAGAATAATGTAAAACTTTAGAGCATACAGCTGAGTTTCTTGCTCAGCCAATCGCTAAGAGAAACAAGTTTGTTTACATTTACAGGAGGTAATGCTGCCCGCTTCTTATTTACAGTGTCACGTGAAAGTGAGAACAGGCTTTCGCATGACACTGTTGAAGCTGGCGTCACAAGATATTTATGTGCAAGATGCACTAAAGATTCATATGCCTCTTCATGCTTCGGCCATCATTCCAGAGGACATGCTTCCATGCGGATGACGCTCGTTAAAAAAAAAAATGCCTTAATTAAATTGTAACTGAACTCCTTGGGGGAGAATTGTATATCTGCTGCTCTGTTTTACCCTCATTCTGCCATATATTTCATGTTATAGCTCTTGGATGATGACCCAGCACATGTTCGTTTTAAGAACACTTTTACTGCAAATTTGACTAAATGCAAAGAAGATACCAATGTGAAATTTCTAAAGATAGCTACAGCATTCGACCCAAGATTTAAGAATCTGAAGTGCCATCCAAAATCTGAGAGGGACGAGGTGTGGAGCATGCTTTCAGAAGTCTTAAGAGAGCAACACTCGGATGTGGAAACTACAGAACCCTAACCATCAAAAAAGAAAATCAACCTTCTGCAGGTGGCATCTGATTCAGATTATGAAAATGAACATGTGTCGGTCCGCACTGCTTTGGATCGTTATTGAGCAGAACCCATCATCAGCATGGACGCATGTCCTCTGGAATGGTGGTTGAAGCATCAAGGGACGTAATCTTTTGTGCATCTGGCATGTAAATATCTTGCGGCACCGGTTACAACAGTGCTATGCAAACACCTGTTCTCACTTTCAGGTGACATTGTAAACAAGAAGCAGGCAACATTAGCTTCTGCAAATATAAACAAACCTGTTTGAGCGATTGGCTGAACAAGAAGTAGGACTGATTGGACTTGTAGGCTCTAAAGATTGACATTGTAGAAAATGTAGAAAACATCCAATAATATTTAAATAAATGGTATTCTACTATTGTTTAACAGCGCGATTAATTTTTTTAATCACTTGCCAGCCCTAATATCTACATGTAAATATTGTTTTTCTGCATAGTTAATGTTGGTTTTAAGTATAGGAATTTTAGTTAGAGTAGTTGCATTGTTCAGGTAACTTTCAAGTATATATTTTTCTCATTGCCTAGTACTGCTCTTCAGTCTTCATGGCTGACCAGAAGTCACACAGTTTCAAATATTCTCTTTCCTGTGACATGACCACACAGAATATTCATTTTGTTTAGGTGATGGGACATATTTCGAACACATGCTCAATTTATTTGTTTTCACAGCAAACTAAATAATCTAGATGGAGTAGGTTAAAACTATTTTTATTAGATAAATCAATGAGACCAGCCTCAAATACTGGTGTACTGCAGATTAAGCGCTCTCAGAAAAGTCCTTCTCTAGTTCTGGTGCCTATAAATTGGTCCCTTCCATCCGTGTGTGGTAAAGGCTCAGGTGCAGAAATCATTGGATGGGGATAAGTCCCATCATCACTTCCATGAAGAACGTAAAGGGAGGTCACCTCCTTAGGCACTCCCCAAAAAGAGGAAAATAAATCTCTTCAGAGACTGGATGAAAAAGGTATTCAAGGTATAAATGTAAGATCTCTGACACCATTAAACAGACTTTATCATTACTGACAGCCTTGGTACTCTACAACATGGCACTGGTCTGGATGGCTTCAATATTGGCTCTGCTAGCACTGACTTTTACAGCACTGAAAAACCTAATAATCTTAGACTTTCCTGAGTCCCCATGACTAGAACAGACACAGAGAATTCCATTATTAGTACCAAGCAGTTCTTTACTCAGGGACACGGGTACTGTCCTTCCTGGAACAACTTTAAAATCTGCTCTCTCTGTCTGGGAAGAATTTTCTTTCTCATCCTCTTTAGTGGATAGTAGTGGGGTTCTCCATCTTACTTTCCAGCATATTTTTCTACAGGTCCATATATTAGGACCCCAGCCTTATTATAGTAGCGATAGAGAACACAGAGGGACTCATCCATCCTGGTGTCCACCACCTCGGCCTAATGCACATTTTTCATATAGAGAACACTCATGGCCATATTGGGCTTTTCAATATCTGAGAAGTCTGGTGTAGTCTACAGTCTACCAGGACATAGAACAGTAACCTCGTACCTTTCCAGCACAGCAGCAACTTCACTCATCTGAGAAAGAGCAAACTCATCACACTGATCTTTCTACATCAGCATTATCAAAGCTGTAACTCCAGCAGCAGCAGCACCTCCTGATGATTATAAAGCATTTTAAGAGCTTCTAAAAAGACTGGTTGAAATGCTGAAAATTCCAGTAGAGGTGGTGAGCAAAAAATATTACAAATTATTGGAAATCTTACACACCTTATTGCCAGAGTGGCAATGCCAGTTAACGAAGGCCTTCTAGAGCTGACTCAACTGCTGTGGGAACTTCTATTGCAATCCCTGTGACATAAAATTAGACAAAATATAACCAGTCCAGGCCTTGGGATTTGAGTATTTTTGTGTATAGCCAACACCCTTTTCTCTTGTCATTGTGGTGGTGTGTCCAAGAATGTATTAATTAACACAGTTATAAGTATACTCTGAAAGAAAAGGACTAAAGAAATTAGACTTACTGGGTAGAAAAAATATTGCTCTGCAAGTTTACAAATGAGAATCTTGAATTATCAAACTTTCTTTTCAAAAGATAACAACCAATGTTGGCATAGAGTTGCCAAATTTTTTGATAGGGTCCCACAAGCATTGAATAAGGAGCTGCAGTTGTTAATCAATGAAGGACAACTAATCCCAAGAACAGTTCTTTAAGCCACTATAGATGTATCAGACACCATGGCATGTTCAGTGGTGACTGTCATACCAATGAGATGTTTATCATGGCTTCAATCATCTGGTATTTCATGAGAGGTACAAAATACTGTAGAGGACTTACTCTTTGAAGGAACCAAACTTTTTGGTTCAAAAAACAGATGACAGCTTGCACACCCTAAAAGATTTTTGTTAAACTTTAAGATCATTGGTTGTCTGTTCCGTGCAGCTAAAGAGAAGACAATACTAACAACCTCAAGCAAGGCAACATTCTCAGCCTTTTGCATACTCATACCAAAGGCCTACAGAATATCTATGAAAGAAGCAACATTTTCATAAGAGACGTCCACCTGCTTCTTCTGCGTCCACTTCTTCATGATTGTTTCTGACCAACAAAAAACAAATTTTGATGGTGCTGTTGAGAGCTTCTGAGAACCAATCTTTATGGATCTTTTTGCTTTGCTGACTCCTTTTGGAAACAGACTTGCTTATTTTGGGGAAACCTGGAACAAACTTTTAGCAGACCAATTGGTCCCCAGTATTATCTGAAATGGGTATTTTGTTCAGTTCTAGATTATCCCTGTCCCTTGTCGCCAGAGACGTCTCTCATGAGAGGATGCTACAACAAAAATTCAATCCATATTGCTTCTTGGAGCCATGGATTAGGTTCCTCTGCAATACATGGGAAAGGATTTTTATTCTAATTTCCATGGTCTACAGGACTGATGTATACATACCCACCAATTCCCTAAATACCAAGAATTTTAAGAACGATGAAACTGGGCTGCGGAGATAATTGCTTCAGCTTGAGCCTGACAATTTTGGTTTCCAGACCTCTTAACACTGTCAATTTGACCCCCAATATTTTAATCTCTAATTCTGCATCTGATTTCTCAAGATGAAGTGAGGATCCTTCCTCCAGGCTATCTGTCATCCCAGAATTTTACAGTGACTGTATGGATATGGAAAGGACTTGCTCTAGGGTCATCCAAAATATTTTGTTAGCAGAAAAGATTCAGTGAGATCTGCTTATAATGCTAAATAAAAGAGATTTTTGGTCTGGGCTGAAGATCATATCTCACCATTTTGAGCAGACATTCATTTTATTTCAGATTACCTACTCTCCCTGCAGTCAACAGCTTTCTCAGTTAGTTCTGTGATGGTTCACCTGACAGCTATGTCTGTTTTCCATCCACATATTGAGAATTATACTGAATGTTCAGACGCTACAGTGGGTAGGTGTTCAATGGGTTTAACACAAGTGTTCCTTCCAATTAAACTGTCTGTGCATTGAGCTAGGGATGTGATTCCCCTGCTCACAAACACGTGTTCACACTAATTCAGGATAGCACAAAGATAAATAGTCTAGATATGGTAGCACAGATAGCAGCAATGGAATCATGGATTACCTGTGCCGAGTACAAACCTGCCTGAAATGGCAGGTAGGTACTCGGCATGGATAACCCATGCTTCCAATGCTGCTACCCATGTTGCTGTGGCTACATTGCTATTTATACCAATGCTAGCTCGATGAGAGCTAGCACAAGTATGCGTTCACGAGCATGGAGATCACACTCCTGTATAGTGTAGATATAACCTTAGAGAACCTCATCCCTCGTGGTATTTGTATGTAGTATTAGTGAGTCACATGGTTCCATCCTGTGAACCATTAGCAACAGGTTCACGTCAACATCCTTCCATGAGAACCTCATTTCTAGTGACCATTGCATTAGTGCAGAGAGTGGGAGAGCATCAACCCTTAACAGCAGGCCCACGAGACACTGATTTTCATAGAGATAAAATCTCTTAGGACTCAACCTAGTTTATTCCAAAAGTTCTTTCAGATTTTCATAATAGACTGTTAATTTACCTATGTTCATTTAAAAATCTCATGCTCGTAGCATGTAAAAGAAATCACACCCCTTAGATGTATTAAGATCCTTTTCCTTTAATTAACATAGAGCTAAACTATTAGAATCTCATCTAGTCTACTTATAGGCTAAAATACTGAGAGGGTAAATGGGAAGACTATTTCTTCCTAAAGAATAGCTAAATCGATCTCTGATTGTATCAGATATTATCTGGTTGCTAAACGAGATCTTCCTGTTCAGATCAAGGCTGACACTACTAGAGCTCATGCTGCTTGGGCAACTTCTTTTAGAAATGTTCTAATTCCTGAAATACATATAGCAGCCATTTGGCGCTCAATTCATACTTTTACAGAGCATTATGCCATAGGGGAGGCTGCCAAAGCAGATGCTAGCTTTGGCAAAGTAGTTATTTAATCATTATTTTCTTGGGACTCCAATATCCCACCTCCATTGAGGTCACTGCTTGGGATTCATCGGGAGTGTAATACACATAGATAATTACTCGAAGAAGAAAAAGAGGTTACTTACCTTGCAATATCTGATGTTCTTCAAGATGTGTTGTTTATATGTATTCCACAACCTGCCTTCCTATCATACCATATTGAACTCTATACTCATTGGATGTTTATTTAATGAAGGAGCTGATATTCATTTGGCCCCACTCCACTCTTTTATGCCCTCAGGAGGAAGGGGCACAAGGACAGGTAGGCTACAAGTGTGGACCAGTGGGCACTGCTGATCAAAACATTCCGATCTCTGGCACTGGGGGCACACTCATGCCAGGAGTGCAATACATATAGACAACATATCTCAAAGACCATCAACTGCTGTATGATAAGTAACCTTTTTGTTTTGTACATATATCCTGCGTCATGTGACAGAGAACAATTCAGAAGCATAAAAAGATAAGTTAAAAAATTGGAAATTATATGGTGCAGTTTCTGAAAATGTTCATCAACTGGCTAGCATTGCAATAAGAGAGTTTGAGGTCCTACATATAGAGAATGGGTAAGATAATTGTCTAGGTTCTAGCAAAATAAATCCTGATCTGTCAATAATCCAAATACGGCTTTGACATTGTAGAGATCAGATATTCATCTATATATGTATGCATCTTCACTTAATATTATGCTAACGCTTTTCCAAATTTCCTAATTAAGTGAATGAGCTTTGATTATTAGCGTCTCATTCCCCACACTGGAGAATGTTTGTGGAGTAGTGGTGTCCTAATACGTAAATTAAATAGCAAAATCTGTATTTCCATAAATAGCTAACACTTTTCCAGTGTGGCTTTTGTTATGAAAACATAAGCCATTTAAATGGTCAAGTGAAAAAGGTAGAGGTTGGAGTGAATTTGTTATCCCTCCTCATTTGCTATTTAGGGCTTCTGTGTCTGGGTTGAGGAACCTTTGCAGTATCCATAATTTAATCTGCTTCAAGCTGAGCATTTAAATAGCTAACACACTCTTAATGTGGCAGCATTTTTAGAAATTACATTATATACAGTGGAACTTTCTTAGCTTGAATTTTTATTATCTGAAATTATTTGGATCAGATATGTAGATGCCATTGAATTTGAGACTTCAGCATTATGGGCTAACTTATCTTTCATGTCAATTATTTTAAATAAAATACTTAAGCTATAAGTGCAGTTTGTGAATTTAATTGACCTTTCAAAGATGAATGGAAAAATTATCTTTCCCTCTGCATAGTTCAGATGTTAATGCAGTCCTTTTTTCTTCATGAAATCGGTTGTGGGCTAGAAGGGAGATCATTCCTGTGGGCTGGCTGAGTTATTTAGTTTTACCGTTGCACTTTCATATAAAATATGAAGTATGGATTTTTTTAATAATTAAAATAGAAATCAACATGATGTACATAAATTTAGAATACTAGTCTTAGTAAATATCAATGATTAAATATAAGGGGGGCCAATTTCTGGGAGCCATTTAATATATCTTTTAAATTTATGTTCAAACAACATTGTCATTTATGTTGATTTTATAAGCTGTTGAACTTGTGTTAAATTCTATCTGTATTTGCCACATTTTATTATATAAAGAGTTTTATATAAAATGTAAAATTAATTAGAAGGTATTTGGATGTCATCTTCTCTGTAAGGCATTTTTTTAATTGCCTTTGTTTTCAGCCATTGCAAAATTTCTGTGCCAGTTAGAAGAGTAGTTTCTAATTTCTACTGACTCTATTTTCACTATTTTTATGGAAAATGACAGATATCATAGGAATGTATACTGCACACTGGGTCTTACAATACTAATATTTTCATTTTACTTCAAATATTTCTTTTTTCAGTAAAAATCTGCCTGTACTGTGCTTTTGGTTCTTGTGGCAGACAGTAATATATCAATAAAGTGGCAATGCATATATATAGGAAAGTGAAATGTCATGTGTCTTTAACAATGCTGTATCATCACTTTTGTGAGAGTTGGTTTACTGATGTTTAACTACGCTCTACAGTTTTGGAAGGTTTGTTATATTTTCCTTAAGTAACCCTGACAAGTGCCATGGCACAGCACCATGCAGACGTATCCGTGTTGCACATGAGATGACTTTCATTTCCTATTCATTAATTTAATTTATATTTGACTAATTTGCATTCCTGTAATACTACAGTACTTTATCATCTGAGCAACTGTCACAATAATGTGGACTTATTTCATGACTAAAACCAGTAGCTTCAAAACATGAATGTTTCATTATTCATGAAAACTATTGTCAACTCATTCTTCTCTCCCTCACCAGCAAGGTTATCCTTAGAGAACTAAAAAGGGGAAAAAATCTGTTTCCCATGTGCAGTGTTGGCGATGGATATTGTTTTACATAATGCAGTATTTTTATGCAGATATCTCATGAGTTATTAAAACCCTCTCCTCTCAAAAAGTTGAATTGCTATATTCAAGGTAAAGTAGGTTAAAATGAAATTCTAGTTCCTTTTTTCAAAGCAAGTATACATTATTTAAAATCCTGGGATTTGGGGGTCTTGTTGACTTCAGATTTCAGTTTTCCCCTGAACTGTTGTTACTGTTAAGGCTGTGATTTCCTGTATAGCATAACTAGGTTTGGAAGGATTAAATTTTTATTGTTAAATGTTGGTAAACGTCAATATTGCCATACACACACACACAAACCAATGAAAAAATATTTCCATTGATGAAAGTTGAAATGTAAAGATTGGCAAAGTAAACAAAATGCTGCTTGTGAACTTGTTAAGAGTTTGACTTAAGGATATTTACTTTGTATATTTTGAAATATAATGTTAATATTTGTTTTAACTGTTATAAAACTTTGCCTAAGGATAACCTTGCAATCCGGGCCTTTGATGCAATAGCTTTTTACAAAAAATGAATAACTGCTGTACACCCATTTTTTTTCTCTTTTTGTTTCTACTTGGGTACTAGTACACCTTACAAAATAACAGATTTTGAAAACAAAGAGGGACAGCAGTGCAGTGACTCTGACAGCAGATAGAAATTATAAACTAAGTAAGGATTCTGAATCTAGAATTAGAGAAGAACCTAGATACGGTAGCATGTGTCTTAGTTTCATTGTATAGTGTTATAGCCGTGTCGGTCCCAGGATATTAGAGACACAAGGTGGGTGAGGTAATAACTTTTATTGGACCAACTTCTGTTGTTGAGAGAGACAAGCTTTCGAGCTTACACAGCTCTTCTTCAGGTCTGGGAAATGTACTCCTGGTGTCACAGCTAAATACAAGATGGAACAAATTGGTTAGCATAACTAGTTGACACATGTTTCAAGGGACCATTCTAGGTGAAGTGACTTGTTAGCACCCCTCCAGTCAGAGCAGAGAAAGGAATGAATGGAGAGGAAAAGCAGCTGGGGGTGGGGAAGGTTGTTAGTGGGTTGTAGATTGTTGTAATAAACCATACATCCAGTGTCTCTGATCAATCCATGTTTTTTAGTTTCTAACAAAATTATGATTTTAAGCTTTTGCTAGACACTAAAATCATGGACTGAATAGAGGCAATGGATGTATTGCTTATTCCAACAATCTATAATCCACTAACAACTCCCTCTCCAGCTTCTTTCCTTTCTTCCCCCGCATCCCTTCTTCCCCCTCCAACCCTGATGAGTGGGGGGTTGTTAATGGGACACTTCACCTTGAATGGTCCCTTGAAATATGCATTAACTACTTATGCTAAATAATCTGTTCCATGTTGTATTTAGCTGTGACATCCTGAGTATGTTTCCCAGACCTGAAGAAGAGCTCTGTGTAAGCTCAAAAGTTTGTTTCTCTCACCAGAAGTTGGTCAAGTAAAATAAACTATCTCACCTACCTTGTCTCTCTGTTTCATTGTTTATTTCACAGTGCAAGGATCAAGTTGAAACTAAGTGCAATGCATTCCCCTCCTATATCTCCTGCTTTTTATTTGGAGGCTATCAATTAGTGCATTTTTACAAAATCACTTCAAAACTAGAACATCTTTAAGTTCTTAAAATAATAAGCATAACACAATGCACACTTTTTATCTATAAAATTCAAAACACATTTGTTAAGGCAATGGTACACAGAAGGTGACATACAGCATTTAAAAATCGATGGGTCAAGGCATGTTGCAGTGGAAGTACAGCCTCTGTGTGTGTGTATCTATAGATTTTCTTCATGATGTATGGTAGATGTGGTGTTCGAGGCATTTCCTTTTTATATATTTGATTTTAGTAGATTAAAGCCTTCCATTTCAGTAAACATTGAGAGTAAATGGTAAAGGAGTTTTAATGATACAATACCAGGAAACTGACAGAACTTGATATGAATTTTTTTAGTAATAGGAGCACTGAAAGGTTATGTAATGTAAGAATATTTGAAAGATTCTTTCCTTTGTCATGGCTTTCTAACATTCTGATTCTTTCCACTTCCTGCACCCCCAGGTACACTCAGTATAGTACTGTACCTGTTGTATTGTTCTGCAGATTACACTATATGATGCTTTACCTCATCCTCACAGTTTATAACGCTTATTCTCAGGATGCTACTATATTGTGCTACCTGTCTCCCTCAATGTGATGTGATATTGTCAGTGCAGTATATATCATACACCTAAGCATAGGTGCAAGGATTGGTTAAAATTGATTGAAACAGGACTGGGAGCTTTCACCATAAAAACCAAGGAGGAGGATTAGCAGTCTGGGGTGTGACAGACCCAGACCAGTGGGGTACAGGAGTCTGGTAGAGGGCAAATATACTGGTCACTGGATGAGTAGTTTTCTGTTCCCTGAGTGACCAGAGCAGGGGCTGCACTAGAGTAATCAGGCACCTGCTAGAACCAGTTAAGGCAGGCAGGCTAATTAGGACACCTGCAGCCAATTAAGAAGAAGCTTCTAGAATCAATTAAGGCAGGCTAATCAGGGCACCTGGGTTTTAAAAAGGAGCTCACTTCAGTTTGTGGTGGGAGCGTGACGAGCTGGGAGCAAGAGGTGCAAGTAGCTGAGAGTGAGAGGGTGTGCTGCTGGAGGACTGAGGAGCACAAGCGTTATCAGACACCAGGAGGAAGGTCCTGTGGTGAGAATAAGGAAGGTGTTTGAAGTAGCCCAGGGAGTTGTAGCTGTCATGCAGCTGTACCAGGAGGCACTATAGACAGCTGCAGTCCACAGGGCCCTGGGCTGGAACCCGGAGTAGAGGGCGGGCCCGGGTTCCCCCCAAACCTCCCTATTGACCTGGACTGTGGGTAGGTCTCTGGGCTGTTCCCCAACCCACATGGTGAATCTCTGAGGCAAGAAAATCCGCCAATAAGCTCAGGACCCACCAAGATAGAGGAGGAACTTTGTCACACGGCTCACTACTTACTCAACCAGGTAGAGAAAGGGAAGATCTTCCTCTGCTTTTATTAGACATGGGAGATCTGTGCTCTTTCCCACTCACTCTCTTTAACTATTATATACAAGTTCTACAGTCTTACAAGGAATGAATGCCTGATACTGACAAGAAAGACAATGAAATAATAGGATACTTAAATAAAAAGTAGAAGACTAATGAATGGAGCTCAGGGAGGGTCTCATAAATTTGATGTGATTTGTCAGTTTAACATTACCATTTTATGTTTTGTGGAAGGCGCAGCAGATGAATTCCCTGAGGGCCATCACATATTGAGCAAATGTTATCTTTAACAGCAATTTATCATTGATAATCATTTCATTGCAAAGCACATGCCCACAAATAACTCAAATCTTTCCTTGTCTCTTTATCATAAATATTTTGGGTACCTTGACATTAAATTAAATGATAATATCTTAATGTTTTGTCATTTAGACTATAATTGAGTTGGTTTGCCCCCCAAAAAGTTTTTGTGTGTGTCTATTGAGCTTCTCTGAATCATGTCTGGAAGTTTAGTACAGCCGTTCTCAACAGGATTAGGCCAAATTATACTCTTTAGCATGAATATATTTCCACAACATATGCATTTTACATGTTCATGAGCTGATAGTTTTGTATATGTCTAATCTTGAAGTCATCAAAGCATTTGAAGAATGTTTTGGGCTCTTTTTACTGTCTTAATGCAAGAGGATATTTGTGTTTATTTCCTCCAAATTGATTTGATTACCTCAGCTTTTAGGCAAGTTATTTCTGCCTCCCAGTTGAAGGGGAAGGAATTTTCTTAGAAATTGAATTTCATTAAAGGTGTGATAAGGCTAAATAAAACATTGATTTACTATAGAAATTTCTCAGTTTTTAAAAAAGTTTTGATGGTCTTTGTGGCTGTGGAGTGTTACAAGTGTTGCAAAGTTGTTAATGCTGCTAGTGCTGCTATTCTTGGGGCTCCGTTGTTAGCTGCACTAGCACAGAGTACAGCTGGCTAATTCAGCAGACCTCAGTGTTGTTCTAAAAAGAGACCACAGGCTTGGTTCAGTGATGAAGGTGCTTGGACAGGTGTATTGTTTACAAAGGACAGCGCTAGTGCCCCATAGGAGTTACAGGTACACTAGTACTTGTATGCCTGCAACAAGGTACCAGTTCAATCAGCATAGCAGTATGCTGTCCCCTAGACCAGTACAAAGATGCCTCTCTTATGCCTTCTACTTTTATACATTGATACAAACAAGTTAGGTATTACACTCCAGATGTTGTTAATTAACACGTTATACCTGCTAGTTCAAACAAAATATGCTCATCTATTAGCCTGTTTATCCCATCCTTATTCTATGAGGGGTTGATGTGTTCCATCACCATCTCTTCAGAATTTGTTTGCATAGCTACTTGAGAACTCTGGGTGTTCTTGTACCATCCTCTCAGGTCAGGAATGTTGACTAATAGTTGGTTGACTCATACCTAGTGTATTGCTGTTCTGCCAAGGCCAGGTCTACTCTGGTTCATAGATTTTTGGTTCATACTGTCCGTTATGCCTAGGGCTCCAGCAAGACCTACAGTGGTGACACTCCTATTCAGTGGAAGCCTGCAGGATCAATAACTGTGCCACCATTGGCTCCCTGCCCCACCTATACTCTTTGACTATGGAGGAGAATCATGGAGCATTAACAATTTCTCCTGTAAATTAGCCTTCATTTAGTTTCTAGCTTGATGCTGTTTTCTGGGTCCCTCTTTCCATCTCAAACTTTTATGACTGTAAGTTACTTCCTGTACTTTGAGATGCCCCAAAGCTTTGTCCTACATTTACCAACGGCTAGAAATAAGATTGAATTCGCTGAAATAAATCTTTATTATAGAAAACATTTTCTATTTTGTAGGATTTTTCAATTAAAAAATTAAGCAAACATCACAAATTCACCTCCCTCTCCAACAAAAATCTGTAAGTTGTTAACTTCAGTTACTTCCATTATTCTACATTTGCTTGTCTTAATACATCCATGAAAAATATTTCCACATTTGAAATTTGCTGAGGTACAGAACAGAAACTAATGTAGTTCCCTCCAACCTTAGGAAATGTACTTGACACTCCTGCTCTTGGGCGAGTTGTATTGCCACAGGAATTATGCTATCTCTTTCATTCTGTCTTGCCTAGGAGCAAAGTCATCAGCAGTCATTCATTTTTTGTTGTTGTCCAAAGTAGTGTATTTTAATTCTTTACTAATTAATTTTTCCATAGTAGCCCATTTCAGAAAGTGCTTCTTATTCATGATACTTTGACAGGAAACACATTCTATTGGATCCAGGAAAACCCATTTCACGCTACATTCAGAAAGGTGTAAATTCTTGTTTTTTATATAATTGTTGTTTATAGTTTAATATCTGATTGTTTAGCACACACTATACCATAATATTTTAATTTGTTTTCATGCCTCACCATATGCTTGATAAAGTAATTATTTTACTAATTATTTGTTTGTATTATTATTACCATAAGATGTTGCAAATACTGTCTAGTAGTGCCTGAGATGCACTGAGAGATGCTGAAGCTATAGACTTCATGAGTTTTGCTTATAAATGTTTTAATGTACAAAATCTACACGGCTGCGTGGAAATTGGGTTCTTTTGCAGTTATCTCATGTGCATGAGTAAATGTAGGTTTTGCATTTACAAAATGTGTAGGTTTATGTTAGGAAGTTTGTGTGTGTGTGTTAAGCTACTTTTGGCATAGTTCTATTAAACAGCATGTCCACACTCTGAAGTCTCTTATTCATGTTGTAAAGTGACTTGTTGGGGTGCTGGGGTCTTCGTTTGTACATTTATATGCAGGGGCATGTCAGTGTTTAGTGGTAATTTCATAATTTTTTAAGAACCTTTTTTCTATCGAGGCCACTGACCCACAGAAAAAATCAGTTGTGGGCCACACGCAGCCCCGTGCGAGGTATGGGGGCGGAGGCTCAGGGCTTCCCCATGGCTCTGGAATGGGGCCAGAAATGAGGGGTTCAAGGTGCAGGAGGGGGCTCTGGGCTGGGGCAAGCAGTTGGGGTGCGGACTCCGGCTGGGAGTGCGGGCTCTGGTTTGGGGCTGGGCCAGGGGTTTGGGATGCAGGAGGGGGCTCTGGGCTGGGGTCAAGAGATTTGGAATGCGGGAGCAAGCTCAGGGCTAGGACAGGGGATTGAGGTGCGTGAGGAGGTTTGGGGTGTGGGCTCTGGGAGGGAGTTTTGGTGCAGGAGAGGGCTCAGGGCTGGAGCACGGGGGTTGGGGTGTGGGTGGGGATGCAGGGAGCTAGGATGCGGGAGGGGGTTCTGACCTGGGGCAGGTGTTAGGTGTGCAGGTGGGGATGTGGGGTCTGGGAGAGAGTTAAGGTGCAGGAGGGGGATCAGGGCTGGAGTAGAGGGTTAGGGTGCAGGCTATGGGAGGAGGCTCAGGGTTTGGGTGCGGAAGGGGGTTCTGAACTGGAGCAGGGGGTTGGGGTGGGGGTGTGGGCTCTGGGAGGGAGTTAGGGTACAGGAGGGGGTTCTGACCTAGGGCAGTGGGTTCTGGGTGCGGGCTCTGGCCGGGCAGCACTTAGCTCAGGCGGTTCCCAATCTGTGGCACAGCGGGGCTAAGGAAGGCTCCCTGCCTGCTGCTCTGCACTGGTCCGAGAAGTGGCCGCCATGTCCGGCCCTAGGCGGAGGGGCCAGGGGTCTCTGCGCACTGTGTGCTGCCTGCGCCCACAGGTGCCACCCCATAGTGCCCAATGGCCATGGTTCCCGGCCAATGGGAGCTGCAGAGCCGGCGCTGGGGGCAGGGGCAGCGTGTGGAGCTTCCCTGATTGCCCCTGCTCCTAGGGGCTGCAGGGACATGCTGGTTGCTTCCGGGAGCTGCACAGAGCCTATTGGACTTTTAACGGCCTGGCAACCCTAGCTTCCTCCCGCAGTGGGGCGAGCCAGCGCTTGTGACTCCAGCCCCGCAGGACTTGCCATGGGCCAGATGAAATGAAGCAGCGGCTGTAGGTTCCCCACCCCTGTTTTAAGTTATGAGTTTCATAAGTATAATTTTTGAAGGAAACAAAAGTTAAAATTAATTTCAGGGACACATTTTGATATTCCTACAATTTTTTTTTCTTTTTTTGGTTTTCTTTTACATTTACTTTGATGCTGTATGGGGTTGAGTTGCTAAAATGTAATTTATAGTGTTTTCTTACTAGCGTACTCATATTTTAAGCAGCGTGGATTTATTTAAATCAAAGTGATGTAAATCACCGATTTTAATCATAATTTAAATAAGCAACAAGAAACCTTGATTTAAATAATTATTTTTAACTTCTTTTTTTGCATTTGCACATTTTAGTTATTTTCCTAAAGAAAGATTGATTCTCATGGTTGATAACCATTAAAGCATGTAGATTTGCTACTAAATATAGCCTTTACATTAAATTTGGTGCTTCCTTTTGCTAACCAGGGGGATACACTATATCTATACATTTATTTAAGCAGTTATATAGCTTAACTTCCATTTATTCACATTCTTAATTTTTTCATTTTTAGTATGTTAGAAAATGAAGAACAACACATTTCTTATTTACTAAAAAAAATTTTTTTTTACTGATGATATGTCAAACTCTATTTGGATGGAAATTCAGCAAAAAGGCACAAAACAGCATTTTATTTTTTTTATTAAATAATACTACCTTAATATGTTGAATACCTAAAAGAAAACATTTATCACAACGTATGTTTAATTTAAAGCTAACTGATTTATTAAACAAGCAAGTATTATCTGTAGTTAGTGAATTGAACTGATTTTGTGGTTGCCATGTCTTTCAAGATTCTAAAATTAGTAGATCTCATCCTCTCTCACTTTTGATTCAGAGACTGAAAGAGGAAAACAAGCTTTCCTAGCTTTTCAACTCCCAGTTGGTTTCTTATCTTTGAATTAAGTCATTGAACTGAACTAAAATAAGTTGAAAAACTGAAATGAAGAAAGTATTATCTCTGCTGAACCAAGTTTTAGGGATGTAACCATTTGTCCAAATGTTGTTATTGCATCCTATGTATCTTCATCGCTTTGGAAAAGTAAGTCCTGCTGGTAGGTTTTCTGGTGGCAGGTTTGTTGAGTTTTGAGGAGCCCCAGTGAAATGAACAGGTTTCAGGGATGAAGGGATCCCCAGTGTTTTCTCAATTTACCAATATGGATCTTTGATCATAACTTGCTTTCAATGTTCTGTACCATGAATCATAGTATTAATGCATCACTGTGATCCAGATTACTGTTACTGAAGCAATATATAATACCTTTTTCTTTGATTTGGTAAAAGTCTGTGAAATGATCTGCAGGAGACATTCCCACAAAATTGGTGTATTAACAATTCTTTTCTTTTCTTTCTTTTTTTTCCCCACCTCAGTATGGCTATCCAGGTTGACAAGTTTAACTTCGAGAGTTTCCCAGATTCCCCTGGTGAAAGGATACAGTTTGCAAACCCAAAGCAACTGGAAGAAGAGAGACAGCAGGCAAAAGGTCTGGAGATCAACAGCAAGTTAGATGTTTGCTGGAAAATTATATCCTTTAATAAATGCTTGATTTTTATTTTTATATATATATATATATATATATATATAATATAATCAGCCTTCTGACACATTTTATTTTATAATATATATCACCATTTAATAAGGTTACTGAAAGGGAAAACAATTAGAACTTAACATAATTATAGACTTCTTAATTAATTGCACTATATTTTATTTAGATCTTTCACGATGTTCAGGTCTTAATATAATGGTTGTCTTAATCTGAGTCATATGGGTATGCTGCAAATCCTGTCTATTTCCCCAATTTTGGGGAAATGCAGAAGAGCAGTGAAGGTTGGTGTTATATAAAATTATATTCGTTCTCTCCAAAAGCAAAGTCTGCGAAGTGGTAATGAAATCATGATTTAGCCTTAAAATGCCGAGAATATTTTTTAAAGTTATGCTTAGAACAATAGAAATGTAGGGCTGGAAAGGACCTTGAGAAGTCCTCAAATCCAGCCCCATGCACTCAGGCAGGACCAAGTACATCTAGACCTCCCTGATAGGTATTCATCCAACTTGCTTTTACGATCCTCTAATGATGGGGATTGCTCCCTTGGAAGCTTTTTCCAGAACTTAATTACTGGTATAGTTCAAATTTTTTCCCTAAAATCTAACCTAAATCTCCCTACTGCAGATTAGGCCCATTACTTCTTGTCCTACCTTCAGTAGACATGGAGAACAATTATTCACTGTTCTCTTTATAACAAACCTTAACATATTTGAAGACTGATTTCAAGTACTCCCCCTCAGTCATCTTTTCTCAAGATTAAACTTGCCCGGTTTTTCTAACCTTTCCTCATTAGTCAGGTTTTCCAAACCTTTTCTCATTTTTGTGGCTCTCCTCTGGACCATCTCCCAATTTTTCCACATCTTTCCAAAAACGTGGTGCCTAGAACTGGACACTACTCCAGCTGAGGCCTCACCAGTTCTGTATAGAGTGGGACAATTCCCTCCCATACAACACTCTTATTAATACGCACCAGAATAGTAGCCTTTTCACATCTACCTTACATTGTTAACCCTTATTCAATTTGTCTTCCACTATAACCTTCAGAGCCTTTTCAGCAATATTACCACCTAACCAGTTTTTCCCATTTTGCAGTTGTGCATTTGATTTTTCCTTCCTAAGTTAAATATTTTGCACTTGACTTTAATGCATATCTCTCCCTCCCCAATCCTTTTTGGAGTGGTCTGTTTCATTATAGACTTATTTTGTTATGGTGCTTTGGCCCCTTAAGGTTCCCTAATAATAATATGATTATAATAATAATACATTGCACATATATAGTGCCTTTCATCCAGAGATTTCAGATGCTTTGTCATCACTAATTATTGAAAATGCACAGAAATGTTGTCACATGGGTTTGTAATATTATATATCTCTAATGATGATGAGTAAACTGAACCACAATAAATTGAAAATGACTTGCCATAAGAAGTCAGAGACATAACCAGAAATAGATACCAAGAGTCTTTATGCAAAGTTCCATGTCTTGCTCATTAGACAACATTTCAAAAACAATCCTTGCTATGAAAAATTTCTGTTTAGCCAAATCTCCCCTATCATATTGCTAATAGATTCAACCTTCTGACAGTTATTAAAATATTTAAACACTTCCTGATAAGATGGATGAGAGTCTTACACTGGAATTGGGTGACATGCTGTAATAATCCTAGTGCCCTCAGACTTTTTCTCCCTGTTATTGAGCAGCAATATTAATGTACATATTGCATTCTTTATTTAATTGCAAAAAATATATCAAATAATTTTCTGAGTGACAGTTGTTTGACCTGTCTAGGTGAGGGACATGTGAGGGACTAATGCCCCATTTGCACCTCCTTCCCCACCAGAACTAAAAAAACAGAGAGACTGTAGTCTGAATATTCACCTCATGAAAGAGGTGATGTGACTTGCATCTGAACCAGGCCCTGATTGTTATAGACTGGACTCTGGAGCCATCCCTCCAGCAGATTTTTACTCAAAGCACAAGTTGGGTGACAAACATCACACTTCATCTTCTCAGTCAGATTCAAAGCATTCCAAACATTCCTTTACGGATTGGTCTCCTCCAAGAAAATCTTCCTGTAAATCTCTGGTATTGGTTTGAAGCCTCACAAATCTAAATACTCAGTTGTCCCATCTGAGATGGCACTGTTGGGGCCATGAAGATTGGTGTCGTCACCTCTGCCAACTCCTCCTTCCTCTCCTCAGCTGATTCCATGTGCTTCAGCACCAATACACTTCTACTCTGCGTGTCTTCTTGTTGGCAAAAGATCTTCTTTGTCTTTCCCACCTGACTCTCCTTTGATGCAGCCCTGTGCATTGTTTACTCCATTGACACACCCAGCATGTCGACCCACTCTGTAGTTACACTGGCACCAGTGGTGCACGTGCACCGACAACACACACTAGGACCCCACTGAGAACTGCTCCTCCCTATTCTGAAGAGGTTTGTTTCTTCTTCAGACTCTGAAAGGGAAGAACCCGTTTCTCCTTCCAGATCTTCCAGCTAACCCTACAGGTCTTCCAGTACTTGATGTAAAGATCAGGATTGGGTTCCCTACAGGGAGACTCCAGCTTGGGGTGCCCCATGGATGACTCCATGTATGCCCATACCCCCCATAGCCTTATTGGTCTTGGGCTGACCACAGAGACACTCGACCTCTGTCTCATTCACTTTCTAGGAGGAAGTCTCCACCTTCTTTATTGCAGGAGTTATTTTCTCAGCATCCTGCTACTATTCCTCAATTTGCTGTGCTGGACCCCATGGAGAACAGAGAATTATTGGAGGAGTCATTAGACATTCCTCTCCACATTTCTTCATCATATGAAGTGGTTATTCTGGTGTCAACACCACCCACAGAAGACTTCAGTTTTCCAGGATCTCATGAGGAGGGTGGCTACCTCTTTAGGGGTCCATGCGGAGATTGTACAGAGTGTTCACACATCCTTCTGGATATTTTACACACTCCTACTCCAGGAAGGGTTGCCCTTCCTATGAGTGAAGACTTACTAGATCTAGCAAAGACTCTCTGGCAGACCCTCACTTATATACCTTGTAAGGCTAAGAAAGTTGACTGATACCAAGTCCCTCATCAAGACTTTGGTGGTTTCTTTAACCACCCAGTTCCTGATTCTTTGCTGATCACAGCCACTAATAAACGGTCTCATCAATCCCAATCTAAAGCCACTCTGAAGGATAAGGAATTTAATAGCTTAGATTTATATGATTTGTAAGACTTTTTGCACTTCCACATTTGAAATAAGGGTTGCTAGTTATCAGGCTCTTTTATCTAAAAACAATTGTATTATTTCTCTATCATTTCTAAGTTTGCTGATAAGTTGCCAGAGCAGTATAGGGGCCAGTTTCTATCTTTTATTCTTGAGGGTCAATTTACAGCTTGTATATGTCTTCAGGCAGACATAGATGCTGCTGACACTGCCTCACCACTGCAGTCTTTGTGAAACATTCATCCTGGCTGCAAGTTTCTGGCATTCCAAAGAAGCTGCAGAGTACAATAGAAGATTGATCTTTTGAGGCGTCTAAGTTGTTTTCTGCCAAAACAGTCGATGCTGTGTGCGCACTGAAAGACTCTCTCATGCAACACTTCACTCACTAGGAATTTACGCTCCAGCTATGAAAACTGTTTAGCCCATAATCTTATTCCACACCCTCTTTCTATCAGAGCCCTCAGTATGCTCCTAAGAGAAGGTTAACACTCCATGTCACCAGCCATCTTTGGCTGTGACAGGCCCTTCTCACCAGACAACTGCATCCTCGAAGCATTTGTTTTGACTTCTCAGTCGATGACGGCGCTTTGATTATATCTCCTTCCTTTGGATCATGCGTTTCCCTGTTTTACTATGCTTTGGAAAACATCACATTGGCCAAGTGGGTACTCAGCACAGTAAAAGAGGGATATGTTATCCAAGGCACCTCCTTCCCATTCCCCATCCCTTTTCAGGGATCCTTCTCATGAGAATTATGCTGTCTTCTAGAATGAGAAGCTACAGAAGAAAATCCTTACCAGCACAGAGGAAAAGGCTTCTATTCCCAGTACTTCTGGTCCCAAAGAAATCTGGTGGCCTCCGCCCCATTCTAGATCTACAAAAGCTGAACTATTTTATCAAGAAAATCAAGTTCAAAATGGTTATCCTCTCGTCTGTTATCCCTTCCTGGAGATTGGTATGCTGACCTCGATTTACAAGACTAATGCTTACACATGGCAATGAATCTTTGCCACATGATAGATCTTCAGTTTATGGTGGGCACCAACCAGTACCAGTACATGGTGCTTCCATTCAGTTTATCAGTCCCAAGGATCTGGGCGTTCAAATTTTTCCTTACCTAGACAATAGTCTAGTTCATGCACCATCAAGCGACCAGGTCCAACACATCATCCTAGTCATCAGACTTTTTCTCCCATCTAGGCCTGAAATTAAATTTGGACAAGTCATCATTATAACTGATTCAGCACATAACTTTCATAGGAGCAGACCGCAATACCAGGACAGCCATAGCTTATCTTCCAAAGGAGAGGTATAAGTCTGTAGCCTTCATTTCTGAAAGCCACAAGTCCAACACAATGACAACCATGCATGCCTGCTTCAGCTCCTGGACCATGTGTATGTAACTCTGCATGCCAGATTTCACCTTCACTACCTGCAGGCTTGCTCCACTCAATATACAGTAGAACCTCAGAGTTACAAATACCTCCAGAATGGAGGCTGTTCATAACTCTGGAATGTTCGTCATGCTGAACAAAACAATATGGTTTTTCTTTCAAAAGTTTACAACTGAACATTGACTTAATATAGCTTTGAAATTTTACCATGCAGAAGAAGAATGCAAAGTAAAGGCTTGGTGGGGTGGAGGCTTGGGTGCTGGCAGCTTGGTGGGAGTGTTCCAGGTGCGGGGGTATGAGGGTTGGTAGGGGGGCGGGGATCTGTGTGTGTGCGCGGGGGCTGCAGATACATAGGGGTTGGGTGGGCGGAGGGGCAGCTCCCTGTACAGTGACCCCTCCCTGTGTGACTGAGGAGTGACTAGAGAGTCCATCCTGGACCTAAGAAATCTTTCTTAACAAAACTTTTGTCAAAACTGATAAATTACCACAAAAAGGTTTCAGTTCAAAAATTGTTGTAAAAAAATTTCCAACAAGCGCTTCTACTAGTCCTTCACACATCACCAGTGGTGAACCCCCGCAATTTGGGAAACACTACCGTAAAGCTTGCCTTTTCCCCTACGCCCCACGGCATTCCTTAGATGTAGTTCAACCCAATAAAAATGTATTTGTGCTGGACTCAGGATTTTTCTAAATCAGACTCCCTGTTTTGCACTGTTCAAGATGCCCCTCCTCCCCCCAAAAAAAGGATTGGAAGGGAGAGGCTTTCTGTTCAGTCAAAGCAAAATAGTTGTGCATCTGCATTAAATAAATCAGTATATTACAGGGACATCCTGGACTTTTGTGTGTGGGGAGCCCATTTATTTCATCACTTCATAGCCCAAAAGAGTCTGCTGTTGTTGACATGATCTGTCAGGCTGTAACCTGTTGGTTAGTCCACAATATTATGTGTCTTTTTGGAACGGATATCAGAGAACTCTGCCTTTTGGGTGTGGTGTCCATGGAGCTGAGGGGTCAAGATAAGAGAACTAGCGGGGAGGCTATCTCAGAAAATGTATCTGAGGTATTACTAGATACAGCCCAGATTCCATGCTGGTGGGCTCTATACAGAAAGAGATTTTTTCATCTTACCTTACCTAACTCCTCTGTGGACTAAATTCAGATTAATTTCCTGAGGTATTCCATTAACCATACTTTATGTACTTGGATGTGTGTATGAGAGAGATTTGTACATTAGGGAACAATATATGAACAATTTTTCTTGAAGTAATCAAACCTACTCTACAGCTAAAGGGAAAAAATACCTGGAGCTTCTATGCAATGTTCAGTTTTCTAGAAATGAATGTTGTATTTTTCTACGAGCATATGCAATAAAGGACAGGTAATAAAAGGAGTCATTATAGCTAGACATTACACAGGATCCATCATAATGGGCATTAATGGCACAGGTAAAGCTCTTAATGTTGCCTTATATCAAACATTTTTACATTTAAAAAATGTAGTTTTGAGTGTATTGCATATGCCATAATTAAAAAGATGAATTTAGTTCTTCATATAATTTTTTTAAACAAGCCACCATCTGGGTTGTTTAGAGATTATATTTCTAGAATAACAATATTGTAGCGATAATTGGTTAATATTTTGTGATGTTGTGACACACCATAAAACCAAAAGGTTACATTTTGTCATTAGAGATGTGTGCAAATCACATTGGCTTCAGTAAAAAGTCAGTGAGAGTTGCAAACGTCAGAGGGCAGAATTTGTCCTACAGGAGAGAAAATATTAAATTATCTAATCCACCATAGTCCACATGCTTGTTGACCCCCTCAAATAATTCTAGTAGACTGTTGAGGCATGATTTCCCTTTACAAGAACCATGTTTTACTCTTCCCCAACAGATAGTGTTCATCTATGTATCTGCTAATTCTGTTATTTACTATACTTTCAACCAATTTGCCTGGTACTCCAGTTAAGCTTACCAGTCTGTAATTGCCAGAATCACCTCTGGAGCCTTTTTAAAATATTGGCATCACATTAGACATTTTCCAGTTATCTCGTATAGAAGCTGATTTAAATGATAGGTTACATACCACAATTAGTAGTACTGCAATTTCACTTTTGAGTTCCTTCAGAACTCCTGGGTGAATGCCATGTGGTCCTAGTGATTTCTTATTGTTTAATTTATCAATTTATTCCAAAAACCTCCTTTAATGACGCCTCAATCTGGGACAGTTCCTCAGATTTGTCACCTAAAAAGAATGGCTCAGGTTTGGGAATCTCAAACACGTCCTTAGCCATGAAGACCAATGCAAAGAATTCATTTAGTTTCTCCGCAATGGCCTTATCGTCCTTAAGTGCTTCTTTAGCATCTCAATCATCTAGTGGCCCCACTGGTTGTTTAGCAGGCTTCCTGTTTCTGGTGTACTTAAGAAGCAATTTTTTTTTTTTGAGTCTTTGGCTCGCTGTTCTTCACATTCACTTTTGACACTGTACCTTTTAATTTCTGTTTAACTAACTTCCTCATTTTTGTTTAGTTCCCCTTTCTGAAATTAAATGTTATCATGGTGGACTGCTTTGGTGTTTCCACCCCCACAGGAATATTAAATTTGATTAAGTTATGATTACAGTAACTCCTCACTTAACGTTGTAGTTATGTTCCAGAAAAATGCGACTTTAACTGAAATGATGTTAAGCGAATCCAATTTCTCCAGTAGAATTGATGTAAATTGCGGGGGGTTAGGTTCCAAAGAAATTTTTTTTGCCAGACAAAAGGCATTATATACATTTTAAACAAGCAATTTAATACAGGTATAAATTTTAAACAATTTTAAAGAAACAATTTAATATTACAGTCATCATTGCTGAGTATGAAGCAATG
This sequence comes from Terrapene triunguis, assembly GCF_002925995.2. Classification (NCBI taxonomy): domain Eukaryota; kingdom Metazoa; phylum Chordata; order Testudines; family Emydidae; genus Terrapene; species Terrapene triunguis. The sequence continues at coordinate 104,664,872 of NW_020664409.1, read as the reverse complement.
GGAACATCATTGCTGTGTAGGAAGCAATGGGAGGTGCCCCAGCCTTACCCCACACAGGCACAGCCCACTGGCACTGCAGACAATGAGGCAGGCAAGGAGGCTGAAGCTGCCATAGGCTAGAAGAAGCACATTGCGCGGCAGCAGCGGCAGCTTCCCCTACTGTGCAAGCACCAGGGGCAGGGGGATCAACCCTCGGCCTGCCTACTCCACCCTTTCCCCCAAACCCCCACCCTTAGCCCGCCTCTTCTCCCCCTTTACTCCGCACGCCGCGTCCTCGATCCTCTCCCCTCCCTCCCCTGCCTCCTGCCTGCGGCAATCAGCTGGTTTGCAGCGTTCAGGAGGGAGGGAGAGCCTGTGCACCGAGTCCTAGCTCCTCCCTCCTGCCCCCTGAACTCCGCAAACCAGCTGATTGCCATGGGCAGGAGAAGCAGGGGAAGGCGCTGATCTACAGGGTCCTCCGGCGGGCGGGAGGCATAGGGGAGCTGATGGGGGGGCTGCCAGCTGTGGACAAAGCAGGCAGCCAAACGACGTTATAGCGGAGTGTTGCACAACTTTAAATGAGCATGTTCTGTAATGGAGCAGGGACGTAAGATCGAAACAATGTTAAGTGAGATGATGTTAAGTGGGGAGTTACTGTACTATTACCAAGTGGTTCATGTATCTTGGAGCAGATCCTGTGCTCCATTTAGAATTAAATCAAGAATTGCCTCTCCTCTTGTGGTTTCCAGGACTAGCTTCCCCAAGAAGCAGTCATTGAAGGTGTCAAGAAACTTTGTCTGCATCCCATCCTGAGATGACATATACCCAGTCAATATGGGGATAGTTGAAATTCCCCATTATTATTGAGTGTTTCATTTTTATAGCCTCTCTAATCTCCCTGAGCATTTCACAGTCACTATCGCCATCCTGGTCAGGTGGTTGGTTGTATATCCCTACTGCTATATTCTTATTATTCAAGCATGGGATTACTATCCATGGAGATTCTATGGTACAGTTTGATTCATTTAAAATTTTTACTTCATTTGACTCTGTTTTCTTTCACGTATAGTGCCACTCCTCCACTAGCATAACCTGTTCTGTCCTCCTGATATATTTTGTACCCCGGTATTACTGTGTCCCATTGATTATCTTCATTCCACCAAGTTTCTGTGATGACTATTATATCAATATCCTCATTTAATATGAGGCACGCAAATTCACCAATCTTAGTATTAGACTTCTACCATTTGTATATAAACACTTAAAAATTGTCACTTTTCAGCTGTCTGCCATGATGTGATGTAATTGAATAGGTCTCCTTTTCATTCAACTGTTTCTCATCAGACCCTACCCGTATTTTATCATCTTTCACCCTCTCCTCCTTACCTAGGATATAGAGAATCTCCATTAATAGATCCTCCCCTAAGGGATGTCTCTGTTTGAACCACATGCTCCTCTGCACCTGTCGGCTTCCCCCCAGCCCTTAGTTTAAAAACTGCTCTACGACCTTTTTAATTTTACATGCCAGCAACCTGGTTCCATTTTGGTTTAAGTAGAGCCCATCCTTTCTGTATAGGCTCCTCTTTTCACAAAAGGTTTCCCAGTTTCTAATAAATCTAACCCCCTCCTCTATAGGCCCCAGTGCGCACACTGCTTTCCAGAATATTCCAGAGTCTGAGTGAGCCTTGTTCCCTTAAGTGAGAATGTATAGAACCTCATCTTGAACGGTTCTAGTCTCAGATAAGTAACCTTCATTTTTGAATAACTTTACGCCATTCTAAGTGTTTTTTATGGGACACAGAATGATTCTGGGGATTGGTAATAGGATATATTGGCACTCGTACTAAATTGTGATTTTTTTTTTAGAAATACCTTAGAGTTTTTCATTTCCACTATTACCAGTCAGTTCAGATTTGTCACAGATAAATAGTCACAATACAATAAAGTGGTACTTTCTGATAATGGTCTGGTTTTCTATAAATATATTGTCAATTTCAGACTAATTATCAGCCACAAACCCACCACCACAATAGACAAATTTATTTACAACCTCAAACTACAGATATATGTTAAATTACAGTGACAGAGGCTGTTTTTTTATTTTTTTTCCTGCATGGTTATTTACAGAAATACCAATTTAAATAGGTACATCTTGCCATGTTGTGTGAAGGTCAGGATTCAGAATCAGCCAAATATCATCAAGCAGAAGTTTGTTCCATTTTTGTGAGGCCATCGCTGTTAATACCCTTCTCCCTATTGTGCCAAGAGTAAACCTGAGCTCTACCAGCCAAAATGTCTCTGTTGAGCTTAGCAAGTTATTGAGGAGTGAAGAAAAGATGGATGTTCCATGAGGTAAATGAACCCTAATCCATTCAGGGCTTCGAAGAGCAGGGCAAGAACTTAGAATTAGATCTGGAATTACGTTGGCTGACAGTGCGGTGTGTAAATCACTGGGATAATGTATTCAAGCTTGTTGGTTCTGCTTAGGAAACCAGACAGTATGTACTGCACACACTGCAATATCTGCCTTTTCTGCATTATCATGGACAGTTTACCATTTCCATCTAATAATAGAGTAATACTATTGTTAGGAATCCTTTTGTAAACTCCTTATTATTGTTCCTATCACTACTGGGCATAGTTTTCTCTTGGTGTCTCTTTGTTTCAGTTATCAATTTTCTACAGTTCCTAGCTTCTGTTTTGTATTCATTACTAATCAACTTGCCCTTTTTTCCATTTGTTACATTTTAAATTTTTTATAACTGCTTTCACTTTTATAATATCTTTCTCCTCAGTCTAGACCCATAGCAGCGCCCAGGAGGTGAAGATTGTTCCTTTGAGATCTGTTCTCTAAGCCGTCCTGGTTTTTCTTCCAGTTTGTCTAGTCTAAGCTTTCAGGAGGCAGTTTCTTCTTTAATTTCACTGGTTTTATTGGCAGTTCTTTGTAACTCATTTTCCAAGTGAGCCATTTGGGATTTTACATCACATACATCTGTAGAGAGGCCACAAATATCTTTGGAGATTGAATACGCTCAGTCTGTGAGGAATTCTTTCAATGCCACGATATCCTGGGCTATGTTCTGCTGTGCCCTTGTGGTCTCCCCCTTCAGTTGCTTAGGTGATTCCAACTTAGGTCTTTTGTTGCCTCTCATTGTTTCATTGGAATCCACATTCAACAGTTTAAAGTTCATCCAGGGGACTAATTTAAATATTTATGACAGAAACTTAATTGCCAATTTTTTAGGTCAGTAATTATTAGAGATGAATTAATATGTGGGGCACAAGGAGATGCGGGACTAGGCAGCCATCTTCCACATGGGTACCATGTGACACCCTGATGATGACATTTTTAAAGTTTTTATTTTTTGGGTTAAGGTTTTTAAAAGTTTTGCTGATAAGTATGTCAATTACACATCCTTTCACTTCTATGGGACATTTAAAACAAGACTAGACAAAGTAATAGAAAATGTTTTAAGTTCTAATCTAGCATTGATAGGTCAATGGTTTTGACAGCCTAATAGATCTCTTCCATCTAATTTCTGTGATTCATTCCACCCTGGTGTGAATCTTGATCAGTTTTAGAAATAGTTTATATTTGCATGCAGATCGTTCATCTCTTGGGGTAGCTTTGTGATTTTTAGAATGCTAAATAAATATTTATGTATAATCATGTTGTACTTTGTAATAAATCTCCTTTACTGCCCCATTTTTTCTCATAAAACAAGTGAGGTTTCATTGGTCCATCTGGTTGATTGAGATCAGCAAATTGAGTTCATCTTGTTTTTCAAAACCTAAACAAGTGCCTTAAGCAAGATCAAAACAGCACCATAATCAGCATTCCAAAAGTTCAAAATGCAAATGAGAAAACAGATTTATGGTAAACAGTGTTCATTAATCATTTAAAACAGTTTTTCATTAGTATAATTTCTATTTATGAAAATTTGCTAATTTATTTATGCTGAAGTAGGACTGGGATGCATTCATCCACCTGTATTTATTCATACAGAAACTGACAAGTGTGACATAAAAAACATCTTCAGCATGCCTGAGGTGAAACACTGCACAGCAGATAGAAAACAATTAAGGGATTTAAAACGGAAAACAATTTGATAAATCTATACCAAATTCCTTTTTAGCATCACATTTCAAACACAATACATTCAGTAGGTTGTGCTTTAGTTATATGGTGTCTTCGGAACAGCGAGTATACACTGCTAAGTTTGGTTAGAATCTAAGAGACAAATTTTTTCCTTAGGCAATATAATTTGTTCATTCAACTGTTTTCGAGATTTTCAACATAAAAAATTATGCAATATTCGCCTCCTGTCTCTTGAGAGAGACAAAGTAAAGTTCCACTCTGAAAAGTTACTTTTTAAAAATGGCATCATAGGGTGTAGTATTCATTGCCTCTGTGGCTCTAGATCAGTTTTTTTTGAGTGTACAAGTAAAAAGCTAATCTTTTAAACTGCCACACCTGCAGACTCAAATTGGAATCTAAAAGTAAAGCTTTGTTCATTCTAGCTGATGCATGCATTACACACAATAAAGATTTTGCATTTGGAACTTATTTTTAATATTTCTGTTGAAGATGGTCAGGCCAGAAGAGGGTTCTGCTTACTCTCATCTTTGTGTGTGGTCTGCAATGCTAACAAGCTAAATACTAGTAGAAAAAATACTTTGGTGGAGAAAGTCAGCACATAGGACTCTGAACACATACAGGGAACAGGCGTGTTGCGTAAGATGACATCATTGTTGCATGGACACATTTTCAGAGTAATAATGAGTATCCCTTATACAGTCATTTGAATGTGTACATGTCAAAACAGTTAACAAAGATGAATAAATATTAGTTTTTCCTCTTTCTAGATAGGGAAATATAGACATGCAGAGATTTAAATTACTTGTCATAGGTCATACAGTGAGCCTGAGGTTGTAATCCAATCCTTCCTGCAATTTAATTTATTTAGAGATTTTACTCCTAAATAAGTAAACTTCTCACTCATCCACATGTTTAAATTAAATCTTACGTGAAGCCCTGTGACAGGGGATACTGCCCTTCTGGTCTTTAGTGCCAATCTCTTGCTGTAGGGTCATCCAGGTAAGGTCAAACCCCACAAACCAGTTCTCCTAGCAGGTCTGCAGAGTAGGAAATCAGAGCAGCAGGGTATCTATTACTGGAGAATTGCGAGCTCACTTAAGGTGTAGTGCAATGTAGGGCTCAGTGTAAAAAGGAGGAATTGCTTTCTGGAGTTCCCCTTCTCCAGTTCCATCCAAGACTCTTCAATATGGCTTCTGACTCTTGCACTCAGCGGAAACAGCTCTTGCCAAATATCTACCGACCTCTTTTTAGCGAAATCTAAGAACCAGTACTCCATCTTCATCCACCTTGATTTGTCACCCGCCTTTGTCACAGATGACCATGCTCCTCCTCTTGTAATGTTATCTTTCCTTTGCTTCCGTGAGACTGTTCTCTCTTGGTTCTCCTGCTACTTTTCTAATTACTGCTTCAGTGTGTCCTTTGGAGGATCCTCTTTATATCCTCTCCGATTTCCTGGGGGGATTAAACAGGGCTCTGTCATTGGTCCTCTTCTCCTACACCCTATCTGTGGGTGATCACCTCTGCAAAAACAGATTCAATTACCAATTTGATGCTAAAATTCAGTTTTAACTTTCTACTCTGGTTCTGTCTCCATCTGTCCAAACTAAAATCTTGGCCTGTGTCTCTGACATCTCCTTGTTGATGTCTAGCTGTCAGCTCAAGCTCAGCATAGCTAAAACAGACCTCTTAATCTTCCCTGCTACCTTCTTTCTTGATCACTGTGGACAACACCAATATTTTACCTGTCACTCAGACCCATAACCTAAGTGTCATCTTTGACTCGGACCACTCTAGGTCTTCACTTCCAGGCTACGTCTATGTCTTGCAGATGCTTTCTGCATTACGTTTCTAAGGTACAGCCTTTACTATCCATCTACACAGCTAAAACTCATGTCCAGGCTCTCATCAGCTAATGTCTTGATTACTGTAACATTCTTTATTGTGGCCAGTAAATGCAATCTTGCCCCACTTATATTCATTCAGAATACTGCTGCAAAGATAATTTTGCAAGCACCTTGATTTGACCACATCATGCCTCTTTCCATCCCTTCACTGACTCCGTGTTCTCTATTGTATCAAATGTGAACTACTTGTCTTTACTTCCAAGGCCCTTCATGACCTGTCCTCACCCTTCCTAGGATGAGCAGACAGCAAATGTGAAAAATCGGGATTGGGGGTAACAGGAGCCTATATAAGAAAAAGACCCCAAAATCGGGACTGGCTCTATAAAATCGGGACATCTGGTCACCCTAACTATCATCTCTCGTTTTATACTGAAAGATGATCTGCTGCCTCTGATCAGTCCACTTGTTAAATTTTCAAACAAGCACTGTTGTGTGTTCTCACATTCTTCCCTCACAGCTGTGACAAGCTCCTTGTAAACATCTGCAGTACTAACTCATTATCCTTCTTCAAAACTCTCCTTAAAACTGTCCTTTGCTGTGAGGCCTACAAAAACATTGACAGCACTTAGGCTACTAGTGTGCGGTGACCACTGCCTATCTTGCTGATCACATTGACTCATTTTTCTCCTTTATTATACTCTACATGTACAGAGAACTAGAGGAAAACAATATCTTTTAGTCAATTACCAAATTAATTATCACTTACCAAATGAGCAATTCCATATATTTTTAAACATTTCATAAATGGACAAGATATGAATATGATTAAAAAAGCCCATATGTTCAGGTCAAATGTTCTCTTTACACAGATAGGATATAAACACTAGGTATAAAGTCTAGTAGTCAGTGTGTGACTGTGAAAACCATGGATAGAATTACATATGCTAATACTACATAATATAAATATGTCCAGTGTGTAATGTTTAAAGGAAACCTCCCATGTTTTTCGAGTGATGGTCCTTATGTGTATTCCACATGTTAGTGCACATGCTGCCACATGCCCAAGTCTGGAAGTTCTTCAAAGCAGTGTCTGTTGGCCCACCCATGCACAGTATCTCTCCTCATGTTCCTAACCAAGGGTATAAGAGGCAGTACAGGTTGACATCGGTCCATTTCCTTCTTACCGTCACATGGCCTGAGTCAGAATTGTGTCCTCCTTCACTTAGTTGCTTAACCTATATAGAAAACATTTGTAAATAGTTATATTCTTAGACAAGTACTTAGTGGTTAAAAAGTTTACAGTATAGTATAGATTATTTCTTTCTCCCTGGTTGTGGAACCCCTCCCCCGGCTCCACCCTACTTGAGAGTAGTGGGCACTCTCATGAGCACAAGGACAGATCCTTGTTGAGGACTGTCCAAAAGAAATGTTCTTCCTTCTTGAGTCTGTCCACATTGGGTGAGTTGTCATGAACGGAACCTAAGAAGCCAGCTCCTATGAAGACTCCTAGATCTGAAGGCAAGATATGTAAAGAAAGATCTGCTGGTTCTGTCAATCAGTTCTGTACCAAAGCTTAAGGTTAGATGCTTGCTGGTTCTGTCTACAAGTGCTGGTCTGGACCTATCGTTGAAACTACCTTGTCCATCTAAAAACCATCCAGTCGCTACAGATGCACTGGCTCCATCATACTTAACTGCAGGAACTCCTTGGACACCAGGGCCAGACTTATATAACACTGGAGGATATATTCCTGAATTATCAACAGTCTCCACTTCTTTCTGGACTGCCCCTCGTAAGTGTGTCCTTACTTCGGAGGATGGACTTACATCACTGTTCTGGAGCCATCTCACCTCCAACCATCCAGTAGGAGTGCCCTGGTACTGACAGCACAACCACTACCAATGGAGCAGTTCTTGGACTTGGATGAATCAGAGCAGATGTCTGCATCAGTATTTCTTGAGAAGCTGTTGAGCCCTGACAGTCAAGGGCTTTTGCTCGCCATTATGCCAGATACGAACCCCCCCAGGGACCGAAGGTACTGATTTCCTGAGCCTCCTGCAACTGTTTTGATCCCTTTTTCTGGCCTTATTGGCATCTGAGGGATCTTTATAGGTGGTGTGCGGGCTCCTCTGAGGAGTTGTACTGATCCTTTCCCTCTTGCCAGCCCGTTCGGTCAGTCTACGGAGAGGAAGAGGTGGAACTGGATCCACAGGTTCAAACTGGTGCCTCTTCATCATCCCTTCCTTCTGATTATATGTTTACTCCATATTCAGATAATGTTGGACAATATCACCACTGTGGTCTATATAAACAAACGGAGGAACGAGATCTCATCCCTCTGCCAGGAAGCCATCAGACTTTGGAACTGGCGAATCAGGAGCTGCGTCATGATATATGCAGTGTACCTTCCTGGTGTTCACAGCTCCATGAGATACAAATTAAGCAGATGCTTCTCAGTAGACCATGAGTGGGAGATTTACAACGCAGTCCCAAGTGAGATACACAGTGGGATACTCCGCTATAGGACCTCTTTGTGTCCCAAACAAACAGAAAGCTCCTTCTATATTGCTCTAGATGAGCCATGGTTTGGACTCCCAAGGCAATGGTCTGCTGATGTCTTAGATAAATGGCTTCAGAGGTGCCTTTTTTCCTCATTCCCCTACTTCCTCAGGTTGTATGGAAGATACATCGCAACAAAGCCAACATCCTTCTCCGCACTCCCCACCGGCCTAGACATTTCTGGCTCACGGATCTTCTCAGAGTGTCTGCCCACCCATCAATCAGGATTCACCTGGTTTCAGATCTCCTAACCCAAGTCTGGGGGGAGACCAAGCATCGCAATCCGAACTCACTCCATCTCACTGCCTAGTTTTTGGATGGGCATTGAAAACAAAATGCTTGTGTTCAGTCCCCATTCAGGTGATCCTTAACCAGAGTAGAAAAGAATCTACTAGAATCTGATATCAAGTCAAACAGAGATGTTTTTCAGACTAACCACAAGTGCACCAACATTCTCCAGATACTGTAAGCATTTTGGTTGTTCTAGACTGTCTCCTATCTCTAAAGACTTCAAGTGTCTCTATTAGTTTGCTATGAGTACACCTAGCAGTGATTAGTGCCCTCCTCTTTCCGGTGGAAGGATGCTCTGTCTTTACTCACTCAGCTACAGTATGATTCATTAAAGATCTGATCAGGAACTTCCCATCAGTGCTTAAACCTACCTCTCAATGAGACCTTAACATTGTCCTGTCCAAGCTCACTAGTCCACCTTTCAAACACATGGTGACTTGTACCATGGCCCACATATCCATGAAGGTAGTGTTCTGAGTAGCTATCACCTCAGCTAGGAGGGTCAGCGTGCTTGGCGCCATCATGGAGGACCCACCTTATACATTGTTTCACAAAGAAAAGGTTTCTCCTCAACTACACCCCAAGAGACTTCACTCTCTCAGCGTCCGATGTTCTACCTACAAAGAGCCAAACCCATTAAGAAATTATTGAGACGTTCTAACACCATAGCAGAGAGGTTCCATGGACAAGCCATATCCTCAGAGAGGATTTACAACTGGGTCTCAGGATGCATCTTAGAGTGCTACAAGTTAAAAAACATTCCTTTTCCTGGGCATGTCACAGCTCACTCCATGTGAGAATAAGCTGCCTCCATCGTATCCCTATCAGATGTTCCACAACAGGACATTTGCAGAGCAGCCACTTGGAATTCAATCCACACATTTTTGACGCACTATTGCCCTAGTTCATGCCCTGGCCCACGCATGCAGCAGTGATGTCAGCAGTATCGCAAGTATGTTTGCTACCAGCTTCCTCGCACCTCCTCCAGTCTGAACACTGCTTGCCATTCATCCATGTGTGGAATACACATAGGGACCATCACCAGAAGAAGTAGTGGAGGTTACTTACTCTAACTTGAAGGTTCTTTGATATGTTTGTTCCCTGTCTGTATTCCACTACTTGCCCTCCATCCCTCTGCTTCGGATCCTGTTGGATTTACAGTAAGAAGAGGAACTAGATACCCTCTGTCAGGCGCAAAAGGAGTTGTACTGCACATGTGTGGGACAACAGACATTGCTTGGAAGAACTTCTGGACTTGGGCACAATAGTGTGCATGCATTCCCATGTGTGGAATTCAAATAGCGACCATACATCTCGAAGAACATCCAGTTACAGTAAGTAACCTCCACTTTTTTTTAAATACATTTCAGTCTCGTTCTATTTTATTTTAAAAACAACTAAATAGTCATTAAAAATGCACAATCTGCAACATAAAACCAGTAAATCACATTAAAGATCCTGGGGATAACCCTTTCATTATAGAACAAAAGGAAATGCATTTTCCCCTTCAGTGGGTGAGAAAAGCCATAGAATCTGAATGCATCTTTCAAGTAAATTTCAGTGTATATTGATTTTTTCTAATGTTAGCATTGTTCGTTATAAATGATCAAATATGTTGTTCTTTCCATTGCGGTAGCATCCAGAGGCACCAGGCAGTAATAAAGTTCCATTTTGTAAGGTGGTGTGCAGACACATAGGATTAGAGACCCTACCCCCAAATAATTGCTAATGTAAGGAAATCATAAATTGTACTTCTTATTCCTACAGTTACTGTGCTAAAATAAATAATTGGTCCTCACTCCATGAAACTGAACGTTAAAATTTTACTTATTTTGTTTGTAAGCTCTTTGGGGCAGGGTCTTGTTATATGTTTGTATAGTGCCTAACACAGTGGATCTGGGGCCCCGAGTGCTATTGCAATACAAATACGTGATAGTAACTGAAACACAATCTCATGGTTCTATCTTCCAGACTAACACCTACTACCCCTTGTCTTTTCTAATATTTGTGATAGCCCAATAATTAAACTGTGACTTTTATTTAATGTATTTAAGAATTAATGTGTAATTTTAAACTGAAAAAATATATGTAAAAATGGTGAGACAAGGTGGGTGAGGTAATACCTTTTATTGGACCAACTTTTATTGATGAGCAAGACAATCTTTCAAGCTTACATAAAGCTCTGCTTCAGGTCTGGGAATCATACTCACAGAGTGTCACAACACACAAAGAGCCAGCTTTCTTCAGGATACAACCAACCTTCTTCGCAAACTCTGCGGTGATGTCCAGGTGGCAGGGATGGGAGGGATGTTGGTGTTTGGAGTTAGTTTGTGGAGGAGGTCCTGGAGGAAGCTGGTCCTTTGTGTGCTGTGACACTCTGAGTACATTTCTCAGAACTGAAGAACTCTGCGTAAGCTCAAAAGCTTGTCTCTCTCATCAACAGAAGCTGGTCAAATAAAAGATATTACTTCACCCACCTTGTCTCTCTAATAGCCTGGGACTGACACTAAGATGGTGTCATCTTAGTCCACAAATCCACTCCCTGTGTGTATTTAGGAATTGTATCAGCGAGCTGCATTGACTGAGTTTTTCTGCTGGTTACTGCTGGGAGTTCTACTGAAGCAGCAGAGATATAAGACAGTGATTGGGATTTTATTCCTTCTTATATATCATCAATAAAAAGTTTACTGAGTGCCAGCAGGGCTGCACAGGTGTTACGGAGGAAGGACAACACAGTCGCACAGATGTAACTGAGGACATAATTTGACCCCTAGAAACTTAATAGTTGGTGACACTAGATTCTTTCCTTCATATGTATCTTGACTGTCATATTCTAACTTGACTGTAGCTCTGGTGATTATAAACATTTGTTACTTGTTAATTGCACACATTTGATGTGAAAATCATTGAGACACAATAAGCATGGCAGCTCACAATGCCACTGTTACACAGTTGTTTTTTAGTGTAGGATGGCACATTAAATGAAGACAACTTGTAACAAAATGGTAGATGCAGCAATATTTATTTGCATTATTCTTTGAGAGTCCTGGCTGTTGATGACTTTCAGGGTTTCCAAGTATTGTCTCAAGGATAGCTGAAGCCTTGGACATCAAGACAAGGGTGATTCAAGGTAACACGCCCAAGCTGTTAGATATCCTCAGCTCCTTTGTGCTCACAAAAATTTATGCCCTCCGAATTAATATGTGTATATTGAACCCAGCAAAGGGACTGTGACACACCCTGGCCTTGCTTCTCCTGAGTTCAAAGCTAGTAGAAAAGTGCTACCAAAGCCTACATAAGGACTTTGAACATTTTTACATTCACCCAACCCTAAGACTGCTTGTGGTTTCTGCAGTCCAAGAAAAAGCCAGGCCCACCAAGGGGAATCCAAAAAAAGAAGGACCCCAAGAAACGAGACCTCTTTGGCCAAGATGCTTGCTTGTCAGCTTCTCTCCAATTTCACATCGCAAACCTGTTTGCTAAGTACAGTCTCTGAGTTTGAGAAAGAGTGACCTTCCTATCAAAGCTTCTGCGGGACTGCAGGGAGAAACGGAGAGATACAATCAAAGAAGGGCAGTTGGTAACCAAAACAGTGCTATAAGTTGCAGTGGATGAGTCTGAAGTGGCTGCTTAATCCATGGCCACAGCTGCTACAAGGCACCAAGCCTCCTGCTTACAGGCATTTGGGATTCTAAAAGAAGTCAAGGCAACAATAGAGAATCTACCCTTCAAGGGCATGGACTTCAATAGCTGGAAGGATGAAGTGCTTCATTTCCTGAACAACTTGAGGGAGACACTGAGATTCTTGGTATTAACGTTTCAGTGCCTTACCAGTACCAGCTCCCTGAATGAGGGAGAACACACTCTGATTTCCACGGTTGCCAACTGCAATACCCTCTCAGAAAGTGACGCTTGTACTCTCGAAGACACTCATCATCTTCCTTCTCCATAAAACATCAGGCTCCATGCCAGAGGCAGCAGGTTTGATGGAGGAAGAAGGGGGGGGGTGTCAAGAACACCACCACGCTGGAGCTGATCTTCAGAAATCACCCTCCCTCCTTTCCATCGAGGATGGTTGGCGATTATAGCCGAAAAATGTGTGCTGAGTATTGTCACCCATGTCTACTCTATCCAATTCCTTTCGTGTCCCCCTTCCCTGTCCCTGTTCTGAGCCCCTTCTCATGAGATCCTGTGACAAAAAGAAGTCACCTTTATGAGTCTAGGAGCTGTGGAAGAGGTTCTGCAGGAGTAAAGGAGAAGAGGCTTCTATTCCCTGTATTTCCTCATTCCAAAGAATAAAGCGGGGGGAGGGTTCACCCTAATCTGGATCTTAGGATAATGAATGGTCTCAGGTTCAGTATGATAATGCTTGCCTTCATCATTTATCCTTTCAGGCTTAAGGACTGGTTTGTCTCTCTGAGATTACAGGATGCATACTTCTGTATTGCCATTCACCCCTCCTACAGGTATAGCCATTCAACTGCATCAAGAACCTTTACAAAATGCCTTGCCATAGTGGTGGCACGCCTAAGGAAAATGGGCATTCACAACTATCTGTATCTAGATAACTGGGCAATCAGAGGCAGATCATATCAGGAAAGTCTTGACAAGCCTCATCATTGTACTCTCTCTGTTCACCCATCTGGTCCTCCTAGTGAACTATGAGAAATTGTCACACATTCCATCACAGATGCCAGTAACCCACAGTGGGATCCTCACTGACAGATACTTGAAGAAGAAAGTATGGTTACTTACCCTACAGTAACTGTGATGTTTAAGACGATGTTGTCGGTGTGAATCTGACAGTCTGCTCTCTGTCCCTGTTTTTCGAGTCCTCAGCTACGACAGGGTTCAAATTGCAAGGAAACCGAGGAAGGGACAATGTCACTCTGCCCTTTTTATGTCCTCACTTTGGAGTATGCACTGCCCCCAACGGATACAAGTATTCAAAAGATTGAGCTTGTGCCTATGAGACACGTGCATGGCTACAATGAGATTCACACTGACTACATCTTGTAGAACCACAATTATTGTAGGGTAAGACAAGTAATCATTTTTTCTGTGCCCCTGCAGAAGCTGTTTTTGGACATGCAATTTATTTGATACATCTTTACTTGAACACTGTTTAATAAGCTGCGAAATGCAAGAGGATTTATATCTGCACCCTTACTTCTCTAGAGTGCTTTGAATTCAAAGGTAGCCATTGCTTTTGTTTTTGTAAACTAATTTGTGACACTGTAGTTGCTTCAACCTATATACAGTGAAAATGAAATGATGTGAACACAAGGTATTTTTTAGTTCAATTTACTGTTCTATTAGCATTTACAAAATATGTATTTTTCAAGCCCCTACAGCCTGATTTCCCTATACAAGGAACTTGCTGTGCAACTTTGATTTCCTGGATTATGAGCTCTCTTAAGTGAGCCCCTTTTGTAATAATGCTATAATTAAAGGAAGATATATAATGTGGCACACCTAAACACAGCATGAACCCAGTGCTTGTAAGTAAATTCATTGATTTTATTTAATAGTGATTCGTGGTTTACATTTTGTATTCAAAGAAAATAATCCTACGTTTCCCTTTTATTTCAAAGGCAAAGGTGAGTAGAATTGTTTGATAGGAGGAACTCCCATTTTTCCCTTTTTTTTTTTTTTAAAAACAGTTACATTACAGTTTATTTCTATTTACAACAGAGGTTTTACTTTTCTGCTTGTCCCATATTTTATACATTTGATCTGTACTCTTTCATATTTTGTCTTCCTTGAGTGTACTGGGGTATGAAGAGAAGGCATAGGAAGTTACTACTCCTTCCCCACCTAGCACTTGAATGGGAACAAGATGGCGTGAGAACCTAGTGCTTCCTTCAGCACTGTAAGGAGTAGGTAGGCGATATGTCCAGAGCCATTCCACAGTGCAAAGAGGGTGTGATCAGATGGCTTTGGTGTGAGGCCAGACCATGCCACCAGGCACATAGACTGTCAGACGTGTGGACCTTGCATGTGATGATTAAAGGTCCAGATTACATTTTTTCCTAGCTACTTAGGTCTGACTTTCACTTTCACGCATGCTTCACCATGGCAAGGTCAGAATCTGGCACTTAATGTTTCCACTCTGAAGATATAAACTACTATAATTAATTGTCCATTATCCAACATCACAGATTAATAAGTAGATATGAAGTTTTGAATCTTTAATAAATCCTTAAGGTACAGTTTTGGTTTTCAGTAATCATAAATGTTTGTGCTACAGGCTCCCTTTCTCTCTGGATCAAAGTTTTCCTTAACTCTCATTTACCCTTCTTTGAAGCGTGAAGGGGAAGCAAGTGTAGAAGGAGTTCTTAATCAACTGGTCCTAGAGCATCTACAGTTGGCTCCTCTCCAATGGGGTGAGTAATGTCAAAAAGCATTCACGATTATTTAGGATGAGTATTGATTTCTAATCTTCCGTAATATGTATTTTACAGAGATTTATTAGGTAAAATCATCAAGTAGTGTTTTGATAAGATGTACCATGTACAACATTGTTTGCATTTTCATTTATTGATTGAAAATCTATGATGCAGAAGAGGTTAGTAGGAAAGGTGTTTTTTTTTTCCATGAATGCTTTGCTCGGCTGGAGAAAATCTTATAATTTAGATAGCTATTATCTTTAAACCGTATTAATGTTAAATATGGTGATAATAGTTTTGTGATACAGCTGATCAGGAATTTGTTCTTGCAAGCAAAGGTCCTAATGTTTTGTATAGGATGCAACTGTTCTTTACTTTTTCCTTACATATTACAGTATGTGGTGTAAAATAAGTTCTGTGTTCATCACTGATCTGTGATAAACTTCTTTTTAAGTATATTTATTACTCTGTTCTAGAGATTTACATTACATTAACTTTTACTGGAAGGGTGATAGTTTGGCTAGCACAGACGAGAATTTTCTCATAATTATGCCGTACCTGTGTGAGCAGAATCAATTTCACATGTACCAGTTATGTAAATTTGACTCCTGTGTAAGAGTGGCAACAGTGTTCATTTAAGAGCCTGTGGTGGTGATTTTTACAGCAATTTAGAAGGGATTTATAGGCATATGTCCCACTGATTTTCATTGGGTTTTGTGCTTCTAACTTCCATAGGAATATGTGAAAATCTCCCCCTTATCTTATTTAATCCATCTTATTTCAAATGAAAGAACTTTTGGTTCTTCTCTCATTCTCTCTTGTTTTCCCAGTTTGGGTTTTCCTTCAACTTGCAAATTCCATTATTCCCTTTAATATAGCAAGAGTTTTGATTCATAAGAACTAAGTAGTCTTTTGCATCCCTTTTTAACGTGGTAACTCTGTAGGTCAGGATCAGATGTTTGGTGGAGGCACATGACTTGTTCTGATTCATAATACAATTCTTTTCTGCACAATAATCTTTGACTTCTTATATGGAACCTAATGGAAGGATGACAGACTTTGTCTTCGTTGTGATATTTCCTGTCTTATAGTCAAGTGGGTTGAAATATCTCCTGGCCTACAGTGTGATATCCTTCCTTACTAAAACAAAGGATTCTAAGGGTTCTATGGCTCCAAAGGTCCAATATACAATATTGTGGAAAAATGGCATGAATGTTATTAAATTGCTGAGACAGTAAGATCAAACGTAAGAAAATGCAAAGTTATGGAGCCAAGTTATGCCAGCAAAGTATATGGTCTTTCCCTAAACCATACTTTGTCTTCTTGTTCATGTCTAATATTTTCCATTTCCGCATATATTGTTAACTGTAATGACTCAATTTTTATGTACGGTGTCAAAAAATTATGTTAATGTTGGAACTGTGAATTATTTCCCTGACTGTTTGTCTAAAATTGTTACCAGAATGTTACATTAATAATATATGGTATTTAATTCCCCTTTTTACAAAAAACAAAGAAGAAGAAAGATTCCACTTGCTTTTATTTAAATTTCTATTAAATATACAAGCATTAAATCATGCATTGAGTTGAGGTTCCACATGCTTGGGGGCCAAGTATTCCAAAGTGAAATAATTGCAATGGAAGCCGCTGGGAACCTCCAGAAACAGCCCCACAGCAATGGGTGCCACTTCTGACACAATTGGAAGTGATCTGCACAAGTTATGGATGAGGGCTGGTCTCCACTACGAGGAGATCGATGCTGCTGCAATCGATGCAGCAGGGATCAATTTAGCAGGTCTAGTGAAGATCCACTAAATCTTCAGCAGAGCGCTCTCTGGTCAACCCCGGTGCTCCAGCTCTCCAAGAAGAGTAAAGGAAGTCGACCGGAGAGTGTCCCCCATTGACAAAGCGCAGTGAAGACACTAGGGTAAGTCGACCTAAGCTTCTTTGGTAACTTAGGTCAACTTAACCCGGTAATGAAGACAAGCCCTGAGAGACAGTGTTATTGGAGGATCTGGGGAAGAAGGGTGTGTGTGTGTGGTTGTGTATGTATATATAAAATATGACGTCTTCTTGCCATTCATAGTTTAAATTGATAGGGAAAAGCACATAATGCATGCATAGTGCTCTGTATTGACTCGTTGATAACATGGGTGCCCCTGGAATTCCTTCATGTTAAACATGAAGCTTGAAATTCAAACTGATTTTAACATCAGTGCAAAAATCTGTTGAAGTTGTGAAAAACACCATTTGTACATGCTCTGGTAACTCTTAAATGGCAGGATAGATTTTCTTCAAACTTCCTAAACAAATTTAACTTCTAGCTGAGAATAATCATGAAAGGTGTCATCCCAAGAGGTACCTTGGGTGTGAGAGAGGACTTTGGCTTCTTAATTGTAAGTATAATCCCCTCATACACATGTAATAACTAAAAGATATACTGCAGCCCTTAATGTCACTCTAAGCTTTGATTCTAAATAACCACACATGTAGATTTAATTTATTTAAAATGAACACAAAAGGTTTACACCGTTCAATTCCTTTTCATATGGGACAAATGGGTAGCCAGGTACTGAACATTGATGATCAGTATTTAATTGCTACCGAACTCAATTAGCTATAATGGAATGGCTAATCCATCCCAATTCCTGATGCAACTAATGTGAATTGTGAATGTTATTTTAGAAGGCAGAGTAATAGTATTTGTTGTTAAATGTCTTATTATGTGTCAACTGTATGGTATGGATTAGTTTATGAAGTGAAAGCAGCCAGTGATAGAATTTCTAAGGCTGAAGTATCAGTAAGGAGGTGAAAGTAACATTTAAAAGCAGGTTTAACATTTTTAATGGGCATTTCTGATAAAAGACAAATGTAACACAAACTAATATAACAGTTTTAAGTCTATATGAAAAGGGCATTAGTATTATTTCTTATAATAGCAAGTCAGACTTTTAAAAGCTGTGTACTTCAGATCACTGCTGGACATTATTAGAATTTTGGTTTCAAATGAACTACAGTCTTCTGGAAATTAGGAATGCAAAATGTAGACCCAGTTAAGCAGCTGTTAGCATTATTTTGCTTGTGTGTTTGTTTGACAGCATTTTGTTTTGGGATAACATTTTTTTTCATGAGGCCATAGATTAGTGTCAGCAGTTTGAGAAGTTTTCTTTCTCTTAAGCATTGGACTTTGAATAATCAGGAACCGGTTTTGCTTTGAATTTTGTTATTTTGATGCTGTTATGTAAGAATTGCTTACATTTTATGCTGAGGCTACTTGTATAGTATGATACCTCACTTATTTGTACAATGCTTGTGTGTATTGACTGAAGCTTTTGTGACAATGATTTATAACTAATGCTGTATGGCAGTAAATTATATTTTACTGTCACTCAGGCTCTATACTATCTTTAGGAAAAGCTGACTGCTATAGTGAAGATTTACTGTAATTCATGTGTTTTCATTAAAATTTCCATGAGTACTTGACAATGCAGGTGACCTTTATAGCTTTATAAAAGCTGTTTTTCTAACCTCAGTATTCCTTTTAAATGACTGTTTGTCATATATTAATGTATGTTATACTTGTACATTACAAAACTCTGTCTTGCTTTGGAAAGGTAATTTGGCAGAATACAATCAATAGTCTGTTAGATTAAATAAAATATAAAGAATCATATAATTCATTGTTAATGGTACTAAAATGTTTATCTGGGTGGTTAGGAGTCAGGTCTGTTTTCAGTGGCAGTAAGGAGAGGGAAGAAGAGAGACCCCATTCAGTAGACTCCTTTGTAGTGGATGTGGTGTGAAATCCTAATATTATTAAGTGATTTGGGAAGAAATGCAAAATTGATCAGCTTCTCTCTTTCCATGTAAAAATATTTAAAATTGGAAAGCTCATAAAGAAGGAAGATATATCAAAGGTTAATGTGAGAGTTTTTAATGTGTTGTTAAAAATTGATTTTAAGATTTAGACCATCTCTTTAGAATGGAGTTGTCTATTATTAAGTGTAATAAATCACGTGTAATTGAAAAAGGTAATCTTGCTTAACACTAGCAAGTTCAACACTTTCTAAAATTTATGGCATATTTTCTTTATACTACTGGGCATCAAACCAAATGTGGGAATAGTCTTTTTTTAAAGTGCATATATGTTACCATAATCAAATCAAAAGAACATAATCTTACAAATGCCTAATAAGCAAAAAGAGATTATGCTGAGGAGAATATTGATGGAAGTTTTATGGCTGGATTTCTGAGACCAATTGTAATTGCTTGAATTGCAACATTTTTCTTTTCTGATGTCTCTATATATTTCATGCTGTTAAATTATACAAGAGAACAAAATTCTCTGGAGACCAAACCTTTATCAGTCTGTTAGTACTGTTCTGCGTTTTATAGTTAAATTATCGTAGTTACAAATGTAATGAGCTAACTGTAGATGCTTAACAATTAATGCATGATACTGTTCCAATATTTTAATACAAACACCATAAGTTAAAATAATCTTTTTATGTATATCTCTGTTCCAAATAATATTTTTTTTAATAAAGGCAAGTTACAGAGCTAGGACTTGCATTCTCCCTATTTTAAACTGGGAGAAAGGAACTCCAGTGTTCTAATATCAGCTCTACCTCTGACTCCTTTTGGGTGAATTGTTTAAGCCATTGATTCTCAATCATTTTATATAGAATATACAGCATTGAAGTCTCCAGCTCACAATTAAGAAAAGTGGTGCTAAATAGCTGTATTCTTGATTGCCAGTTTATAAGTACAGAATACGAAAACCTTTTACAGAGAAATCAAAATAAACCAGCTGTTCACTTGCCTCATGCAGGTTTATTATATTTAGAGAAGACTGAAAACTGAAGGCTAAATTTAAATTGCTCATAATGGGTAAATCGCATAGATATCAGAGGTGGATTTAACAGCTTCTCGAACAGCTTAATGAGCATATCAGCCATTTTAGGGCAGCTATCCTCTGGGTTGTATCCTCAGAATACCTTGGACAATATTTAGCAATATGTTGTTGCATTTTAAATGAGACAACTGCCATTGCAGGGGCCTTGAGCACTGGTGTCCCTTAGCACCTCCTATTATCTGCCTGTAACATAAAATAATCTAGTCTCATGTGGGATGTAATACTTGGGTCTCATTTTGGTTGTTGGGTTTAGTGTGCAGGTTCTAGGTGGTGGTGTTGGCCTGTGATATACAGGAGGTCAGATTAGATGATTTAGGAGGTCCCTTCTGGCATTAAACTCTGACTATTATAACCACAATGATATATTAACAACAGTGAATAAATAAAATTGCCGAACAGAAGCCATCTCTTAAATACACAAAGATCCTTCCTCTCATGGATCTTAAAAACAATTAATGAAACCATTAATTTTATTTTCTAGCTTCTAGTCAGTCCTCTAATCGTAATCTTTCAGCAATACATTTGATTAATTCTGATGGAGTACAGCCGTGTCAATTCCTAATACCCTTAATATGGCGGGAAATATTTTAAAATGCCACTTAGTATGTAGAAAAAAAGGAAGTGTGGCCCCCAAGCTCTCTTAATACATAATGGTGTGTTTTGGAGGCCATAGTGCAGACACCATGATGGTTTCCACTAGTGGTCAGATTCCTGAGATCTGCATCTCTCCAGATACAATTTCTAACTGTCCTGCTTTGGCTGGGACCACCCTGGGATTCTAACCCTTGTCCTGTATATTTGCATTCCCAGAAAATGTCCGGAGCATCTAGTAGAGCAGATTTTTTTGTTTTGTGTTTGTTTTTTATTGGCTTGCTGTGACTAGGGGTTGCTGAAAGGAGGCGGAGAGTTGAACTGAGGCTATCTCAGCTTGCCTTTCCTCTGTCTATAGACCCCGGACACCATTTTGCTAGGTGCTAAACCAACAGTCCAAATACTGGCAGTCCCTGCCCCTGAGTGTAAATATGTTGATGAAACCAGTGGGTCTGTGTATGAGATGGAAGAGTATAAAGGTCAGCAAAAAGGGAGTTGAGATCTTAAACTGGAAAGGAGCACTTTAATTCATTTGGATTGAACAGCAGAAGTTATTCATTTATTTTAGTTGAACATTCTTTTTTGAAAAGGCTAGAAAAATCTTTACTTTGAAGGATGCACATAAGAAGTTTGGCGTCTACACTTCAAAATAAAAACACAAAGCATGAATGTTGGATTCTGTTTCTTCTAAAGTCCAAGAATTTTCTTTGATTACTTCTATTTTAGAATTACAACAGCATGGGTGATATGGTCAGTAGAAAAGGAAATCTAGAGTGTCATTTTTGAGAGAAATTCAAGAACAAGTCATCTATACTGAAAACTATCAGTGTCTGATGGAAAGGCTAAGAGGCTGCAGTTGGGAAACAACCTTGATTGTGTATGAATTCTGTTGCATATCCTGAGCTTGCTACCCTGCCTCCCCCCCGCCCTTTAACAATCTACATGAGATGCAAGAAAAGTGGAAAAAGCTTTTAAGTATCCTAACAGCCTGGGAGGTGATGGGATAATTTGGCAACAGCAAACAAGCAAGAAGCAGGATGTTTTAGCTCCTGAGACATATCAAGAGACTAGGATAGTGTACTGAAAAAGGAACTAACTTGACAAAACTAGGACGTTTGTCACATTAAAAATGTTTCTCGGGTGTCAACAAATGCCTCTGTATGACATACTTTGGATCAGCTGATGTAATTCTTATTGAAGTTTTACTTCCTAATGTTTTTGTGATGATGAGCAAGTGATGAATTTGAATTTCAACTAATATTTGTTTCATATAATTCAATTAAATAACTCAACTTTTTTAAATAAATGTCATGTAAAATCTTAAGTAAACTGACATTAGTAAATTCTAAGCCTATTTAATAAAATATTGCTTAGAACAAGGTAGGTAATTCACATGAGATAAATGAGCGGCATTGTGGGAGAGGAAAGAAAAGTAAACAATTAAATGACTAAAGCAGAAATACTAAACATTTTGTATGAATTGTTAAGAGGTCATACAATAAAGTTGCTGAACTGGATATACTAGTTTTATAGAATACATGTGGTGATAGGAATAACCAGGAAAATGGATTGGAGTTTAAAATATTATATCAACACATACTTTATTGAGAGGATCTGAATTGGAATCCTCCCTGTGCTTTCAGGTGTCGCTTAGTTCATTCCCAAGGCTCTGCTCTTCCTGTCTGTCGTGCGGTTTGCTGGAATAGCTGCCTTCTTGTGTTTCTTGTAACTTAACATTTTTATAAGGATAGGCTGTCGACTTATCTTTCAACCCCCAATCTAGAGGGCCCGGGTTGCTTTTCCCTTTGACCTGTTCAATTTGGGTGGCTCTACCAGGAGTTAAAACTCCTGCTGGCATGGCTCTCAAGATCATTGGAGTATGCAAGCCTTCCCACCATGTCAAGTGGTCCAGTATGGAAAGTTTATAGAGCGGATGAGCAAAATAAAAGTTGGTTTTTGTGGGGCAGTTTGTGATGGATACTACTGAGTAGGTAGAGAAAAGTGATATGAATATTTTGGCTGACATAACAGAGGCTGTGTGGATAGAAATTAAGAACAATAAAACTGGGTATATGATTCCTGGAAGATACTTAGCTCATGGGCAGCTTGGAAAAGTAGATCGGGAAATGTATTTATCGATATGAGAGTCCAGTAAGAAACTTTGATTACAGGGGATTCTAATTACTTAGCAATTAGATGGAATATACTAATAGCTATGCAAAAACTGAGAAGTGAACAATATTCATAACTGTACTGCAGGAATGCTTTGAATAGCCTACACAGACATGATATTTTGAGCCAATTTTAGGCATTGAACCAAAGTGGGGATGCACTGTTCTGGACTGAAATTGGCGAGCTTTTCCTCTCACACCCCCATTTTGAAGTGTTGTTTTTCTCTAGGGTTTTTTGTACTAACTTGCGCTCTTGGGAGTGATCTTACATCCATTGAAGTCAAGAGAAATCTTTCCCTTAACTTCACTAGGCTTTTCATTATGCAGTTGCTGCAGTACTACAAATGATTCCTTGTTCAGGTTGAACTGTCTCTTGCATGTATATCCTTCCAAAATTACAAATATATGGAAACAAGGGGGTAAATAAGGGTGCAGTGGCCAGTTTTTTCTAGTTATTTGGTGGATAGAACTACTTTAACACCTTCCTGTTTAGTTTTCTGGCTCTGTTCCACTTCATAATTATTTCCAGTTCAAATTGTAATGTTCCTAATTGGGGAGATTGGGCAACCCAGCCAAATGCAGTTTGAAAGTTTTAGACTTTTATCAGTTTATATTGAGATTGTTTCCTTTCTTTTACACAGGCCAAACTTTTCTAATAGATATCACAAATAATCCAGTTTACTCTGTCAAATGCTTTTCCGGCAGCTAACGACAGAAGAGTAAATAATGGCTCTCACTAATTTTCTAGTTCATTAATTTGGGTAGTAATCCCTGAAAACGATACACTTTTGAGTAATATTTTTAGGATCTAATTCAGTTTTTTGCAACTGAGGACAAAGCATTTTGGAGTTTTTTGGACTGGTTATTGTGACAGGGAAGATAGTGACACCGAACCAAAATGTAGCTATGACACAGAAGTCATACCATCTGTTTGAATGTGATGGGAATTGGGCCTGCCAAATTGGGCATGATCCATGATCACTACAAATTCTTTGGAAATCAGACAATTCTTGACAAAGATTCTTAGGGACAAGTTGGTTCAATTTTAAACCTTAGGCATCCGCTTTCCACAGAATTCTGCTGCCTTGACAAAAATAACAGAAACATGGAACTGATTTAAAAACACGAAATCCATCTGGATCTGTCTTGTGATAACTAAATTAATGGTACCCCAACATCGGAAGCCTGAAATACTATCAACAATAAGAAAATGGAGCATAACAGAAGCAGCCTTTGTATGAGAAATTCAGCGTACACATTCATAACATCAAATATACGTATAAGAGTATTTGCTAGCCATTATATAGGAACACTGACCGCTAATTATGTATTTTTCTGTTTTCTGTTAGTGTTTTCTGTCTTTTCTTCTAGTTGTTGTTTCCTTTCCCTGTTTCTTTCTTTCTCTCTGCCTTTTTAAATTCTTTGATAAAACTGGAATGTAGCAAAATATTTTTCTGTAAGTTTTGTTTTATTATTGCCTCCTATTCAGACTGTGTGCCTTGTTTTTCTGTTTATTGAACCATCATTACAATAAATACATTTTTAAAAGAAAAATGTAACTGTTTTTGGGGAATAGGAACATTAAAACAGTTTAAACTTTTGATTTTATTTTACAAGGGAACCAACCAAACAAAAAAGCTTGAGCTGAGATTTTGTATTTTCACCCACATCAGATATTTACTGCTGGGTTGTAAACTCTGAATTGTTTTTATCAGCTCTCTTATATATATCAAATTGTCAGGTTGGCCATAACATATATGTGTACCTATAGAAACATCCTATGATGTTACAGGAAGAGAGAGAGAATTTTTGTAGCATCTTCAGATAATAAGAGGAGCAGAGTGACGCGAGTGCATGTCGGGCAGGGCTGCCCCCATTGGCCCAGTGGGGGGGTTTGTACAGCCTGTCACACCACCGGCGGGACTCTCTGTTGGATCAGGCAATTTCGATTAAGGGGACTCAGGGCTCCTGACAGGGCATGGTAAACATTTCATCTATGCCTCTCGAGCCTCCTGGCTTGGACAAACAATCAAAAATGGGCTTTGACCCTCTGCAGTGTAAAGTCAACAAACAACCAGCAGCCTCTGGGGCGGACAGAGCCAATGCTCAGTCTCTACTCTCCTAAGCCTCCTGGTTATGGTAAACAATAACAGTTAGGGGGCTCTGACCCTCTGGGCAGGGCAAAGCAAGCAGTCAGTCTGTAGCCCCTGGGCAGGGGAAAAGCAAAGCAAACAGTCTGTGGCCCCAGAGCCACTTGGCTGAGGCAGGCAATAACAGTTAGGGGGCTCTAACTCTTTAGGCATGGCGGAGCAAACAATCCGTCTATGACCCCTGAACAGGGCAGAGCAAACAAACAGCCTATGGCTGTAGCCCCCAGTAACCACACCTAGTGGCAAGTGTGGGTTGTGGGGGGCAGGGGAACCTGGGCCCATCCTACTCCACTGAGTTCCAACCCAGGGCCCTATGAAGCCGAGAAATTCTCAGTTAATGGTTCAAGCATCGGCTTCTGATACATTCCCTGGGTCACTACTGCAAGGCTCATTTTGGGCATCTTCCCGGCTGGCAGTGTTTAGCATTCCAGTCAGTCTCTGGGATCGGCTTGTTGTCAGCAGCATAGTCTGGGTCCATGGTTCCCACCGCTTGGAGAGTTGCAGGAGCTTGTAGCACATATCCTTCCTTCTTGCCAGCCAGCCCTGATTGAGCTGGGCTGCTTCCTTTTATCTGTCCCTTCCACCTGGAGCATGCGCAGCATGGGCGATGCAGCGTGGTCTCCTAGGCCCACGGTGATTGGCCAGGCACCATTGGCCCAGTGCAGGATTGGTACACCCTGTCACACAGAGCAAATGTATTTTGTAATATGGCTTTGAAAAGCAGAAGTGTTATTAGCAGACGTTGTATTAGACTGTAAAGTTCACATGAAGGTGAGTATTACAGCATCAGGATCAAGTCCAAACTTACGAGATGTAATAAAGAAAGAAAAAATTATTGAAAATAATTACAGTTATACAGTAAAAGTAAGAAAGCTTTCCAAATTAGGGTGGTACATTTTTAAAAATTTTATTTTAAGCTCTGTAAAACATGATGATGATTACTTTCTTAGTTACTCAGATCAAGTCACTGCATCATTATTTGCTTTTGAAAACTCCATAATTTGGAATGATTGAGCAAAAATTAGTTCAATGAAGAAACAATGCAGTAAAATGTTGTTTTGCACAGCATCTTTCATGCATATTCAGAAGCTGCAGGTAAGGGCTGCTGTGTACCAAGAACTACTTCAGGCAGCTGACTGGCATTCCTGAGTCTAGATTTGAACTCAGTCTTACTTCTAGCTGTAATATGCAAATGTTGTGGGTTTTAGATGTGTTTAATGTGCCTGTTACAAATATTTAAAACCTGTTTGCCATCATGTCACAGTTGCAGGGCTGTCCCCTTCCAGGTCTCTCTGAGTTCACCCCCTGAGGTGTCAAGCCACATGCTTTTACCTCTTCTGGGGTGGAATTCTGCAATTCTCCCTGTTAGACTAGGCCATGGGCTACAGCACCTTGTGTATAAAGTGTGCTTACCCAGTAAGTCTGACTGGGTTTGGCACTTGCAGTTCTTCCTTTCAGGGGACCCTGACCAGTGGTGTTACAGTGACTGGACAGCTTTCAAACCAAAGTATTGTTTAATTTTAACAGTAGAAACAAAGCACTTAGAGAAAAAGGATTTTAAAACAACAGTCTACATATGTGTCTACCTTATCTAAAGCCCTGCCATTCTGTGATGATAGCCTAGGCAGACATAGCATCTTCAGACATCCTGGTGGGTGCCTGTGTTAGTCTGTTTTCCCCAAACAGTCCTAAACAACTACACCTTCTCTTTAGAGAGAGTCTTTTTTAAAAACTGTTATAGTGCTTTTGACCTCTGGTTCCCATGTCTTCTCCGGTCCTGGCATTGTCTTGTAACAACTTTCATGTGTTTCCCGAGGTGAAGGCTGACTTATCTCGGACCATTCTTTTCCATTCCTGCCTGTTTTTTCCTTTTATAACCTGCTATTAAACTAAGCAACGTATTCATACAGTAAACATCCGAATAACCAGGTCAGCATACAGTATTCATAAACTATTACCGAGCAGCTCCACATCTGTCACGCTCTCATTAAAGAATAGTGTTGGAATCCTGCCAGTGGGTATTCTCTTGGACAGTCTGGTTAAATGGGGTTTTGGGGTAGTATGGATGGGGCTTAACTGTGTTAAACTACATTTGGAAACTGTTTTGATTTATGCTTAGTGTGGATGGGGTTTTTAGTTGCAGAGATCTATTCTGTACTTTACCCCTGGAAACATATCTTGGTATGTAGCTCATGACAGGTGACACATGCAGCTGCTTGTAACAACATTTTTTGAAGGAGATTTGTGATACATAATTGATGTTTACAGGCCATTGAAATGCAGAGAGGGGAGAGAAGCACACGTGTTGCAGCAGTATAGGCAACATTGAATTTGAAAGCTGTCACGCCTGTAATGAGGAAAAAATAGAAACTTAATAAAACATTAAAAAAGAGACAACTTAGATTTTGCTTAAAATTACAGAGATCAGTGAACATTAAAATAATGAGAGCTGGAATTTTGTACTGACTCTGCCTAATAGAAGTTAATTTTTCCAGCTGCTCATTCTAAATATACAGCGTTTATCATGGTGGATACATTTTCAGCTACTAATGTACATACTAATCTCACTGTAGAAACTTGAGAGTAAAGGTACACTGTAAAAAATCTTTAACTCTGTGGTAATATTTACAAAATCTCAGCTTTTAGTCACTGATAGTATTACTGCCACAGCTGCTCCATCCGTGGGCAGTCTGGATGATCATGGATAACATTACATCCCAAGAGTGAGAAAAGTGCCTGCAGATACAAAAAAATGGATTAGCTTCTTGTGAAAGCTTGGCAATAAAAAGCCATGCTCAGTAATTTTTTAGGAAAGATGTTTGTGTGTAGGGATATTTGTACTTTTGTTTTTTTGACATATGCGTGTTTTTCTTCCTACAGCTATGTGAATTAGTGTCTATTTTCTAGTGCCGCTCTTAAGTGTCACCTGTGTGGCATTAACTCCTTTGACAGTACTAGTTCTTCCTCTGCTATCACAGATCTTTGCCAATTACATACTTATTCCTGAAAATGGAATGTAGTAAATGGTGCCCACAAACCTATGTTTAGTCATTCATACGGTGACGTTCCCCTCTGGTGTTATCTGGACACGTGATCTGCTAGGTCACTCCCATCTTCGACTCTAGGAGCCAGCCTTACCCTGCCCTGCTGTGAGAACCCCACTCCCGGGCTGTTCACACACAGCCTCTGGCATGTAAGCTGCTTGGATTTTGTAACCAAATGACACTAGCCAATATCTCTGGTCCCAGACACAACCCTAGGAACCTCCGTCTTGCAGTGTCCAGTTATGCCCGCTGGACGCTGCAAGCTGATATGAGTTTGTCAATTTAACAGAGATTAATATGCACCAGGCTTGTTATCCCAAGGGGAGTCTCTTACACGCTTCAAACCAAACACACTGCTTCAGGTAGAATAAACAAACAAATTTATTAACTACAAAGATAGCTTTTAAGTGATTATAAGTCAAAGCATAACAAGTCAGATTTGGTCAAATGAAATAAAAGCAGAAGGCATTCTAAGCTGATTTTAACACTTTCAGGGCCCTTGCAAATTTAGTTGCTTCTCACCACAGGCTGGCTGGTTACCCTTCAGCCAGGCTCTCCCCTTTGATCAGCTCTTCAGTCGCTTGGTGGTGATTTCTATAGCTGGAGGTGGAAGAGAGAGGAAGAGCATGGCAAACATCTCTCCCTTTTATCATGTCCTTTCTTCCCTCTTGGCTCCCCCCACCCACCCTTCAGAGTCAGGTGAGCATTACCGCATCGTAGTCCCAAACTGACCAAAGGAAGCGGGGTAACTCACTTGAGAGTCCAACCGATCCTTTGTTGCTGCCTAAGCCAGTGTCCGTTGTTCCTGTGAGGCTGGGCTGGGTTTGTCCCATACATGCCCTGATGAGGTGTGAACTGCCCCTCTGTTCCAGGAGACTTTTGCCTGGGCTTGTTTTAAGACATGAGGACACATTGTCAACCTCATAACTATATACATGAAATTACAACCTATAACATTACAATAACAACAATGCTCAGTGCATCATGAGCCTTCCGAAGACATCCAACATGACAAACTTTGCATTGGATACCACACAATCATATTATAAGGATGAACATGGGGCCTGCAGCCTGAGCCCCGCTGTTCTTGGCTTGGGCCCTGGGTAGTGGGGCTCGGCCTTCAGCCCCGGACCATAGCAAGTCTAAGCCAGCCCTGACGACCCTATTCAAAGGGGTTCCCGACCCACAGTTTGAGAACCGCTGGTATAAGCTAAGTAAAAGAAATTTAAAAGTAAGAGAGAAAAATGTAGATGAGATTTCAAACTGGGTGAAAACAAGGGCAGTAAGCAGCTATCCATTGCTGTAACAACCTGAACATCATTGTTAGCTAAACTGGCAATCTGACCTCTGCTGTCTTTTGAGAGTTACTTAGCAACTATAATATTTTACAGCTCGCTATGTCAATCAGTAGATTTGTGAACATCTGTTGTTAGTGAATGTATTGTCAGCAATTTTCTCATTTATTAATGAATTATGAGCTATTTCTGTTTAGCAGGTAAGTGCATTTGGAAAGAATTAAGAAAACGTTAATCATATTATGGGGCCTTTATAAATGATGATGTGTAGTGGATATAGATTGATTTAAATTTAAATTAATTTCATAAGATGACATATGCACCTTCACTTACAATGTGTGATTGTGCCTGGAATAGTTTGCAAAATGACTCCGTAATTTTGCTTGGAAACCTAGGGGGTTATACTTTATTTAGAAATGTAAATTAATACTGCCAAGAGGATCCTTCCTTGGGAAAATAAAATGTGTACCTTTCAAATTTGTCTTTAATGTAGTTGATTGAGGTCTGTATTGTTTCATGAGTTACTTCAGGATGTTAAAGAATTAACCTAACCTTGTGAGACATTACCATGGTTGTCATTAAAATTTGTCTCAGTTATTCCTTTTGCTACTGCAGTGTGAACACTATTCCTTGCACTCAGTGTTTTGGGGAACTAACACTGATTTGTGGTGTTTTGTACAATTCAAGATCCACTTTGGATTAGAGAATGAATGGGAAGGCCATCTCTGGGACCCGGCATGAAGGGTCAAAATTGCAGGACACTTAGGCCCAGTACAGAGGCTTAAAACTTCAGTAACATTAATTACTTGCAAACAGCAACTGTGAAGAGCTGAATGGTAACCACTGTTCATTCTTGTCTCTCAAGATTTTCCTTTTCCACTCAGAGACTGAATAAAACAGTCTAAATTATAGAATTTCAGAGATGGAAAAGGCTAGAGAAAACAGGTCTGTGTAACTGATTACTTGAGCAGTGAAAGCAGTGATTTCAAACCCTTGGTCCTAGTTCCATAGATATGTGCTCTTAACCACTGGTATTCAAGGTTTTCTGAAGGAGAATCTAGGGTTTAATGAGTAGTAAACTGTTGGATTCTTCTGCCGCTTCGACAGATGAGTGTGCAGCTAGTGTATACTTGAGTTCTGGGTTTATTTGTTTTTATGGCTTTTCATATGGGAAGTGAGTCCAATCCCAGATTTGCAAATGTGGCTGTATGTTTTGCAAGTTTAGTCATTGTTGGGGAGAGGGGTTGAGGCCTTGGCCTTATGACGTGCTCTCTTCTCCTGCAGAGACTTCATATGCCACTACTCAAAATTGGACACAGCCTCATGACACAGATCTCTTTATCTGGGTTTGTCCAGCGCAACGAGTTCCCAGGTTCTAATGTCTATCTTGAAGTTGGCCTTCAAGGTGTTTTTATATCTAAGGATAAGTTGACCCATAGAGGGGGTTCTAATGCTCAGTTGGCTGTGAAACACTGCTTTCAGTATACGGGAAAGCTCCATGCAGATCATATGGCCGATCCAGCAAAGTTGAGTCCTGATGAGCATGGTCTCAATGCCAGGGAGTTGGCACCTCTGATTAGATCTTTGGTATTGGGGATCCTGTCCTGCCACTTGATGTTGCAGATGGATCTTAGGCAACGAAGGTGGAAGTTCTCCAGCTGTTTGATGTGACGTTGGTAGAATGTCCGTGTCTTGCAGCTGTGGAGGAATAATGTGAGTATAACAGCATGACCAATTTTTATCTTGGTTCTGAGCAGACTCCATGCCCCCAACAGAGCCTGTGGATGAGCCTGCCACATGCCAAGCTGGCTTTGCCAGGCACTGAATGATTTCATCATCCAACATGTCGTTGCTGGAAAGCATGCTACACAGGTGGTAGAATTTCCTGACCGAGCTGAGGGATGTATTGTCAGTTGTGATGATAGGATCATGCTGCTTGTGATGCTGGTGGTCATAGAATATCAAGGTTTGACGGGACCTCAGGAGGTCATCTAGTCCAACCCCCTGCTCAAAGCAGGACCAATCCCTAACTAAATCATCCCAGCCAGGGCCTTGTCAAGCCTGACTTTAAAAACCTCTAAGGAAGGAGATTCCACCACCTCCATAGATAGCCCATTCCAGTGCTTCACCAGCCTCCTAGTGAAAAAGTTTTTCCTAATATCTAACCTAAACCTCCCACACTGCAACTTGAGACCATTACTCCTTGTTCTGTTATCTGCTACCACTCAGAACAGTCTAGATCCATCCTCTTTGGAACCTCCTTTCAGGTAGTTGAAAGCAGCTATCAAATCCCCCCTCATTCTTCTCTTCTGCAGACTAAATAATCCCAGTTCCCTCACCCTCTCCTCATAAATCACGTGCTCCAGCCCCCTAATCAGTTTTGTTGCCCTCTGCTGGACTCTTTCCAATTTTTGCACATCCTTCTTGTAGAACTCTTGGGTGAATGCCATCTGGTCCCGGGGACTTGTTACTATAAAGTTTATCAATTAATTCCAAAACCTCCTCTAGTGACATTTCAATCTGTGACAATTCCTCAGATTTGTCACCTACAAAGGACGGCCCAGGTTTGGGAATCTCCCTAACATCCTCAGCTGTGAAGACTGAAGCAAAGAATTCATTTAGTTTTTCTGCAATGACTTTATCGTCTTTAAGTGCTCCTTTTGTATCTCGATCGTCCAGGGGCCCCACTGGTTGTTTAGAAGGCTTCCTGCTTCTGATGTATTTAAAAAACATTTTGTTATTACCTTTTGAGTTTTTGGCTAGCCGTTCTTCAAACTCCTCTTTGGCTTTTCTTATTACATTTTTACACGTAATTTGGCAGTGTTCATGCTCCTTTCTATTTACCTCACTAGGATTTGACTTCCACTTTTTAAAAGATGCCGTTTTATCTCTCACTCCTACTTTTACATGGTTGTTAAGCCACGGTGGCTCTTCTTTAGTTCTTTTACTGTGTTTCTTAATTTGGGGTATACATTTAAGTTGGGCCTCTATTATGGTGTCTTTGAAAAGTGTCCATGCAGCTTGCAGGGATTTCACTCTAGTCACTGTACCTTTTAATTTCTGTTTAACTAACCTCCTCATTTTTGCATAGTTCTCCTTTCTGAAATTAAATGCCACAGTGTTGGGCTGTTGAGATGTTCTTCCCACCACAGGAATGTTAAATGTTATTACATTATGGTCACTATTTCCAAGCGGTCTTGTTATAGTTACCTCTTGGACCAGATCCTGCGTTCCACTCAGGACTAAATCGAGAATTGCCTCTCCCCTTGTGGGATCCTGTACCAGCTGCTCCAAGAAGCAGTCATTTAAAGTATCGAGAAATTTTGTGTCTGCATTTCGTCCTGAGGTGACATGTACCCAGTCAATATGGGGATAATTGAAATCCCCCACTATTATTGAGTTCTTTATTTTGATAGCCTCTCTAATTTCCCTTAGCATTTCATCGTCACTATCACTGTCGTGGTCAGGTAGTCGATAATAGATCCCTACTGTTATATTCTTATTAGAGCGTGGAATTACGGTCCATAGAGATTCTATGGAACATGTGGATTCATTTCAGATTTTTACTTTTGATTCTTCATTGTGATCTAGTGGATAGGGTTCCAAACTCTGATTCCAGCTACAGTGGCTCGTTTTACTGCTTAGATGACTGGCCCTGTGGCTATTCTCTACTGAGTCATCTGGTCCAGGCCTACCATCCTGTCAAGGGCTCCAGCAGGCCACTGTCCTTCTGTAGTCATGACACTTAAAGGGGCAGGCAGTCCTGTTATAAAGCACTTTGAAATTCAGATTTAAGTGTGTGTACCTATGACTTCAGTTGGTGTCCAAGGATCACGTGGAACTTTTCACCAATACTAATTTTAGTAGCAACGTTTAAGATAAAGTAACCAGAAGCTCAGGACATCTTTAAATGCATTGACAAGCCTCGTTCCAGCTGAAACATTCGTTAGACCCTTCTCCATGAGACCTGTTCAATCTGTTATATTGCTTAAACCAGAAAATGCCCCCACATCTATAAAAGTATAAATCTTAAGCTAGTAGCAATGGAATGGAGCCAACTCACTAACTCCATTGTGCTTGCCTGAAAGTTTGTTAGTTAATGGTGCCAAAATGAATTTTGCCTCAATCAATATTCAGCTGTCACGTTAGTAAACTGCTGCTTCCAGCACAGAGCATCTTTAACCTACAAGGAGTGTATTAATACAGTTACACTGGTAAATACAACATAATTTAATAATAATCTATCACCAAAACATTGAGGAAACTTCTTTTCACCGTAACTTTTGTTAGGTGCCCCTAAGCCAAACCTATAAGTGTGGGAGAATATTAGTTGTCTCAGCTGTGTAATAGATTGATCAGGTATCATGGAGAGAGTCTAAGAAATATTTCAGATGGAACAAGGCTTGTCAACATATTTAAAGATGGCCTGAGTTTTTGGTTTAATTTATCTTTAAAAACCCTTTTAGCGAATATAGTTTTCATTAACTTG
The DNA here is from genome assembly GCF_002925995.2 of Terrapene triunguis. Taxonomy (NCBI): domain Eukaryota; kingdom Metazoa; phylum Chordata; order Testudines; family Emydidae; genus Terrapene; species Terrapene triunguis. Next base: position 104,631,056 of record NW_020664409.1, on the reverse strand, counting down.
ATATTGAAGTCATCTATCCAAAGAACAGGCACAGTACGGTTGTTAACACTGCTGAAATCCACTCAGTGTCCCAACAATGTGCTTAAGACCTATTCTTTAGAAAATACTTGAATGGGTTTGAAGGAAGACTCCATGCCCATTCAATCCTTAGGCTTTCTGGATTCCAGTTATAGTTATAGCTTTTGTGATGTGGATATCTATCTACTAAGAACTGGACTGATCACAATAACTCAATTACCAATTACCAAACAGTCGGACCTAACAAGATTTTTTATTAAGAGCCTAGCCTTGGTTAGATTCTGATAGGTGAAAAGCTTTGTTTGTCGAACCAGGTATGTATGTGGTCCTCAGCAAGGTAGGATCTGAGTATCTATTTTCTGAGTATCTATTTTCTGAGTCTTGCGACATTCCTAAATTGGAAATTTATAAATATATAGCCAGGAAACTCACCAAATGTACAAGTCAGTTTGTTTTTCATGAAACAAAACAAATTATCAATATTTCTTTCACAAAGATAGTAAAACTGTTACACAATTGTGATGTCAAAAAGACACAAAACCCAGAGTCCATTATACAGTTACAATGTCTTTCATGCAACCCCCTCTTCCTAGTCTTTCTCTCTCTCTCTCTCTGGAGGGTGAAATCTTGGATATCACCCAGGAGGAGCATGTTCATTTTCCTTTTCTGTGTTTTACCCTTCAGTTGCTATCTTTGTGGAAGGTTGTAATGCAGACTGAACAATTCCTTGGAGACATTAGTACACATAAGTCTTTGGGCAGACAATAGGCATTACTCTAGGGTGAAAAATAGAGTAGAACTATGCAGGGCAAAGAAAGAAAATGAGACAATTCAAAAATATGATTCAGTTTACCTGTGAGAGATTGTTTCAGCATTTTAGCTGCCACAGTATACTGTTTTGGTACAGGATGTTCATTCAGAAAGCTATACATAATTCAGACAAATACAAGGTCTAGATTAGTATATGTTGCAGTTTTGTGATGCACATCTGATGTGAAAGGCAGCTTGTAATTAGAGATTGGTAATTGATGAATTGGAGACTGCTCTTTAAAACACACTGCAACAAACATTAATTTACACAAAAATCTTCTTCTTTGAAATGTTTGTAGAAAATAAATAGAGCAAACTAATGTGTAACCATTGAGTGAAATGACTTCACCTTTGGAGACGTCCCTGTGCTGCTGTAAGAATTTTGTTTTACAATACTGTAGTGTCTTCCGTTGAAATATGAAAGATTAGTTTAGGAATAAAATGTTTTGTTTTTACCTTCAACATTTTTACCGTTCTTAGTCCTCCTTTCTCTTTTTAAATATTTTATTGTACTTCATTAGCACCTTGATAGGAACCCAGTGGCATCATAAAATGGAGCAAATGGCAGCCATCCTCACCATTGTTATGGAGGAGCTCCCTAGGCCCAGCATGCAATGTTTCATGCTGATCAAAGCAATCTAGTACTTTGTCATAAACATACAGCTAAGGGTAGCATAACATCCCTCCTTTACCTGTAAGGGGTTAAAAAGCTCAAATAACCTGGTTGGCACCTGACCAAAAGGACCAATAAGGAAAGAAGATACTTTCAAATCTGGGGCAGGGGGGAAGTTTTGTTTGTGCTCTCTTTGTTGTTCCCTCTCGGGACAAAGAGAGAGACCAAGCAGGTAACCCAGCTCCTACTAAAATGATACATCTAAGATTACAGAAATTGTAAGTAATAGCAAGGAAATGCATTAGATTATCTTTTGGTTTAGCTTGTGAATTTTCCCTATGCTAAGAGGGAGGTTTATTTCTGTTCTTGTAACTTTGAAGTTGAGCCTAGAGGGGAATCCTTTGTGTTTTAAATCTTATTACCCTGTAAAATTACCTTCTATCCTGATTTTACAGAGGTGCTTCTTTTACTTTTTTCTTTATTATAAAGTTCTTCTTTTAAGAACCTGATTGGTTTTTAGTGTCCTAAAAACCCAAGGGTCTGGTCTCTGCTCACTTTGTTAACCTATTGATTAGTATATTATTCTCAAGCCTCCCTAGGAAAGGGGGTGAAGGGGCTTGGGGGGATATTTTGGGGAATTAGGAACTCCAAGTGGTCCTTTTCCTGAATCTTTGTCTAAATCACTTGGTGGTAGGGTGACCAGACAGCAAGTGTGAAAAATCGGGACAGGGGGTGGGGGCTAATAGGCTTTTATATAAGAAAAAGGCTCAAATATTGGGGCTGTCCCTATAAAATTGGGACATCTGGTCACCCTACTTGGTGGTGGCAGCAATACCGTCGAAGGACAAGGAAAGGATTTGTGCCTTGGGGAAGTTTTTAACCTACACTGGTAGAAATAAGCTTAGGGGGCCTTTCATGCGGGTCCCCACATCTGTACCCCAGAGTTCAGAGTGGGGAGGGAACCTTGACATGTTTAGATCAAGCTGGAGCATGCTAGGGCCTGTTGTGAATGTGGGAGGTCCTCAAAACTAAAGGTGTGATCAAGAGATACAGCATAGAAAACAGCAGCAGCATTCTTAATGGCTTGTAAATCCTGCTCATTTAAGCCAGAATGATTAACATAAAAACATTTTTCCCCGATGTGAGCACAAGCCCCCCCAATTCAGCATTCATAGCATCTAACACACGTCTATTTTGCAAAGCTATTTCTGCCACCTCATTAATCTCCTGTTTCAACTTTTGGAAAGCGTCTATTAATGCATTAGCTACTTTTTCTAGTTGTGCAAAAATATTTACTACTGCTTTTTCTAGCTCGGCTACCCCCAACCCAGGAATGAGCGCACGAACAAAGGAGTGAAACCCTATTTGCCTGACTACTAGGGGATTGTTGGTGCATTTCGCTCGAGTCATTATGGGGGGGGGGTGAAAAACTTATAGGCATAGCTGCCCAGGTTGAGGATCTGGCTGGAATCCAATGTGTTGTTTACTTGGACATCTGGTAACACCCGGGCCACACCACACTGACCTTGCCAACCTGGAGGAAGAGCTTTGTAGACACTGTGTCCACAGATAAAATACAAGCCAGGGGTCTCTAAATAGAGGGCAAGGGTATTACCCGCAACTCGATGGCGCCAGGTCACCCATCTATCCCAGCGCCAGGAGTTACTCACTAGGCGGTCCTGGCACCTCCAGTGGGAAACATTTAAGTCTCCTAGGGCATGGGTATTGTTTAAAATGGCCCCACAATACGTAACCCCAAATATGTTAGCTGTAAAACTTGCAAGTGATCCCATGGACTCCGGGCATCCAGACATCCTTTCAAGGGATGTGTGGGGCAACAGAATGCCAGAGTAAATATCCATATAATACATATGTGTCTTATTTATGGGGCCTAACGGGAGGAATAAGGGAAACCACTGCCCTTGATAACGAATGCCTGTTGGTCTCACAGTAATAGCCATGTGCAGGAGACAAGGGGGTTTTTGGGCGTTCCCAGGGGTATTTAAAGGGTAAAGGGTTCCATTTCTGACCTCAAACCGAAGGGTTTGATCACAGGCCTCCAGGGGAAGGTAGCCCACTTCCCTCCTTCAGCATTTTCCAAACAAAGGAGCATGTTATACCCGATCCCAAGAACTTCAAAAAGAGGGACCCCCTTAGCTGCCCAGTAATAATACCAAACTTCAGACCTTCTCCCATATTTGTCATATTGATATTTCCCAACCCATGCCCATTCAGTTTTCCGTTCTACCTGTAAGGAGAGTACTTCAGAGAGATTTGCAGGTACAGCCCACAACCCTATTCCTTCCTCAGAGCGGGTTTTGTGACACAGCCAACAGTTAGATAAGTGTCCCAACGTGGCTATTCACTGAAGAGGTTTAGCGGCTGGGTGTGGGTTAGCTTGTACAAGGGGCAAACCCAAAAGCAATAGCCACTGCAGCACCGTCTGAGAACCCACGTTGGGACACTTTATTCTGCAGAAGAAAGGAGAGCTTTGCACCTTAGTACAAAAACTCTGTCTTACACACATTTTACAGATCCTTTATACACATTCAGACAAAGGTCCTTGCAGTGTTAACACTTGATTGGTGGTGGTCAGACCCGTGCTTTTGCTATTTGGTTAGTGAAAACTAGCTTGGGACCAGCTTTAACTACCTTAAGGCCTTGAAGGGAAAACAGTTGAAAAGTTTAGGCTACTATGTCCTTAAGGTGTCTGCTTTTCCCTAATGGCCGCTGGCTGACATAACAACTGCTCGGATTAAGGGGGGCTCACTAGTAACTTTTACAAGACCAATGGCAGGACCACTTCCTTACCCATATGATCCCTCCCACTATCCCTGCTGGGGCTCCTGGGATCCATACCTGAGACCTCCTGAGTTCAGAGGATCAGAGAGGCAGTTCAGATGTAAGTTGTCTCATAAGGAAGAACCACATTTCATTCAGGGGCACTATGGGGAGGAAGAACAGCCTGAACAGATGGACCTACTTGCCCTTGAGGCACTTTTGGCCTCATCTTCTGATGAGGCAGTTGCATGTGCCTCACCATCGCCACCTGATGATGATAAACATTTCCAGGAGCTCCCAAGGAGAATTGTGGATGCGCTCCAGATTCCCCTGGAAGAAGTTCAGGAAACCATTCTCAAGCTGCTGGATATTCTCCAGAGTGCAGGCTCTAGCAAGGTTGCACTTCCAATCAAGGAGACCATAATAAGAACCAGCCAAGATGGTCTGACAAACCCAGCCACATTTCTCCCCACTCTGAAAAGAACGGAGAAGAAATACTCTGTACCCTCTAAAGGGAAGAATACTTGGTTTTGCGCCTCCCCCCCTCCCGCCATTGCTAGGTCCCTAGTGGTTCAGGCCATCACTGAGCATTGTTATCTGCACCAACCTGGGTCTGGTCCCTCCCACAAGGACCAAAATTAGACCTCTTTGGAAGAAAGAGTTTCACCCTAGCTAGCCTACTATTCCGCATTGAGAATTATCAGGCCTTGATGGTTAAATGTGATTTCATTAATTATAATAAACTTTCTAAATTCACTAACAAATTACCCCTACAGTTTAAATTGCAATCCCAGGCCATCATCAGTGAGAGTAAGCTTAATAGCTAGATTGCCTCTCCAAGCTTCAGTAGATGCAGCAGATAGAGCTTCTCACTCCATGGTGACATCTGCTGTCATGAGACAAGCTCCAGGGCTCCAAACCTCTGGGTTTCCCAATGAAGCTTATGCTATTGTGGAGGATCTTTCTTTCAAGGGCAACAGCCTATTCAGTGACAAAAAGTCACTGCATACCATTAAGGACTCCATGCAACCCTTTGCTTCCTGGGTATATACACCCCAGCACCTCAGAGAAAATACTCCAAACCACTTCCAGACAAACAACATCCTGCTCTTCAGCAATTTACCACCAAAGATCCTGTGAGGCTCCAAGGAAATACCAGGGAGTGCACCACAGCAGGCAGAACTTCCCTCTGTCATTCACGCCCCACCCCCATTTTCCCACCAAATAATACTTTTGACAGGACCCTCAAGAGCTGCAAACCAGCCTCCTTATCACGTAGCATCCATAATCCATTTGGTGGCCATCTGCTCTGTTTCTCCCAGGCGTGACATCATATCATGGTGAATAGAGGGACCTAGAGATTGTTACTACCAGTTATGTTATAGAATTTCTGTCCATCCATACCACAAAATCCCCTTCCGTGTCCCTCTTCAGGGACCCCTTTCATGAGAGGACACTCAGACAGGAGGTAGACTCCTTGCTCCAGCTAGGAGTGATAGAGCCAGTGTCTCCTCAGCACAAGGGTGCAAGGAGGGGGTGTTGTTCAAGGTATTTCCTCATTCCCCAAAAGAAGGAAGATTGGAGACCAATTCTGGATCTCAGATAACTGAATATCTTCATCTGCCGTTCAAGATTCAAAATGATCACCCTCTGCCTTTATAATCTCCTCTCTGAACAAAGGCGGCTGGTTTGCAGGTCTCAATTTGAAGGATGCCTATTTCCACATATCAGAGGGGTAGCCGTGTTAGTCTGGATCTGTAAAAAGCAACAGAGGGTCCTGTGGTACCTTTAAGACTAACAGATGTATTGGAGCATAAGCTTTCGTGGGTGAGCGTCTGATGAAGTAGGCATTCACCCACGAAAGCTTATGCTCCAATACATCTGTTAGTCTTAAAGGTGCCACAGGACCCTCTGTTGCTATTTCCACATAGACATTCACCCAGCGCACAGGAAGTTCCTGCATTTTACAGCGGGCCCAGACCATTATCAATGCAGACAGCTTCTTTTCAATCTCTTGATGACCCCAAGGATTTTCATGAAGGTGCTATCCAGGGTGGCAGCATATCTGAATACCCTGGGCACTCAGGTAGGTATTTCCCTATCTCAACGACCAGTTGCTCATGAGTCGATCATACTGGGAGGTACAGGTAACAATCCTGCCAGAACCTTTCATCTGCTACTGAAGCCTAGGCCAATCTGGAACTTCAGCCTTGGATCTTGAGCACTCATGAATTCTCCATTAAAACCTTTAGCCTCCTTCTCCCTTCTTCATTTGTCTCTGAGGGCGGCCTTTCTGACTGCTATTTCCTCTACCACAAGAGCAGGTGAGCTTGGGTCCCTCATGGCAGACCCCTCCCTACACAGTCTTCCATAAGGAGAAGGTTTATGTGACACTACCCCCCATGTTCACCCCAAAGGTTCCCTCTGAATACCACATGAATCAGGTCATACATCTACCTGTTTTCTGCCCAAAGTATCATGCCATCAGAGAAGATAAGAAGCTCCATTGTCTGGATGTCCATCAAACCTTAGCTTTCTACCGGCTAAGGGCAAAACCCTTCAGGAAATCTGCAAGACTCTGTTTCCTTTGCTGAACAGATAAGATGGGAAGCAGTCTTCTCATAGAATCTTTACAAATAGATTTCAGGTCGCATCCTGTTTTGCTATGAGTTGACAGCGACATCTCCCCCACAAGGTGTGAGAGTCCCCTTGACTAGAGATCAGGCTTCTCAATAGCTTATATTCAGGGTGTCACTATTCTGGAGATCTGTAGAGCAGCTGCATGTGGCTTTGTGCACACCTTAACTAGCCACTGCGCCCTGGTTCAAGCTTCTTCAGCAGATGCATCCTTTGGCACAGCAGTCCTGCAATCTCTTGTTTGGCAAAGTTCTTCCTCAATGAACAGAGCTTGTGACTCACCTTGACTGGAGTACATATAGGGACCACCACTCAAAGAAGAAATTCTGGTTATTTACCTTACAATAACTGGAGTTCTTTGACATGTGTGGTCACTATGTGTATTCCACTACCAACAGACAGGCACTGCTTAAGAAAAATATTCCAGTTTCAGGCGAATGGAGCACATGCGCACTGGGACCACACATCTTGAAGAACTCCAGTTACTGTAAGGTAAGTAACCAGAATTTCTCAGTAGCACATCCAGATATAATCTTTAGTTAGCTTGGTGGGCACAGATTGAGATCTCAATACTCCTCCTTAGCACTCTAATTCCCATACTTAATAAGCCTATGATTTCTAGCACCACCAAACTGGTTCTCTCTAAGACTTTGCTTGGAAATGAGTTCTGACATTTATTAGGAAGTTTAAAGATTATTTTAATGAATGATGATCATAGATTGTTTAGTTGTTATCATTACCTATTTTGGGTATCGAGTGTTTTGAATATAACATTTATTTGTAAACAGTGACTTACGGGGAGACTCGTGAATTACAATGTTTTGGAAATCAGCAGATAAGTTAACAGATGCTGTATTTTTGCTTTTTTACAGTATTAGAAAGTGTCCTTTGCTTGTTTCTTTTAAAAAGTGTAAATTAGAAATGTAAAGGGATTACTTCCTCCCACAGGAAACCTTTCCTGATTGTTCCAGTCTCCATCCCTCTCCCCCCGCCCACAAACCAAGAAGATTCCCAAAATGTATCACATAGCCAGGGTCATCCTCACATAGACTATGCCTTCAGAAGCAGCCTGCAGTGGAGTAGTGCTTCTAGGTTCTCAATCTAGAGGCAGTTGCCTCCTGGACCCACCTAAATGGGAATCTTGATGATGGAGGATTCAGACATTACAATTTGAGATTAATTCCTTTTTCTAGCGAATCTTCACTGGTATCAGTTGTAATATCAAAGAGACAGTTTTTAAAAACACTGTGAAGAGAGGCGACAATCTTCCTTTTTTGTTTTGTTTATACACTAAATCATACAATTTTGACAGAAAAATTAAATCTGGTACATTCAAAATCAGATTCTGAGCTACAGAGATGCAGGTTTTGGTGTCAGTTGCTCCTGCTGTATATTGTACTCACTAATCCTTTTAATGAAGAGCTTTTAGCATGGAACAGATTCTATTTATAGTAAGACCATTAGAGCATAAAGCTCCTCATTGCCATTCTGCTGCATGTAGCTCTGTTTGTCAGTGGAAAAGAGGTATTTTTAGCTGCAGCATTCAAAAGGGAGGCTCAAAGGTCAAGAATTCTGATGGGGATATGTTCTGCTACATCAGTGCTATCACACATCTGTTGTTTACTCTCATCAGCTCTTCAGTAGTAAGAACATTTCTTTATTGTGACACTAAAGGTAAAGCATCAAAAGGATTCCAAGCATGAAACAAATGATCAGGAAAAGATGGTGTAGCCAATTGTGTTAAATGTTCTACTTCACCTTGAGTGTGTGATTTTATTTTCCCAAAGACTTCATTCAGTAATATATTAGTCAAAAAGATTCTGCTCAAGGAACTTTATATTTTATTCTAGTCTCCAAAGAAATAGCAGTCAGCTGAAATAGCAAAGATTTTTAAATATGTATTGTTCTGCTTGACATCTAAGCTATTCATTTTCTTAACAATGAATTTGCAACAGTATGGAAGAAATAACATCAATGTATAGTTCGATTAGAATTGTGGTTTATTATTATTTACAATTTGCAGTGCAGAGTAGCTCATAGTCACCAATCACGATCAGAGGCCCATGGGATGGACATGCTACACAAACAAAGAAAGACCATGCCATCCCCAAATTACATGCAGGCCAAACAGAGACAGTACATTCATAGTTTGTAAGGCCAGAAGAGACCACTATGATCACCTAGTGTGACTTCCTGCATAACACAGGCCATAGAACTTCCCATAACAGGTGAGTGTTGAGGACACGAGGTGGGAGAAGGAAGGGAAGAGGAAGACAAGGGTGATACTAGGAATACGTGGTTGCATATATTACCTAAGTGTGTAGCTTGGAGGCTTTGTAGTTTCTTCTGGTTTTGTTTTTATGTACGATCTAGGGGAAATTAATAATCGCTTCACTGAAAAGAGGTGGGAATCCATAAAAAAGACTGAGGGTAGAAAAAAGCTTTTAGAAAGATGGCCTGTAAAAATGACAAGAAAATCTTGTAACATCAGCCTGGGATTTCATGCAATTTTAAGGGACATAAAGGTTGCCAGCACACTCTGTTGTTAAGAACAGAAAGCCCTGATGTAGCACTTTATAAGTACAAAGCACTTTACATTGTTAGACAAATCATGCACGGTAAGCTCTAGATCTATAGGTACACTGCCTTTTCAATTCATAGTGATGTGAATTTCATTATAATTGCCTTTTAAGAATTCTCTCTCATACCTACCCTGCTATATATTGTTCTTTGCTCTGTTATATGGATGTCATGATCACGTAACTTGTAAAATAGGATACTTTGTGTCAGCAAATTGTTATTCTTTTATAATAACCTAAGTCTTTTTCTATACTCAAGACAACTTTTAATACCATCTTCCTCCACCCCGTCAATAATTAATTTATGGAAGTCCATATAGTAGTGGTAGTTGTTGTTCTGCTGTTATTATTGTGTTTGTTACGTTCATTACAGTAGTGTCAGGTAGCAACTGTGAGTGGGGCCCCATTGTCCTAAACACTGCACAAATATAGAGTAATGGACAGTCCCTGCCACAAAGAGCTTACAATCTAAATAGACAAGACAAAGGGTAGGGGAAAGGGATATAACAAAGAAGCAGAGTGAACAGAGTGGTGGGCTGCAAAACAATATTTTGGTGTTACGAGTATTTTCTTTTTTTAATTTTTTGGGTTGGGTATAGTTAAATTGGGATTAGCTACATGGAAAGACAAAGCCAGGGAGAGGGGACTTTGAAAGGAGCAGGGAGAAGAGGGAAGAAAAGAAGGAAGGTGGGGAATAGATGGCAGGTGGAGGGAGGCTGAGCTGAAGAGACTGTGCAGGTGGGGTTGGAGTAAACAGCCAATCAGCACATGGGAGAGAATTTTCAGAGCAAGAATTGTGGAAAGCAGTTTTATGACATCACCAGTGTTTACCAGTTCGCACTAATACACTTCCCAAAACTGCTTCTGTGCTGGCTCCTGCTGGCTTCGGGGTATTTTTGGCCTCTGGATCAGGCTCCTTCCAAGAATTTCTTTTTTTTTATCCAGCTCTTACACAGTCATGGGTCTGAGAGGTATTTGCAAGGAAGGATTGTCCCAGCTGGGTCCCATCTTTCTCCCTCTTACTCACAAATACTGGACTACTTATTCAAGCTGTTTCTGAAGTAGTTATCTGTACACAGGGTTACATAGCCCCTCCCAAAAAGACACAGTAGTAATGACATTAATTATAGTTCTTGTATAGAACTGAGGAATTCCTCCTTCATGTGCGCTCAGATCATTTTATCATGCTCTTATCATTAATATATTTTAAAGAAAGAAAAGCTTTGTAGATTTTAAAATGTTTCTTACGGATGTGGGAAAAATTGGGACAGCCTTAGGTTTCTTGCAAAAGAAAATTTTTTTCCTCCTGATTCTTAGTCTATAGAAGGAGTCAACATAGGTGCAGAAGGTAAAAGCTTAACCAAGGGCATTCACTGCCACACAGTGACTGTGACTCAGCATCTGTAAAACAAAAAGTTCTTTTGCTGTAGCTTTTGGGGGTTGGAATTAGAATCAGGGTGTTTGTGGAGGAGGGTCCCTCTCTGAGGGGAAGGAGTTGTACTATGACCCAAGCTAGTAAAATAATGTTTAAAATCAGTTGTTGCTATTCTGTGTTCGAATGCAAGTACTTTTGATAACCCAACTGCTCAAGTATTCAGATATTCCAAATATACCCCCCTCTCCTTCTTTTGTTGTATTAATGGCACCATTTGTCTTGATGCTGGTTATGTGAATTTCTGTGCAGTTTTACTGTCTCTGTTAGTTTAAAGTTAGCAAAACAGAAAGCATTTAATCCTTATTTGGGTTTGGAACAGGTTTAATTACTGTAATGATGGTATCTTTGTTTAACTTGCAACCATTTGACAACTCATTTTTGTAATCAGTTTCCATGCAGGGAGCTGTTAGTGTACTGTTGTAATTTGCCATATTGGGTGAATTTTAAGCATAGTTGTAAGAAACGCTCCTCTGAAATTTTCTTTTACTGACTGTGTAATTGGTGGTGAGAAGTAAAAGACAGCTCTGCTTCCAAGAGTCATGGTTTAACTCTCAAGGTGACTGAAGCATCGATATACATTTGAAGCGTTAGTGAGATCCAGGCTCTTGTGACTGTGATCCACCTTATGTTAAATTCTTCAAAGATAAGGTAAAAGCAGGTACATAGAGCTTTTGCTTTTTGTTCAGAAATGATGCATCTTAGCTCTCCATCATATATGTTCTTCCTTGAATGATAATCCCAGTGGCTGCTCCACTTCAGGTATGCATGCATTTTTGATTGGTTGAAAGCAAACTAGATCATGCCACAAACATTGGTGGGGCATTGCCTAAAATTTCTAGACCATATGGCCTCATCTATGTTCATGACATCTCATGCAAAAATACATCTCCACTGTTTTCATGGCTCTGTGCAGTTTACACCCCCAACAAACATCTATTAGTTATGGCAGTCTCAATTCCAAAGAGAGTTCTGCAATCACTCACATGGGGGAAGGACCCCCCTCCCCCGCCCCACAATTTGAATGGGGATGCAGTTTACCTCACCTATTTTGTCAAAAATGATAGTGTCCTGTGCATCACTCATCCCGTGGGGAACATATTTTAGCTTCCAGAAAAGACGACCTTTCATAAGTGTATTTTTGGCGAAGAAGAAAGCACTGGCCTGTAATTTGTTCTCTGAAGATATAGATTGCAGATTTTGTAAAATGTTACACAACCTGGCTATAAATTCTGCCCTCAAATGCACGTCTGACTTTCATTCAGAGATCCAAGGCCAAGGGAGACCATTATGATCATCTAGTGTAACATTCTGCATAAAATGGGCCAGAGAATGTCATCCAGTGATTCTTTCATTCAGCCCAATAGCTTGTAGCTGTAGTCAAATATATCCTTTAGAAAGAGACCCATTCTTGATTTAAAGATTGCAAGTGATGGAGAACCCACCACATCCCTTTGGTAAATTGTTCCAACGATTAATTACCCTCCCTGTTAAAAATGGATGTCTTATTTCCAGTTTGAATGTGTCTATCTTAAACTTCCATCCACCATATGCACATATCCTAGGGCAGCATTACTCCCTGAAGCCAACTAAATTTGCAAGCAAAGGTTGTAATTTTTTCCCAACCCTTATGTAAAGTTTGCTGGTGAATGATTTAGGGTATGAGGGTGGTCATCCTAGCACCAGTTATAGAATCAAATGAGAATTTCTTACTTCTGGGTCATATACTGAACACCAAGCAGCAAAGTAAACAACAAAGGGTAAAGATGTCATGTTTAATGTAGAAATTTTGATTTTTCCTGATCTGCTAGGTGATTATGTGAGTACAGTATGTTTTATAATGTTTAAATGTAGGCCACTATCTTCAAACTTGAGTGCCCAGATAAGTAGCCTTATTTTCAAAGGTATTCAGTAACCACTGCTTCCAGTGGTTTCAGTTAAAGCTATGGATGTCTCAGCATCTATGAAAATAAGACCATTTATTTAGGCATCTGATTCTGAACATGCTGGCCTAATGTTAACAGCCATCATTAAAAGAATGCTATAACTTTTTGTAAGTTTTATTTTAAAACATTTGACTACATAAAGATAATGATCGTGTTACACCAGGATTTATTCCCATACTTTAATTTTTGAACTCAATGCATTCTCTTTCCTGAAAGCCCCATACCTTTCATGGAAAAATAACTATTTAAAGCTGATTTTTTTTCCTATAAAGTACGTATCTCATCATTCAGACTAATAATAATACACCCATCCTCTACTCGCTTAGTTGGGAGTGGAACTTATCATCCAGTTTCAAATCAAATCAAAATTTGAATTCTATGTCAGAATTAGATAGAAATATTAAGGTATCGTTTAAATAAGGTAGTCAGATCTATGACATTCACAACATAATGAAACTTGATCAAGTTCATCAGGACATTATATAATGTATATTTATTCTGAACTTGAGGTTTTGTGGATCTCTTATGATCCAGGGATTTTAAGTGACCATCTGTCGGATATAATTGGCATAGGCAAAGGCTGATTTTTTTGTTCACGTTTTCAATGAATAATACTAAAATTATTGTATTGCTCGTATTATAGCAGGAGCCTAAATGACTACTTTAGATAAGGTTGTATAAGAGATTACATTCCAAACTCCTGTTTTCAGTAGCTCAGAACTCTGAAAGTGGAAATTATTCAGGCTTATTTTTTTCTGAAAGATGACATTTGTTTTAGGTTGAGAAAAAAATCTAACTGCTTTAGTCTGAGAAATGTAAAATTGTATACTTTTTAAATTATTTTTTAAAAAAATCACTGCCTTTAAAAAGAAAAAAAAAATATCTCTACAATCAAAAATGCTGAGGGAAGGTCCGGAGACCAGAAGGGGCTGCGAAGCTTCTGCCTATCAGGGTCAGAAGCATGTTGGCTGCGAGAGGGCGACCGTCAGCAGGATGTCCCCTGCAACGGGGAGCATTGCCGAAGAGGTGGAGACTGTGGTGGTCCAAATGCAGATTTACCCTGTGACCGGGACCCTGCAGGGGCCGGAGTGGGTGGCACCAGGAGGGACGTAATTTCTTGCGCCACTTGCAGGGCCTCCGGTGTGGGCGGCACCCAGAGCTGACAAGGACCTGCATTGCTATCTAGGATTGCGGGCGGGGAAAGGGCTGGGCTACACCGCTCGACCTGAGCTGGGGCCCGAGATCCTGAAGGGAGTGAGGAGGTGCCTGAGACAGGGCCTTGGTCCACCCCAGACCTGTCCTTTTCCTTGCGGGATGCTGGAGACCCTCCTTGCCCCGTCTTCCTGGGCTTCTTGGCTGGAGCCACTGAAGGGGACCAGTGCTGTGCAGACGGTACCGGCGGGGGACACTGTGCACCGAGGTCACGGTGCTCGACGCCGAATCAGAGCGCTGCTCCGGCATCGGGGTAAGGGCAGACTCCATAAGGAGTGCTTTCAAGTGAACGTCACGCTCCTTCTTCATCTTGGGCCTGAAGGACTTGCAGATGCTGCACTTACCACTGTGACCTTCACCCAAGCACCGTAAACAACTGTTATGTGGATCGCTAATGGGCATGGGCCTTTTACAGCAATCACAGGGCTTGGGGACTGGGGCATGCCAGGGAAAAAACTAGAGGGAAACTATATGCAATAATATACAACAGGTAAATGAGCTCAAATGAATGAGTAGCAACAGCGCAAGCTGGAGTAGCAACAGCGCAAGCTGAAGCAGCACCAGTTCCATACACCATTACTGGCGGCAAGAAGGAACTGAGGGTGGAGGGGGCCGGTGGTGCCCTATATGCCGCGGCACACGTGCGCCACTCCAGGGGCACCAGAGCCAGTCCCTTACGGATACTGCTGAGGGAAAAACTTCCGGCACCAGTGCATGTGGCGAGCACGCACACCTAAGTTGAATGGACATGAGCAACACATCTCGACAAACACCAGTTATGGAAAAAGGTAACTTTTGGTATAGAAATAGTTCTAATGGAGAAGTGTCTAAGTAATCATGTGAAGTTTTTCTGATTGACTGAAGCACAAGCCTTTGAAAATAGCACACTGTGCATATATAGTACATTTTGTACTGTTTTTTCCTTAGATAAGATGTGCATCTTAGGAAGGGCCAGAATTCTTCCTACACATGGGTGGCTAACTTGAAAAGTACTACTTTTAATTACCAGAGTGTTGCATACCTTCTAAGGAATGCAGGTGATGAGGCAGGATCTCCTGCTCATCTGCGTCCTCAGAACTTTAGGATGTGTGGCAAGGCACCTCCTTCATCTCACCAGACTTTGCACTTCCCCCTCTGGCAGTGGCGGGCTTGGGGTAGATCATCCCTATTCTGGACAGTATTTGCTTTCCCCCTTCTGTGTTCCTTTGGCCGTCTTTTGAGGTAGGCCTTGGGGTTGGCCTAAGGGTTGATTCTCCACCAAACAAAATGGAAACAGTCTCACAAACTCAAAAACAAAGGGGAATACCTTTCCCTGCCTCCTCACTGGGGAAGAATGTTGTCCTGTTGTTTGCCCCGGGGTGTCAGTCCTTCCCATAGCAGACTTTCAGGTTTGGATGTTTCCCCTATGGGAAGGAGAACAGCCTATTTCCCTGCTGTCGCTAGCCTGGCAGCAGCCTGCCTGTCTGTGTGTGTGTGTGTGTGTCTCTCTCTCTCTTCCCCCCCCCCCCGCCCTCAGAGGAGGGGGTTTTAAAGGCCTCAGGCAGCCCTTAATTGGGTTCAGGTGTCCCTGATTGGCCTGAGATAACCCCTTCTCAGCTTGTAGGAAAAAGGGCCTTTAACATTCCTGGGCTAACGTATCGGCTGATGTCCCCTTCAGATTCCCTTTGTTTGACCCTTTGACCTTCACACCTGTCCCTGCTATATTTTTGGTTGTCCCCCATAATTATTTGAGTTCCTGGACTTTGCAGATCCTCCCCACAGACTGGGGGAGGGTCCTTTGGCAGTGGGTGGGCACAAGCTGCCAACTAGACATGGAGGTGGTAGCTGGGGCGGTGTGCAGACAGGGGCTAGCTCAAGGTGCAGAGAAGGGGGTAGCTGGGTCTGTGTGTGGATGGGGGGGGGAACTCAGGGCACAGGGAGAAGGGTACTTGGGGCTGTATGCAGGCAGGGGGGTAGTCCAGGGTGCAGGGAGGGTTGTCTAGGGGCTGTGTGCAGGCTGGAGATAGCTCAGGGTGTAAGGAGAGGTGTATTAGGAGCTGTGTGCTGGGAGGGCTCCCCTGAGGTCCCTGTTCCCGGAGGGGTCTGCCAGTCATGGAGTCGGGTCTCCCCACCCAGGCGGCTCTTACTGTGGGGGGCGCCGGGGATCGGGGCTTCAGCCCCGCACCTCCCAGCTTCAGCTCCGCAGGGTGTACCGGTGGGGATTAGGGCTTCAGCCCCATGCCTTCCTGCTTCAGCCCCACAGGGGGGTTCTGAGGATTGGGGTTTCAGCCGTGGGGCCCCGCAGACCCCTTGAAAGGGCTCGTGGACCCCACATTGAGAACCGCTGACCTAGCCGATGATGATAAAATCTATGCTGGTAAAGTGTGCCGATGACACAAATATTGGTGTCATATCCCTCAGCTCCTAGGTGGAGGGACGGCCACGGGGGCTCCATGTGCTGTCCCCGCCCCACCCCAAGCTTTTGCTCTGCAGCTCCCATTGCTCGGGAACCGCCCAAGGTGAGCGTCGCCTGGATCCCACTCCCTGAAACTCCTCCCGCACCTCAACCCCTTGCCCCAGCCCTGAGCCCCCTCCCACACCCAAACTCCATCCCGGAGCCTGCACCCCCTCCCGTGCTCCAACCCCCTTCCCCGAGCTCCCTCCCAGATCCCATGCCCTTGCCCCAGGTTCTTTTAAAAGGTTCTTGTCCTAGGCGACTACTTAGAGTTAATTAAGGAGATGTAATTAGGTGAAATGCACACAGAAACCTTATTTAACATAGACAACTACAATTGAAATCATAGGAATCAATATACATAAATAAAAGAATAAGGTAAGTATAGTACAGTGGTCTCCTGCATTGTTCATACTTACAATCACGCATTGTGCATACTTACAATTTATGGAGACCACTGGAAACGAAGATAGAAGGAAGAGTAAGTGGAGCTCGTCAGCAAGGAGGTCCTGATTCAGTTTACAATGTCTTTGATCCTTTACTCTGGTTATAATAAGGTCAGTTCCTACCCCTATCCATATTTGGCCTCTGGGGGTACCAAATTAAGCATCAATGTTCAAGATTTACATCACTTATTTCTTAATAATTGCTATACTTAAATGTGGACTAACTGCTTAGATCACTGCATAGCAACCTGATTGTCAAAGCCCCCCCAAACTCCCTTCTTGCAGGATTCTGTGGTATACTGTACTCTTTGTGGTCACTTACTTGCCATCTTAAAAGGAGAATGCAGAATTTATGATCTCAGGGTTTTCTCTTTAGGCCTACACTATTTCAGCTAAGTTCCAGCTTTTAGCATAAATGCTCCATCAAGGCCTTAACTTAGTATAATAGGCCCTTAGCTATATACCAAGCTTAATAATCCATCTATTTATATCCACCTATTTGCCCACCATGCATGTTCCAAACTAATAAGCAATACACACCTGCCAGTCTTACACAATGTCCTTTTACCTCTGGCAAGCATAAAATCACCCATGAGACAGAGTCCTAGGGCATACAATCAGGTCGGGGTCAACATTTCTGTCACAAAATGTAATTAGCTCCTGCCTATTGATCACGCTGCTATGCACAGCAAAGGCTGAGGATTTTGGAGAGAGTTACTGAATCTTGGCATGATTTCCAGCAGTTTAACTTATGATAAAGTCATGGGACAGTGTCATTGGTACTTCATAATACTCTATGTTTGTATGGTCTTCTAGTTGATAGGCACCTTAAATTTTTATGCACTCTCTCCCTTCCCCATCTTCCTTACCCCCATCACGCAACGCCCCAAAACAAGTAAGATTGCCTTCACTTGTTCTTTCTGCAAAGTTAAAAAACTGAGAGACAGTTAAAGGAACAGCAGCACTAAATGTCATTTGTAAGTTGATAAAATATTCCCGTGTGATTTTACACTTGAAGTCCATTATATTTCATGGTTTTGCTATCAGTGAAGGAGTTTTATATCTACTGTAGTGACATCTCATAATATCACAGCTCTAAAATATGGCTTTGCCCTGGCAGACATCATCCTTATATTGAGCAATAGCCGCCACTGATGAAAATACGGCTTTTTGCTAGCAAACAGTGCAGTTTTGGCCATACTCCTTAGATAAATATACATAGTGTATAAAAATTACTTTTAATTTTAAAACACTAATATGGAAATAATTTTTAAAATGTTTGATTTTGGTTTTAATATTTTTAAACAATCTGTCATCCCTTTATTGATCCAGTTTACCACCACCTTAAATAGACAGTCACATTTTGACTGACCCAAAAATGGACACATACCTCCACCACCCTGATAGCTGTTTACCATCATTCTTCTAAAAAAAAGGCTGCAGTAGTGTTCAATCCCAGGGCCTGCTTCTGTTGTTTTTATTCACCACAATTAGTAGGAGTTTTTTGTGTGGTGCACTTTCTGGGTGAAGCCTCTTGGATGGTCATGTGGGTGAACCTCTCACAAGAAATAATAATACCTGTTTCTTATATAGCACTTTTCATCAGTAGATCTTAAAGCACTTTACAAATATTTTTATTTTATTATCCCCATTCTATAGATGGAGAGCTGAGGCGCAGGAACGCAAAGTGACTTGTCCAAGATCACTCAGCAGGCTAGTGGCAGTGCTGAGTATAGAACCCAGAACTCCTGAATCCTGGTCCAGTGCTCTATCCACTAGGACATATTGCCTCCCAAATTTCTGTCAAATATATAGATATAGATTATCTGTGACTTTGTCATCACTATGGTGGTTTGTTGCCTTCTCTGCCCTTGAAATTACATGGAAGTTTTAAGACATAGCACCATACTGCCAAGCAGTGCAAGCCATGATTAATTAATGCACAATATATCTGGGCTCCATATGCTGCACTGGTGTCCTATTTGTGATTGGGTGCAATTCAAGGTTTCTAAAAAACGTATAGAATCCTACATAGTCTTGGGAGACCAAATTTCTCCCTATGCTCCATTTCAACAGTTGGAATTAACTGCAGTATATGATGACAGCACCTCATATTTGAATGTTGGGTACTAGAGGCAAAGGATTCTTAGCAGGGGATTCTTGGCACTGGATATCACTTTTTCTCTCCACCAGACTTTTTGGGGCTAAGTGTAAACTCCATCTTTTTTCTC
Source organism: Terrapene triunguis (assembly GCF_002925995.2). Taxonomy (NCBI): domain Eukaryota; kingdom Metazoa; phylum Chordata; order Testudines; family Emydidae; genus Terrapene; species Terrapene triunguis. Next base: position 104,611,917 of record NW_020664409.1, on the reverse strand, counting down.
AAGTTACTTGCCTTATGGTAGGTTGGCCTTCATAGAAGTCTCTTTAAGACTGGGTAGAGGATTATCTTTCATTCCTACCTGCTGATATATAATTTTTTATTGTATATATGCCCTCAGAGACTTCTGCAGTAGATTCATCTTTATGTATACATAATCAGGCATAGGCACGCCTTTTTCTTATTTTTCCCTTTCATTCATTTTTCCTATCAGTCTGTCTCAAGGTACATTTACAATAAGTAAGAGTAGAAAATGGACATAAGCTACCTAGTGTTACCTAAGAGAAACCTAAAAACTCCTCCAAATAAACCCCAAATTACTTCTCAAAATCCACTCAGAAAATGCCTTGATAAACAGATGGGGCTTGCAGTGTGATCTGATGATTAATGTGACATAAGTAGCTTCTGTGCCTGGGGAGTGATGTCTAGGGTTGAGGGTCCAAGACTGGGAACAGCTCTGTCCACATCTCCAAGACACAGAAGTCTAGGAAGTGTAAGCTTAAGAGCCTCTGCTGATCTCAGCTGTTAATTAAACTCAAAGAAAGAGACCATCATAAAATGAACAAAGAACCAAGACATAAAAGGATTATGGATTAAAAATATCACCATGAATTTCACCCAGAAACAAAGAGAAATTGATGTAGTCTCTGGAGCACAGGTGTCGTATTCTTCATGCTAGAAGCATCACTATATAAGTATGTAGTCATATTCTCCACTAACTCAAGTTTCCAACTGGTGTTTGAGGGTCATCCGTACTAGAGTACACTGCAGAAGTCTAAGCTGGAGGTGATAAAGTCACAGATAACCGTGTCAAAGTATGTTAGAGAAAAATGGTCTCTGTCATCTAGCCAAGCATGGTTCGGGAAACAAATTAACATTCATTCTATTACTGCTGCTATCTGGACATCCAAAATAAACCAGCAATCCAGGAGCATTCTCTGCAAATGTTAGTAACAGAAAGTGGGCAGTTCTCCTTAACTGAAAGGGCAGAGATTGCCTTCACTGTTTCCTCTGGTTATTTCCCAACCAATCTTTTTCATTCAGTTTGTGCTGATGTCATTGCATCATCCCTTTACTCTCCTTATTTGTTCTGTCCTTGTGAGGTGATAAATAACTATAATTGACAAGATTACAGCTCTATCGGAGTTGAGGAATATTGGACGGGCCTGTCCTTTCCGGCTCCCGAATGCAGGATTCAAGAAAGATAGAAGGATAGTATGGTAAGCATGCAGGATGATTCTTTGTGACTCTGTGATGATAGTTTTTTCTCTCTGACCAATACCTGGGATTGAGACTGTTGAAGTCTTCATTTTGGAAGGGTAGTGAGTTTGGGGTTTGGGATTTTTTTTATGTCAGAAATAGCTTATGCTATTATCTATTATATCAGGTGTTATTACTTTGAACCTGTCAGTGCCCTTTAAAGACTCCTGGATACGGGTTGATATTGTACAATTTTGTTAATGTTTTTTCATAAGTCTGCCCTATATCCTGTCTCATTGAGAACATAATTGCCTTCATTATATTATTCACTTACCCCCAAATTATTAACTCTACTTTGCATTTATGGTTCCATTCATCTGAGAATCTCAAAGTGTTTTTTAGAATCATCGAACTAAGACCTTGAGTAAGCATTATATTCATGTAACATATGGGTAAACTGAGTAACAGAAGGATAATTATCTTGCCCGAGACCACAGAGTGACTTAGTGGCAGAGCCAGTAACTAATTCAGGTGTCTTGAATCCCAACACAGTCCCGTGGTCTAACCAATCAACAACTCATGTTGGACTTTAGCTCAAAATGCAGTGAAATCAATTAATGAATCAAATTATCTGTTAATGAGCTTAGACGATTTTAGTTAGGATTGGTCACAACTACCTCCTTATTTTCAGGGTTTGATAGTTGGTGTATTTTGGGCCAACAGCTTGGCAAAAATATAAACCATTTTGGAATCCAAATAGAAAATGAGAGACTAGCATTTTGATCTTGGCAAAGTTTTGGTTTGCTAAGCAAAATAAATGTTTTGCAGCTCTGAATTATTTCCAAAATCTATTAGTCTAATATTTTAAAATTAAAAATTCTTGACCCTTTCAGCTTCTTATGTTGAATCATTCCCAATCTGCAGGTGCACAGTACAAGGTAACATAAGAAACATCAGAATGGCCCTACTGGGTCAGACCAAAGGTCCATCTAGCCCAGTATCCTGTCTTCTGACAGTGGCCAGTGCCAGGTGCCCCAGAGGGAATGAACAGAACAGATAATCAAATGATCCATCCCCTGTCGCTAATTCCCAGCTTCTGGCAAACAGAGGCTTGGGACACCATTCCTGTCCATCCTGGCTAATAGCCATTGATGGACCTATCCACCTTGAATTTATCTAGTTCTTTTTTGAACCCTGTTATGGTCTTGGCCTTCACAACATCCTCCAGCAAGGAGTTCCACAGGTTGAGTGTGCGCTGTGTGAAGAAATACTTCCTTTTGTTTGTTTTAAACCTGCTGCCTATTAATTTCATTTGGTGACCCCTAGTTCTTGTGTTATGAGAAGTAGTAAACAACACTTCCTTATCTACTTTCTCTACACCAGTCATGATTTTATAGACCTCAATCATATCTCCCCTTAGCTGTCTCTTTTCCAAGCTGAAAAGTCCCAGTCTTATTTATCGCTCCTCATACAGAAGCAGTTCCATACCCCTAATCATTTTTGTTGCCCTTTTCTGAACCTTTTCCAATTCCAATATATATTTTTTGAGATGGGGCGACCACATCTGCGCACAGTTAACAAGGATTTTATTTTTCTCCAAAGTTGTGTTTGTATATGTATGTAAAGAAAGTAGAATCATTACCAAGGGGATGAACAAATAATGACTTAATAATCAAAAATCTAATTGAGAAAGAAGCATTAATTATTTATAGGCGGTGATTTATCATAAAACTAATTTTGTTAGAGTTCCAGCTGAAATGAAGGCAGCTGTTTCTGTAATGTCCCACAGGGTTGGGAATACATAACTGGGGTCAAATTTGACATCTAAATTAGGAAAAAAAATTGGTGGGTAGTGACAGTATAGCTACTATTTGATTATAAAGTATGGTTTGGAAGGGAAGGTGACAGCTGAATTTTCATTACATTTACTGCTTCTCATTTTCTCAAATATCGACGTGCCATAGAACAATTAAACAAGCATTAGTGCTGCATATTTTAGAAGGATTGAGACAGGTTTAAAGAAAAAAAATAAAGAAAAAACTAGTCATATGTTCCCAAAATTTTCTGTTCCTTTAATATGTTGAAATTGTGACATCACTTAAAAGTAGGATTTTTCTTTTTCGAAGCATTTTATCAACACTAATCCTCACAATATTACCATATGTTAGGTAAATATCATCATCATTTTTAAGATGGCAAAACTGAGTCGAAGAGAAGAAGAATCTCGTGACTAAAGTTCAAAGGCTAGGTCTCAGAACAGCTGGATTCTTTTTCTAGCCCTGATACAAGTTTATTATGATACCTTAGAAAAGTTGCTCAGTCTCTGTGCCTTACCTTTCTTGTCTGAAAAATGGGGCTAATACTTACCTACTCCAAAGGAGTGTCATGAGGCTTCATTGATGAAAGTTTCCAAAGCACTCTGAGATCTTTAGGAAGGAATAAAGTGCAAGATGATGAAATATATAATCATTTATTACTTGCCTTGCCTACAGTCAAACAGTGAGTTAGTGACAGAGTTTAGATTTAATTGCAAGCATTCCTGTTTTGTCTCCTGCTCAACTCACTAGACCACACTTTCTCTCAAAGACCTTAAATACATTTCAGTTTTCACACTGATGCACTCCACCATTACTACAGCCTTGCTGGTGTTTTAACCACCACGTTGTCTAACTTGCATCTAATCTTGCATTGCAGTCACAGATGGAGCTACACCAGTAGTATTGCAATGGTGTGAAATTTCAAGAAAATGCTGGAGTAAACACTGTCCAAGTGCACTAGGTGTATAATTCACTGAGATTATTTGGATGTCAGGTGATGTGAAGGGTCAATGGTGGTGTTTAAAAAAAAAAAAAGGAAAAAAACAAATTAGGGAAGTTAAGCAGCTCTGCTAGAATATAAAGTCTGTATCTGCTAGTCTCAGTTAAATTCTCACGGAGACGGACTGAAATAAAAAACCCTGATTATCAGGTAATTGGGTGGTTATTTTCTTTTGACTCCATATACTCTCTTTAAAAAGAACGAATGCTTACACTATGATCCTTGGAAGATCATTGGAGTTTCAGCACTTTTTGTACTTCTAGTTAAAGTATGTGTTGTCATCTTTTGAAATGGAGACCAAGCAGCAAGGAATTGCAAATCATATTGCTGAGGTACTTAAAGGGTACATCCAGACTACCCGCTGTATCGGCGGGTAGCGATCGATTTAGCGATCGATTTATCGGGGATCGATATATCATGTCTCGTTGAGACACGATATATCGATCCCCGAACGCGCTTCCCGTCGACTCCAGAACTCCACCAGAGTGAGCGGCGGTAGCAGAGTCAACGGGGGAGCCGCGGCCGTCGATCCCGCGCCGTGAGGATGGGAGGTAAGTCGGAATAAGATACGTCAACTTCAGCTACGGTATTCCCGTAGCTGAAGTTGCATATCTTACATCGACATCCCCCCACCCCCACCCCCAGTGTAGACCAGGCCAAAAAAAGTATCCACACATGTATTTGTTTAAATTTTTACACATTATTAGTGGACCTTTTATTTCTCTGAAAGTTATTCAAGATGTTGGTACAGGGATTTTTTTGTTTCCTAATTTCTCTTAAATCTTGGGACATGCACTATAGTTAGAGAATTGTAAACAAGAATCATTGATTTAAGGAGGTGATCAAAGAGCAGTTGTGGCCCACAGAGTTATACTGAGAAGCCTGTTTCCTAAATTTTGATTTTTTTCCCCAGCATGCAATGCTCCATCTTGAGCTGAGTGACCTGAATCAAGACGGAACATTGCACACTGAAATTTTGGCTTCATGGGCCACATCTTTATTCTAGATGAAGATGGCTACTGTTGGCATGGCCCTCAGACTCATTGCAGATGTGATCCTTGTTGAACTAAATATGTACTACTCTTTGCTCCCCTGCCTGTATACATATCTTTGTTTTGCTAATGAAACCAGCTTAATGAAACTGGCTTCTTCCTATTTCTGTTGCTAACAAACACGAGTTTTATTATAGCGGGCTACTTGGTGTCTCTGGTGAAATGTTAGAAAACGGAGTGTCATACATTTAAGTAAGCTGCATTGCCTTCCATTACATTCTTCTGTTCAGCAAAGAATCTCACTCTGGGGGGGCGACGGGGACATCTAGGACTGCTTAATGATCACTACTATAGAATGTTCTATATACTGTTACTGCTTTTTAATTTTTTTGCCTTTAGAACTGTTAAAGTCATCTCTCATCTAATAAGAAAATCTTCTAGTGTTTTTTAATGCATGTATTCCCCATGGTTATCCAAGGAATGTGTCCTACCAAAAATATCTGTCGTAGAGATTTTAATCTTTTTTCTCTCATTTTTCTCTAGAGAAAAGTCTTTTCTGCAAAGTTACTAGGTAATTTTAGTAAAATAAAGCTTTGGTAACAAATAGCTTGCCATTAAAGAACACTAAAACTGCTCAGCTTCTGTCTGGGGTGGTGGCAGAAGTCTCATTATAATGAGAAGATGCACAGCTAGTTTTAGTTGGGATAGTGAGGTGCGATCTGCTTTATGGTTATCTATAGAATATCTGTGAAGTCAGTAAGAGCTATCTGTTCAGAACTTGCTTGAGATGGCTTTATGTACTGAAGCCTGAAGTAAAACTGATAGTAAGTAGACTGATGAATGCATCTTTGCTCACTTTGATAGCAGAACCTGTGATAATGGTATCTTGTTTCAAAAGTATGTGTGTTCTTTCAAGATCTCAATGTATGTAAGGAATAAAAAAAGCCACCATTCCTAATAGTGGTTCAGTTTTAGCAATGTTAGAAGCACTAATGTAGACTCGTGTAGCATGCTGACTGCTCACATGATTTTCAGTTAGTAAGCCTTCAAGTCAACTTATGTTCATCCATCTAGCTCAGCGGTGGGCAACCTGTGGCCTGCGGGCCGCATGCAGTCCATCAAGGTAAACTGCTGGTGGGCCACTAGACAGTTTGTTTACATTTTCACAGCTGCCTGCAGCTCCCAGTGGCCACGGTTCACCTTTCCCGGCAATACTTTTGCAAGGTAGCTGACAACCACTGAAGTTAAAGGGAAATCCGCTTGTTTTATTTTTATATTCTCATGATCCTGTATTTTCCACTCCATGCATCTGATGAAGTGGGTTCTAGCCCACGAAAGCTTATGCCCAAATAACTTTGTTAGCCTCTAAGGTGCCACAAGGACTCCTCGTTGTTATTACTGTTTTGCTTATTTTCTTTTCTGCTCCTGATTACCAGTGGGGAGACAAGGTGGGTGAGGTAATGTATCTTCTATTGGACCAACTTCTGTTGGTGAGAGAGACATGCGTTCTCTTACACAGAGCTCTTCTTCAGGTCATTGTCTCTCTCTTGTCTTCCTACCTTGTCTCTCTAATATCCTGGGACCAATAGGACTACAACAACTGCTGCCAATGGATGCACCTTAAATCTAGAGGATTTTTTCCTCAGTATTAATTGAGTCCCTACATTATTCTGTAGGGAGGAAGAGACTGTTGCAGTCTTTTCAGTGCAGGCACTGCAGGCTGTTACATTCTGCTGTTAAGTATTTGTGTTGCATAATGTTTACAGACCCCCCAAAATTTTAACAAAATGAGCTTACATAAACACCCTCTATGCTCCAAAGACCATTAAATATGAATGGTTTCCAGTAAGCTCCTGCTTCTTGGATTATGTGACGCAGGGCTTGTCTTCACTACCCGCCCGGATCGGCGGGTAGAAATCGATCTCTCGGGGATCGATTTATCGCGTCTCGTCGGGATGCGATAATTGATCCCTGAATCGACGCGCGTACTCCATCAGCCCAGGTAGGAGTAAGCGCCGTCGACGGGGGAGCCGTGGCGGTTGATTTGCCGCCGTCCTCACAGTGGGGTAAGTCGGATCAGATACGTCGAATTCAGCTACGCTATTCCCGAAGCTGAATTTGCGTATCTGAAATCGATCCCCCCCGTAGTGCAGACGTAGCCTTAGTTCGTCTGAAGTATCCTTCCTGCCTGTTCGTGACTTTCTTGCTGAACTTTATACTGCATTCCCTGGTGATTTTCCAATTTAAAAGTACAAAGGGGCACAATCACTTTATTTCTGTGGTTTGTGTTATTAAAACTTTCTCTCAAAGCCCTGAGCAAAGAGAAACTGAACTGTACTGGCATCAGTGGCTTTCATCAGACAAAAAGATCAAACAAATAGAATCACTCCCAACATTAGAAAGATTTACAAGAGTTCTAGTGTTCTACTGCAATTCATTATTAAAGATTCCCCCCTCCCTTTATTTTCCTTGGGGTGGCAATAATATCAGCATTTTTATTAATGTTCCTTTAGGTGTTTTTGTGTCTTTCATTTCATTTTCCAAGTTACCTGAGGGGAAAAGATTGCTGTGCTTCTTAGTGACAGAAACTATTGGGAAACAAGCCAGTGTTATGTCTATTTTAAGAATCTCAAAGTATGGTGAGTGAAGCTTTAGAAATGAGAAATATTGAATGGTAGAAAGGGAAGTCTTGTTGCGGGTCTTATATGGTGTTTAAAATAAAGGAAAGCAAGGTGAATTAGTTGTTCCCAAGCATAATATCTACAGTGCATACATAGAGAATAAAAAAGATACAAATTATGGTTGTACAGTTATAATTATATATAATCGCATCAGGAGGACATCTGTTCTTATAAAGCATGGGATCAAAACTAGGATGGTTTATGTAATCTCAAGAACCCCAGGATAGTACCATCGCTAAAAAATTAAACAAAACAACAACAAAAACCTTTGCATTCCATTAAACATGGAAAGCAAGCTCTCAAAAGTGTTGGGAAATTCCAAAAGTTAAGGTTAAATCTTCAATTTTATCTCTACTCTTCCGTGCATATAAAAAAGCATTTGTTCATGTCTATATATAATTTAATATATAATACAGTCTGGCTTAAAGAACCTTACATACAGTACTCATGCTGTGTTCTGCTGCTTCACAAAGTTATGATGACCAGCAAAGGCACTGGAACTAGCTGTATGCAGACTCAGGAAGAGGGATGCTATTTGTTTGCAAGGTTTTCTTTGCAACTCTAAGAACCAGAAACCTCATGATTGCTTGAATTTTTTGAAAGCTTAAAAGCTGCAGAAACTCATAATGTATATAGGTCTCTTCACTCACAAAGTGTAGGAAAGCAAAGGGCTCTTTTAAGCCTTATCCATGACCACAGGAAGATTATTCTCAGGGAGAATCATAGAGATTTTATTTCAGCTGCCAGGAAATAGTTAAAAATCACCAGTTTTCATTCATAGGCTAAGTTTTATTTTAAATTGTGGACAGTCAGCTTTAACCTTAAGGCTTGTGTTGGGTTTTATTTTGTGCTTGTACAGGGGTTGGAAAACAGTGGCATACCAGTTAGTTACATATTTTTTCTAGGCTAGAACATTTCAACTTCATGCCTGCAAAATGAGCAGTTCAGAACAAATCTATCTACTGCATTACACAGCACATCCAGTCTGGATTGTCTGAAAAAGAGCTCTGTGTAAGCTCGAAAGCTTGTCTCTCTCACCAACAGAAGTTGGTCCAATAAAAGATATTACGTCACCCACCTTGTCTGTCTAATATCCTGGGACCAATAAGGCTGCAACAACACTCCATATAAATTTATTTGAAAGAGAAAAAGTTAACTTATTGATATAGTACTGATTCCATCCTATGGGTATTGTTTGGAATGGTGAGAAAACTTGTACTCTTCTTACAACTTGCAATGGTACAGATGTAATTCTATTTACAAAAACAAATATGTATTTTATCACTTTCAGATCCCCCTCCCACTGAAATGTCTCCTTAATAATTTCACAATCTTTTATTTTTGTGTAATTTCCTTATACATAGTCTTGGAGAAAACAAGGGTGATGTTAAAATCTGCTTAGAAAAATATAAAATTGGGAGAGAAGTTTGCACAAACCCTTCACCATTACCAAATTTACTTTAAAATAAACATATTTACATTCCCCCGCACTGTCCATTTTCCTAAAGAATTTGTTTAACCTATAAAATTATAGACATCGCAGTTTGAATTATAGACTTGGTAAGGATATATTGACAGGTTAGCACTTTGAATATGCAAGGATTTTAATTAGTTTTGTATTTCACAACTTTAAATTAGATAGTCCAGATAAATATTATTGAGCCAGATTTTAGAATAGTATTCATTATTCAGATTAATTTAGACTTTCCACCATTTTTTACTGAATGAGCTTATATTGAGAAGGCTATTAATAGAAAAGTTCAATACTGTTAATTTTTCCAGGATGGAGGCGGGCATAGAAGAATAAGGAAGTTTAGCAAGGTAATTTGAAAGGCACTCATTCAACTTTAAATCTAATCAGTTATTTTAAAAAAAACGAGTTAAGGTAAATTAGGTACTACATGTGGCCCAAATCCCCAGCTAATTGTTGTGGTTTTACGGTCATACTCACCTATTTTTAGAAATGTTTTTCTCTTCCCTGTTGCTGTGTGAAACACCTTACACAAACAATAGGAAACACTAAGACCTCATCCTGACAGAGGATTCACACACCTGCTTCCCGGCTGAAACTGGCAGTCCACCTTCATGACTTACTAAATTGCCGTTGGTTACCCATTGTTAGTACATCAGGCACATACAGTGGACATTAGCAGGAGGCAAAATGCAGGCATTATAGATCAGGGATGCATATTTCATGACAGAAAGGTTTCTAGTGAATGGTCCCTGCACTGTATTATTATGATGACTTAGGCCCTGTTCCTGCAAACACCTAAGTATGTGAGTATCTTCATGCATGGGAGTATTCCCATTGAGGTCCACAGACTACTATTCACATGCATAAGTTTATTCTTACACATGCTTAACTTTTTTACACGATTGGGGCCTTAACAAGGTTTGTGTGCTTTACTCTGCACACAAGCTTGACAGCCAGAGACTCCTTAGTTTTAATTCTGGCTCCGCCATCCACTCCCTTTGAGCAAGTCACTAAATTCCTTTATATCTGTTTGTGTCTCAAAGGCCCTGATCCTGCAGATATTTAGGCATATGCTTAACTAAGTAGTCCCATTGACTTGGAATTACACATGGTAGTAAAGTTAAGCACATGAATAAAAGTGTAGGACTGGGGCTTGATATGGAAATAATGATACACATTTCACCAAGGTGAAATTAAAGTCTGTGTGGCATTTTGAAGATATAAAGTGTTTTGTATGTATTATTATGTTTTCAGTAAGAAGTCCTGTTTTTGAGAGAGGTCAAGAGGTTTACAAAGATCAGTTCTTTCTCCAGTCTTGTTCAACTTTGCATGCAACATTTGGGAGAACTGGTAAGGCATTGTGGACTCAAATGCCAACAGTATGCAGATGACATACAGCTCTATGTATCTTTCACAGTGTATGACAACAGCATTCTCATTAAACTGGCCCAGTACTTAGATGAGATATCCTCATGGATTAAGAACATCTGGTTGAAACTGAACCCAAGCAAATTGAAGGTTATGCTGGTGGGCATGGAAAGCACTTTGAAGAGTGCAGTCTCATTTGGCTGAAATTGTACAACCACAGCTGCTCAGTTCAATCTGCAATTTAGGATAGTGTTCCTGAATTGCTTTTTGACTTGACACTAAGCTCGAATATAGCAGCATCTCCAAGTAACTCATTCTATCATCTATGGCAGGCTAAGAGATTGCATCCTATCTAGCAGATGATGAGCTGGTCTGTGTTATACACACTTACAGCTACACTACAGCAATGCTACCTGAGTGTGAAGCCATCAGCCCTTGGGAAATTCCACCTAGCACAGAATGGCAGCCTGTCTCTTCAGCTACCACAAGAACATTAGACCTGTCCTCTCTTTTCTGCCCTGGTTTACCATGGAATATCAACTCAAGTTAAAAGTCTCTGTCCTAAGCTTCAAGGTTCTTAATGGTTCGGGCCCAGAATGCCTAAAAGATTGCCTGAAGCTGTGAGCACAATGGATTCACTGCAAGGGTAAAGCTCACTTGTACAGGACACAGAACTTTCTCTGGGACTGGACCAAGAGTTTGGAACAAACTCCCAAAGGAATTAAGAGCCATTAGAAAATTTACTCTCTCTTGTTCCGAGTACAAATACACTTCTATGTTCTTGCTTTTGCTAATATAATCACATAGCACAGTGTACATATAATACGTTCTCAGTCAAAGAATTTATGTGAAGATGGAGTTAAGGTTAACTGTATCAGTAATTGAAGGGTAAGAAATTTTGCAGAGATGTTGTAATTATCCCAAAACCAAGCATTACAAATCCAGGAAATTGAGAGTTAAGGTTATACTTAAAATAAATCCACACATATTAAAAAAAGAAACATAGTTAAGGCACCCAAACAACTGTAACTCTGCCCTATAGTGATGTAATTCCATAACCATACCACTAGGATTATGGCACTTTGGTGTTTCTGGTCCCAGACTAGATTAAATTTGTAAAGACACTCAATTTTTTCATACTTTATCCCTTTGTGTCATCACTACAATCCAGATTAAGGTTGTTCTTCCCTATAATACCTTTAGTAAATAAACAGCTTTCCCCTTTGGTTCTGTGAGAAAGCACTTAGGCAAGATCACTGTTCCCCAAAGTCCTGTGTCGACTTTGGAGCTGATGGTGGTAAGTGTTTGTTAAAACTAATTCATCCAGCTTTTGTGAAGCAGCTTGCCCACAGTCACTCAAAAGTCAATAGCAGAGCAATAGAATATTGTCGTCTACCTCACAGTTCTATGGTTTACTACAAGCCTATCCTTCCTCCCATTTTATTGGAGAAAATGCTTTAGGATGCTGATAGTTGCCACAGGAAAATTGGTCCGTATGACATCACCATCATTTTCCTTAACTCAGATTGTGCATTTTCTTTTTCTGCTAGCTTGGGTGATGAGTGGAGGAGCACATCGCCTGAATGAGTAGTGGGTTGTTATGGAAACTAGAAAAAATACACTGAGCAATTAATTCCTCTTTCTCAGAGACGTGCCTTTGGGTGCTGTTATCCTGATTAATGTTTTGGAGGTATGATGACGTGCATTTTTCTTCTTTTTAGCGGTCAATCGCCGCATTCAAATTCTAGTAGTTTGAAGACTAAATCTAAATCAGGACTGTAACATACCATGTTGCTTTAAACTGTTTATTTTAGTGCCCCTGAATATACCAACATCCCTTTCTGATCTACGAAAAGATAAGATAAGATATTTTTCTGTAGAATACCTGCCAGCATAATTAATGTCCACTGTTCCCATATTGAAAGGTAGATTTTGTTGCAAGTTGAGAGGTGGAAACGTACATATTTAACCTAAAACTTAGACTGGAAATAAGGGATAAATTGTAATGGTTAGAGTAACCAACCATTGGAATAATTTACCAGCGATCATGGTGGATTCTCCATCACTGACTTTTTAAATCAAGATTGGATTTTTAAAAAAATATTCTCCAGAAATTTTTTGGGGGAGTTTTCTGGCCTGTGTTCTACAGGAGGTCAGACTAGATGATCCCAATGGTCCCTTCTGGCTTTGGAATCTATGAATCTATTACATAAGGAGTTACTGGAAAACTTTTTTCCTCATATTGATATGTACACTTGATTTAGATAGGAACTTGTCTATCATAGTAGGATGGAGGAATTAATATGGTTAGTATACTCTACAGGGTATAAAGAATGCCTGAATTGATTTTAGTTTCTTTACTCCCTAAATGGCTAAAATGGGAATGCAGTACAATTGCCATGAAAAGACTGAAGTCAAAATGTTCATATCTTGGCACCTAAAATCTGGGTTCTGAATCCATATTTAGGCACCTACCATGACTCCTGTTAAAGACATGGACTTCTGTGGGACTCAACACCACACTTTTGAGATTCTTATGGCAACAATCTCTGACCTTTGCTACATTTTTCTTTTCTTTTTTTTATCCAATTTTTTGTAAAGAGAAAAATGGCTATATTAACAGATTATCACCACTCTGGCTTGACTGCACCACGGTGGACAACACTTAAAGTTTTGAGATTGAGGGAAGAGTTTGTTGTCAAGGGGGATCCAGTGTGAAAACTAATCTGACTGTAAGTCTAAATTCCATTGTGTGAAGTCTTTTTCTCAGATTACAACTATTGGTTACTGAGAACTAGCCTACTTTACTTTATTTCACCAGTAGTAATTGCTTCACATTTTGTGGTGAAGTTTTCTTGTGCAGGCTTTTTGTTTGTTTGTTTGTTTTACAAAGATAAGTTTATCCCTAGCAAGAAATTATACACACATATGGACAGAGCTGTCTCTAACGAACAGGATGAAAAATAGTAATAAAATTAGATTTATTTAGTCTATTGGTGTTTGATTTTCTGGGTTGGTTGGTTGTGGGGGTTTGTGTTGTTTTCTTTTCATTTTATTTTGTGGTTGGCACATGCAGTTTCAGACAGGATGACATTTTAAAACAGAAAATACTAATGTTAGACAAATAGCCAGTATTCCAAATATGACTGTAGGGGCAGAGTTGTTTGCAAATATCTCCAAGTTCCATTCAGAACCTAAAAAATTACCAACTGAGTTGTGGAAAAACTGTGATTCCTGCTTGTTAGGGAAATATTTTCATAGTGTTTTTAAGAGGGTTTTATTTTTATAAGCTGTCGAGAAAAATCTAATCATAACATAAATGTAGTGGCATAGCTGCAACACCGTAGCTGTGTTGCTGTAGCACCTGTAGTTTAGACAAGCCTTTATAGGGCCTCATATTTTGGTTTTGGGGTCATTATTTTTTAAACTTGAATGTGACGTATTTATTAATTTGGGAGGTGATCCATTAAAGAGTGAATTTCTTGAGAAGTTTGATGCATTTTGCCATGTGTTCAGGCAGTCATGTTCCCTTGCTGTTTGGAGGTAATCATGTTACATCATGCAAAATAATACATTAAAAAACTGTAAAGACAGATGCATTTTCAGGTCTGGCAATTGATTGTCATTTCGATTGTCAGTTTCTAGTATGTAGAAATAGAGAAAATGAATAGGAAATGTTATAGTGCTGGAAACTACTATGCTCATTTTTAAATTATATTTTACATAGTTGGCATATGTGTAACTTGAATGATAGCTTGACAACACTGACAAATAGGGCAATCGTGTTCCTTAGTTTCTGTTCAAGTGTGAAGATCAACAGCCCTTGAAGTATAGCTATGGTGTGAACACTCTACATTACTTTTAGTCTTATCGTGTGCTGAGTAATAGAAGCCCGGGTTGAGAGCCAGCTACTTGGTTTAATTCAGCAGACGATTTATTGTAAATGGACATACGCCTCCTCCCATTATCTCACCTCTTATTGATGAGATCATTGATCTCTGTAAGGGTAAACTTTGCTTCGCTATAAACCTGTGTTTTATGTTGTATGTTACTAATTGTGACTAGTGCAAAGCCAACAAACAGATTTGGACTTCCTCAGGCAGGCTGTGAAAAAAATATGGGAATTTAAAAAAAAATCCAAACTAAATAAAGAAGATTTACCTATTTTCACTGGCCTCAGATTTAAAATGTCATAATTGTCAAAAAAGGGACCATATCACAAGTTCATTTTTATAGGTATTATGAATTGTCGGTGCATACAGTAATGAAATAATTATGTTCAGTTCTTTGGCAGGTTCTATTTATGTAAATATAACTTTACAAAAGAGTATTTGTATGGCATATAGTTATACCTGGCTTGATTTTATTGTACCTTTTGAATTACTGAAGAAAATCCAAAATCCTTTTTTAATCCTTAGACCTAGAAATTTCCAAAATATTTGTGAGCCATGTCTTAAATTTCTGCATTGAAGAGGTTTGCTTCTGTATTACTGGATTTATGCACTGAAATTGTGACATCCCATGAGAGGCTCTTAGCTTTCAATCATGTCCTGAAACAACATCTTCCTTAGGAAAACAAATTTATTGATATTGTTGTAAGAGCGCCTTACTTGAAGGGAGGAAAAATACTCTTTACCATTAGAAAGGGTTATCATTAAATACACTGTGCTTCGAAGCTGCACTACTACAAAATTAAAGGTATAGAAAAAACTCACTTTGTTTTTCAGTGTTAATTTTGATTGAGCTTATGAAAAATAGAAGTACATTATTGTCTTTTTGGCCAAGTGACAGAGCTACCTTTAATACTCTTGTATGTACCAGAGAAAATACTCTGGGTGAAATTCTGGTTGCGTTGAAGTCATAGGCAAAACTCCCATTGACTTCAGTGTGGCCAGGATTTCACCCTCAGCTTCAGGACTGTTACTGCATGAAACATACATGGAGAGCTCCATAGCTCCATGCAACAAAGTGCCCAGAGTATATTAATGGTTTGGAGGTATTGTAGTAAGCCTGAGCTAGATTTTAATCATAGGCATAGCGGAGGTTCCATGTGGTCTTGGAGGGAGAGGGCTTTATTGCCAGTATTTCCTAATCCCAAAAGCGAAGTGGGAAAGGGGAGTTCAGACTAATTTTTAGACCTGTCTCATCTCAGCAAATTCTTTAAAAGGATAAAGTTTAGCTCACCCTAGCTTCTATTATCCTTCCCTGGATTCTGTGGACTGGTATGCCGTCCTCGACTTAAAAGATGCCTACTTCCCTGTAGCAATCAATCAAGCTCACAGGAAGTACAGTAACTCCTCACTTAAAGTCGTCCCGGTTAACGTTGTTACATTGCTGATCAGTTAGGGAACATGCTTGTTTAAAGTTGTGCAATGCTCCCTTCTAACGTTGTTTGGCAGCTGTCTGCTTTGTCCACTGCTTGCAGGAAGAGCAGCTCGTTGGAGCTAGCTGGTGGGGGCTTGGAACCAGGGTGGACTGGCAGCCCCCCATCAGCTCCCCGCTCCCCTAAGTTCCCTGTGTGGCAGCCACCCAGCAGGATATCACTTGCCAGGCAGTTCAGCTGTCCCTCTCCCCACTGCCGTGTGCTGCTCCTGCCCTCTGCCTTGGAGCTGCTCCCGGGGCCTCCTATTTGCTGTGCAGGGGTCGGGGAAGAGGGGAGTGCTGATGTCAGGGTGTCCCCCTCCGCCCCTTGCTCCTGCTCCCCATTCCTTTACCCCATCTCCACAGAGCGGGGCAGGGGGAGGGACACGACAGGGCTCAGGACGGAGGGAGCTTGCTGGCAGCAGCTGCTGTCTCAACTTGCTGATCTATTTAAAAAGGCAGTGTACTTAGAGTGGGTCTGCATACTTAAAGGGGCAATGTGTGTCTCTCTCACACACACGGTGTGTGTCTCCATCTCTCTCTGCCATGCTGTCTCCCCTCCCTCCATTCATGCTGCCTTGTAGACGGTGTGAGGCTACATTTAACAACAACATGTTAACCCTTGAGGGCTTAGCCGAGTGCTAGTTCATCATTTAGCAGTAAGGCATTCCCTGGGAAATGTCACACCCTCTGACTTCGCCACCTCAACCAAGCTTCACAATCAGCATTGCTGTGTACAGTATTAAATTGTTTGTTTAAAACTTATACTCTGTGTGTGTTAGTCTTTTGTCTGGTGAAAAAAAATTCCCTGGAACCTAACCCCACCTATTTACATTAATTCTTATGGGGAAATTGGATTTGCTTAACATTGTTTTGCTTAAAGTAAAATTTTCTGGAACATAACTACAACGTTAAGCGAGGAGTTACTGTACCTCCAATTTCTGGGAAGTCTAAATCGTCACCAGTTCACTGTTCTACCTTTCAGCTAGTAAGCAGCTCCCAGGGTCTTTACAAAGGTCATAGCAGTAGTAGTTGTATTCCTCTGAAGATCAGGAGTGCAGATTTACCCCTGCCTAGATGATAGGCTTGTCAAAGGCCGGTCCAAACTGCAAGTGCAGTACAGTGTTGCCCTGATCCATTCAACGCTCTGGGGCAGAAGTTAGAGTTTATAGGGGCTGTACTGCACTTATCTCAAGCCCCGGGGCCTTTCTTCTGCACTCCAGGTTCTAATCAATTCAATCATTTGTTATAGATTTGAAGGCTCTCCTGCTCACGACAGCACAAAACTCTATAAGGCTTCTGGGTCGCATGGGTCTTGCACCTGTGTGGTTCAGTACACCAGACTGTGCCTCAGAACTGTGCTGGCATTAGCCAACTTGCCAAGCCAGCATCAGTTCGACTTGGTAATAAGAATGTCCTCCCATGTCCTCACCTCCTTAGATTGGTGGACAAATCCATTTGTAGGTGTAGGCATTCCATTTGCCTTCCCACAACCAACTCTCATGCTAGTGACAGAGACTTCTGCTATGGCATGGGGAACCCAGTATGGTTTTCTACAGATGCAGGGTCTATGATAATCAGAGGACTTAGCTTTGCACCTAAATGTTAGAGAACTGAAAGCTGTCAGACCGGTGTGCCAAGTGCTTCTATCGCAGATCAGGGGAAGCACCCTGTTAGTCTTCAGAGACAACATGGTGGCAATGTTTTAACTCAACAAGCGGGGGCAGACCGCTCTTTTCCACTGTGTCAAGAAGCACCTCTACTCTGGGAGCTCTGTATTGCCAGCTGGATACCTCTAGAAGCATCTTACCAGATGGGCATACAGAACAACCTAGGAGAACACCTGAATAAATTATTTACAAGTCACCATGAGTGATTTCTTCATCCAGATGAAGCTTGATACATCTTCCAGCAGTGGGGGTTTGCCCCAGTGGACCTATTTGCGACAAAATCCAACAGAAAGTGTCAGTAGTTCTGCTCCCTGCTGGGTCACAGCCCAGGTTCCATTACTATTGCTTTTTTTTTTTTTTTTACACTGACGTGGTCAGGCAGGCTTCTCTACACTTTTCCACCAATCCTGCTAAATATTGCTAAGGGTATGTCTACACTACGGGATTAATCCGAATTTAGATAATTCGAATTTGGGAAACAGGTTGTATAAATTCGATTGTGCGCGGCCACACTAAGCACATTAATTTGGTTTTTAACCACATTAATTCGGTGGTGTGCGGCCACACTACCCCATTTATTTTAACCACATTAATTCGGTGGTGTGCGGCCACACTAACCCTAATTCGAATTAACAAAATCGATTTTGGCGCTACTCCGCTCGTCGAGGTGGAGTACAGAAATCGATTTAAAGCGCCCTTTAATTCGAACTAAATGGCTCTGTAGTGTGGACGGGTGAAGGGTTAATTCGAATTAACGCTGCTAAATCCGAATTAATCCCGTAGTGTAGACCAGGCTTAAGTATAAGTCAGGGCCCGGCCAGAGTCATAGTTATAGCCCCAGCACGGAATGGTCAGCACTGGTTCCCCACACTCCCGATGTCAGTGAAAGCTCCAATTTCACTTCCACCTGACTCAGACCTAATCTCCAAGATCATGGTTGCCTACTCCACCCAAGTCTACAAACCTCTTCACTTAACTGCATGGAGCCTCCATAGCTAGACACTGGTGAGCAAGCTTGCTTGAAAGACTTTCAGTAAGTCCTGCTAAAGAGGGGTATGTTTTCTACAAGAGCTACTTACCTCGCTAAATGGAGGCATTTCTCCATCTGGTCTTGCCAGTATGTCAGTTCTTCAGTTCAACATATTCTGGACTACTTATTATACCTGAAACACCAAGGTATGGTGATTAGTTCCATCAAAGTACATCTGGCTTGTATTTCAGTGTTCCATCTTGAGGTAGATAAATCACTCTATTTTCTCCAATGATACGGCCATAAGATTCTTAAAGGGCTTAGTCAAGTTATACCCTCAAGGGCAAGATCTTGTTCCCCCATGGGATCTAAACTTAGTATTGTCAAGACTTATTGGTCCCCCATTTGAATTATTGGCTATCTGCTTTCTGCTGCATCTATCAATAAAGATCGCATTTTTGGTGTCTATTATCCTAGCCAGAAGTGTAATGGAGCTGCAAGTCTTAGTGTCAGGACCGCCATATATGATCTTCTTTAAGCACAAGGTTTACCTGCGTCATCATCCAAACTTTGTCCCAAAGGTGGTTTCCTCTTTCCACATTAACCTAGGCAATTTTTTGGTCTGTTTTCTAACCAAAGCTGCATCTGACCAGGGAGGAAGAGCGTTTGCATATCTTGGATGGCAGAAGAGCCTTGACATTTTATCTGGACAGAACCAGACACTTTCGTAAATCCTCCCAGTTCTTAGCAGTGGTTGGCATAGTAAGAGGTCAACCAGTCTCTACTCAGATAATTTCTTCCTGGATCGCATCTTGCATATGTATGTGCTATGACGTGGCTAATGTCACTCCACCTGAAGGAGTCACAGCTCATTTGACAAGGTCACAATCAGCCTCAGCAGCCTTTTTGACACCAGTTCCAATTGCAGGCATTCGTAGAGCAGCAACCTGGCCCTTGTGTTTGCTTCCCACTATGCTGTGGCTCAAGACTCCAGAGATGATGCTAGAGTTGGACGAATTGTTCTCCAATCTTTATTGAAATAGATTCCAATCCTGCCTCCTGTCCTAGAGCGTGTGAGTATCCAAGAGTGGAATGCATATGTGCAATCACTTGAAGAATAAAAAATGGCTCCAAACCTGTTCCATAACTGTTGTTGTTCCAGATATTTTGCTCATGTTCATTCCACAACCCGTTGTCCTACCCCTCTCATCATTGTTACAGCAAGAAGGAACTGAGGGGGCTGTGGGTGGCTCTGCACTTTATATCTGCATGCAGTGGCACACGGCAGCCCAGGGAGCTCGAGCTGCCCAATGAGTACAGCTGAGGGGAGAAGTTTCTGTCAGCTGTGTGCTGGGTACACCAACACCAACAATGGAATTGACATGTGCAACACATCTTGTACAACAATCTTTATGGAACAGATTAGTAACCATTTTTTTCCATACTTAGTTCTGAAATTTCCCCTAGGATGGTATATAAAAATATACTTGTGCCATTTTGTTTTATAAATTTAAAATTATACTGCTTTGAACTTGTATCAGTACTAGCGATAGCAGAGCAGTCGTCCTTAGAGAGAGAAGAAAGGTATGAGTACTAAACTGGGTTCTAACCATGGCTTTGGCATTCTCTTTCCATGGCTTTGAACATGTCAAACTCTAAAGGCTAAAAGGCCACTATCTGCAACAGATGTCAGTCAATAACATATTCCATAAGGTTTCTCCCACAAGCAAGCCAAGATATGGGCACCCCTGCAGCGTTGAACACAAAAAGTGCATGCTGTTTTTGTGGACTTAAATGTAATGCACAATTGTAGAAATTTCTTTATAATCTACTCAAAAAATCCAAAGATTGCTCTAATTTAATAAAATAGCATAGTTAAGTATATTCATCTTTGATTTTTCATAAGTTATAGCAATATGAGGCTACAAGAATTGGAATTTGTCGTGATGAAATGAAGAACAAATGCTACTATGCAAATTACAGCTTTAAAAAGTTTAAAGCTGAAGGAAATAGATAAGATTACAGAAAAATGCATTGCTGATAAACACTCAAAAAGAACTAAATTTGTAGACAAGATATGCCACCGATAATGAACAGAAGGTACCCAGACAGTGTTAATTTTAGCACATCAGGACATAGTTGGCAGGAAGTCAACAATGGAGACGTTTCAAATCACATATCTTGTCTACAGTTTGTCTACCAATGGAAAAAAGAAAGTCCTCAAATAGATTTGCAACAGGGTTTATCATAATATTGATGTTGCGTAAGAAATTCACTTTTTTAAATTCTATGAGGGTGCATGTTTATTTTTTCCATTCTTTGGTCTTAAAGATTTTTCATTTTTTAAACATGTTTTAATTAAATAGCTAGTGAAAAATAAAAAATAAAGAACAAAAATGAACATGGACCATAGGTCAGATTTTAGACAGGGTTTCAGAGGGTAACATTAGCTAATTCTGATAACCTATATTGAGCTGCTGAAACACATTTTTCTGTCAAAATATGTATATCGTTAGAGTGTGTGTGTGTGTGTGTGTGTGTGAAGTTGAGATTTTGCTATATGGTTGGGATCCTTCAGAATAAGAAAGGTAATGATGAATATGAGGCTCACAGGGTGCTATTTTGAGGTAGGGTGTCACATTTAGGTTGTATAATTACAATACATTTATTGAAAAAAGTTTAAACTTCACCAGAATGTGTAGAGTTTTACCAGTGCTGTAACAATTGTGTGTTTTAAAATCAGCTACATTGAGACTGCCAATCCCCTTTCATGTATGACCTAACACGGATTAGAACCTAGACTTTCAGAAGTAAAAGACTGTATTAACTTCTTATGACAATTTCCTAGAAGATACTTTTTATCACTATAGATAACTATTTTTTTCCAATGATGTACAGGAATTATTTAGGAGCTTAGACATTAACTTTGAATTCCTCTCTCACTCTTCACAAGAAGGAAAATAAGCAAGCCCAAGTTAGATGGGTAGGGATTTCTGCTTTCATTCAGCAAGCATTATCCCCAAATTCTAAGGCCTGTCTACACTACCAAGTTTTATTGACAAAAGTTATGTCGACAACCAAAAGTCGACAAAACAAAAATCGCCAAAGGGTGTTCACACTTGCTCCCTCTGTTGAGAGTTCATGTCCACATTGGGGACACCATCATCGACAGTGTGAGTAATGCACCGTGGGTATGTATCCCACAGTGCAGTGTTGTGTGAAGGAAGAGCTGATCGCTGGGCGAGTTCTCCCACAGCCCCCTCAGCTGCCGAGAGCAGCATCATGAGCAGCTCTGTGAGCTCTCCATGCTGAGGAATGGCAAAGCAGCACAGCACTCTGTCCTCCTCTCCCTGCAGCAGCAGTCTGCCTGCTGCTGTGTTCCTAGTGTCGGGCGGAACAGGAGCATTCCAATGATTTGCTCTTTGTTCCTCAAATGGAGCAGCACACAGATACTTCCCGGAGCTTTGAAAGGGGAGGGGCACAGGGCAGCAGAGATCAAAACACTGAGCAGAGCGATCAGGCCAGGCATTGTGGGATATTGGCGGAAGCCAGTTCTGTCGACAAAACAATCAGCAGTGTCTACACTGGCTCTTTGTCGACAATAAAGGGAAGGGAAAAGACAAAAGTCTCTCGTAGGGGTGGAAGTTTTTTGTCACCAAAACTGGGTGGTTTTTGCGACAAAAGACCCATTGTAGTGTGTACGCTCTTGCTGTTTTGTCGCCAAAAGGCAGTTTTTGGTGACAAAACTTGGTAGTGTAGACAAGGCCTAAGTTAACTGGATGTTCTCCATGTTTTTCCCCTGCCCAATCACTTAGCAGACATTGAATTGTTATAAAATCACTGTGTCAGTTGTTTATTCACTAGAATAAGTACTAAAGTATCCAAAGCATTTGGATATGGATAAGATTTTTTACAGTCTTATATTGACCATACATTTTAAACAGATTGAATATGGTTAAATTTCATTGAACCTGCTTCCTTTCATCACAAAATATATCTAAAATATCTCATGTAAAATGTGGTCATTAATCAGAAGATCTTTTAAATAAACTCCACATGAGATATGCAATCAATATCTTACATCATACTGAAGAAATACTAACACGGAGTTTTAAAGTTCCGGAGTCTTCTCTGGACTAAATTTTTGCTAATATAGGGAAGAGGTGTCGCCTTCCTAACCCCTGGAATTAATTGTGTGTGTGTGTGTGTGTGTGTGTGTGTATGTATCCAGTAAAAGTCATGTTGATATGCTATTGCTACTAGGGATTATGTGAACATATATCATAGTTTTTTAGCTAGATAGAACCAATTTAATTATGTTCGAGATTTCATCTAACTCTCTTCTCACTAGTTTTATTTGTCAAAAACTTTTCCAATAGGAAGGAGATTATTTTTTCCTGTTCAAGTATATAGTACTATATTTTTTGTCGAAAAATCCAGTCAATCCCACTTTCCAAAGTTGCAAGGAAGCTGATAATTTGACAGGACTATTTTTTAGCAAAAAATGAACATGTATTTAAATTTACTAGGTTACCAGCCGCACTCAGAAGTAGTACATTTCTTGAGGACAATTTGTACTACATTTCTAGTGAGTCCTTTTAACTCTCTTCTTCCCTCTCTCTCAAAACACCAGTCTGGACTGATGGGTAGTATTCTGATCATCTGGAAATTACAGATATCAGAAACAATATCATGTAAAGAAATTTAGCTTTAGCTGTGCCTACTGCCCATTAGGCAAGTTTCTTGCAGTATCAAGAGCTAGCAGTGAAGTGACCAGCTAGCAGTACCTGGACCAGTTCGTTTAATATTAGCTATGCAACTGGATAAAAGGAAGAAAAAAGAAAAAGGCCAAGATATGTCTTCCTTTAGTTGAACTCTGAAACTTATATTAGAAGAGAGCGGTTTTCATTGGGAGACTTTAACTTATAGGATTGGGTTCGCTCTCCATTACACTGAAATGAACCATCGTCTCCTCCCTTCTGCCTGACATCTAGATCTCCACAACATGCAAAAAACAGACAGGCATTCAATCAAATCCTTCCTGTTTTCGCCTCTACAGAGCCCATGTTCAGTGCCCTGATGCAACTATAGAAAAAAGAAAAATGGGAGGCAATGCTCAGTCCTTCTGACCAGTAATCCATGTGGCTGAACCTTCAGAGGATCAGCATGGAAAGAAATAACCATGAAATCTGAATTCTGGCCATGAAGTGGGAGAACAAATCATAATACTTTTCTTGTGAACTCTCACTTAGAGAAAGAGGAAGCTTCAGCACCACAGCTGCCTTGGAGGCAGAGGAACCTGACTCTTCTAGAAGGTTCAGCATAGAAGACCTAACTGTTCTACATAAAACTATCAAATTCTTTATCTAGGTTCTCAGTCTTGTTCATTTGCCAATAAAAAAACCCCAAATTGAGGTGCGGACCCCTTTGGAAATATATTGTCTGTACATATAGTTGAATTCTGTTCAGTCAGTTTTCAGTCTGTCTTTTGTGGACCCCTTAGACATAGTCCGTGGACCCTCAGGGGTCTGCAGACCACAGATTGAGAACCACTGATCTATATCAGTTGACTTAGGCCTGGTCTACACTAACACCCCAATTCGATCTAAGGTACGCAACTTCAGCTACGTGAATAATGTAGCTGAAGTCGACATACCTTAGTTCGAATTTACCGCGGTCCACACGCGGCAGGCAGGCTCCCCCGTCGACTCCGCGGTACTCCTCTTGCTGAGGTGGAGTACCGCAGTCGACGGCGAGCACTTCCTGGTTCGAATTATCGCGTCCAGACCAGACGCGATAAATCGAACCCGGAAGTTCGATTGCCAGCCGTCGAACTACCGCGGTAGTGTAGACATACCCTTAGAAAGATCCACAAGAGAAATTACAATTTGTGTGAGAGAAAAGCCAGTCAAAACACTTTCTCATTCACCCAGCACTTGAAGTACTGAGTTGATCAACATTTTGCTACCTTCGTGAAGAAAGAAACGTGTGAATCATTCTCCAAAGGTTGATCCTTTTGTCTCATTTCACTCTCCACCTGGACATCACTGTTGTTAGAAATGATTGCACCTCCAAAAGATGCTTAGATAAAAAAACAAAGTAATGCTTAATTGCGAAGGAAGGAATTCCTTTGATGTTTCTGCTATTCAGTTCCTAGTTTCTCTTTAATACTGTTATTTAACATATTTTTTAGAATGGATGGGAGAACTTCACTTTATTTTTACCAGGGTTTTATTTTTAAAGGGTTCAAGAAATCCTAGATATTGCAAAATGGGAGATGGCTGCTTGTTTCCTATACTTCTCTGCTTCTCATTCTCATAGGACTGGTTAACACCACGCAGATAGGTTGACAAAAGGCAGCTTACGTTAACCTAATTATGTCAGTGTATACACTACAGCCTTGACCCACCGATGTAAGTGCCCTACTACATGGACATTATAACTCCACCTCCACGAGAGGTGTAGGGCTTATGTCTGTGTAGTTAGGGCGACGCAGTGTCTGTGTAGACAATTCATTACTTACATCTGCTGTTGGCTGTCTTGTCTGTCTTGAAATAAAAAAGCTGGGCACTAGAGCCTGGTTTCCCCCAGTTCTCCACTCCCAGCTGGGCTGCTGCCCAGATGCTCCCCACTCAGGGAGCTGAGAAGCCAGGGCAGCTGTCCCCTCCCCCACACTTCCAGCTGGGAGTGGGGAGCCGAGAGCCCCAAGGCAGGGGAAGGAGGGACAGCCGCATGGTGCTGAGAGCCCTGGCTCTCAGCCACTCCACCCCACCCCACTGCCCCTCTTCAGTCGGTGGAAGTGCTCCTGGTGAGGACGTGCACCACCAACAGAAGGAGGGTAGTGTGGACATATAGGTTGATTTAGGGCTGTAGTGTAGACATGCCCTTAGACTTTCTTTTCAAAAGCATGACTATGCCTTTTATGAAAAGGTCTCTATGGCTCTGCTTCTCCAGGTGACAGAGAAGCTGATTCAGATGTGAATTTCTCTTTGGGGAGCATCTAGATTCCACCATGATAGGTATTTATTGTTGAGAATAAGAGGACTTTATTTTCTTTGTTTCCTAGATGAACTTATTTCCTTTTATATTTCCTTTTTCCAGGTATACCATGTCTCATGTTTCTCATTCACTAGGCGTGGGGAGACTAATTGTATTAGGGACATATTTAGAGATTTGATCTGGAGTCGATGATAGACAATAAACGTGACTCACATGGTGTCATTTTTTACAAAGTCATTTTTAAGAGCAGACCTCACTTTTGAAAGACTTGGTCTACACTTAAAAGTTATGTCAGCATAGTAGCTGCATTGCAATTGGACACCCATGGCTGGCCCGTGCCAGTTGACTCAGGCTTGCAAGGCTTAGGCTGTGGGCCAGTTTAATTGCAATGTAGACATTCGGGTTCAGTCTGCAGACTGAGTTCTGAGACACTCCCACCTTGAAGGATTCTAGAGCCCGGGCTCCAGCCCAAGCCCAGAATTTAGCCCGATCCCCTTAGTCCGAGTCAGCTGGCATGAGCCAGCCACAGATTTTTAATCGCAATGTAGATATACCCTCTGGGTATAGAGGGGCTAAAAATAGCATTGTAGATGTTCCTGCTCAGGCTGGAACCCAGACTCTGAAACTGGGCAAAGGGGGTGGGTCTTTGAGCCCAGACTCCAGCCTGAGCAGGAATGTCTACACAATATAAGCCTGAATCAATTGACCCAGGCTCTGAGACTTGCTGCCACAGTTGTGGGGATTTTTTTCCCCCTTTTTTTCAGTTAGACATACCATTGGTGTCTACTTAGGCTTTGTGGCTTGCAGTGTTGTTCCAGTGATTTTCTAGGTGCCTATAAATTAGACTTTGCAATGCTGAGGATGGTAACGCCTAAGTCCCTTTCTGGATCCCAACCTAAGTGAATGCAGGGATAATCATCCATAAGTCAATCAAGAATAAGAACAGTGGTCAAACTTGTTTGGATCAAGTCTTTATTGTTGGATGACTGATGTATCTTTAGTTTTATCTTCATTGTGGTCATGAAAGACCAACATGTAGATTTTTGTGTCTGGGCTAGTACATTTTCATGACAATTTTGCAAGGCTGCTATAGTGTACTTTATGTGAACATCTGTGCTTACCACATACTTGATATAAACTGTGGTTGTATGTACAAGGATATAAATTTGTCAAGCTATATCCACTCTTGCTGATAAGTGAATTAAATTAGATGTTTTAATTTTAAATTTGAGACTATAAAGGCTTGCCTAGCCTGTTAAAGACAGAAACTTACAAATTTGCTAATGGATTGTGGAAAGCAAATGGCACTTGAATTCATTTCATTTCATTTTGACAACTGTTATTGATGTGAAGTGTAATTAAAACAACCTGTCGCTTGTAAAACTGTCAGTTATTTGTTATGTCATGTTCAGCCTTTAATTTACAAGGACAAAATAATTGACCTTTGCATTCTTACAACACTGACTTGGAATTAGGGACTGCAGTTTTATTTTATTTAAACTTCTTTTTAAAAAAAAAAATAGAATGCTGGTTGGTTTCCAGTTGGTAAATAGTCTTTTAGAGATTTGTGTAACCATGAGAGCCTAATGATTGTGTAAAATGGAGTGAAAAATACTGCAAACATAATTAAAGACAAATTTAATAGCAAATGAAGCAGAAAATGTATAGTAATTTCAGATTTGCAGTGTTCAAGCTTCTAAAGTCCCTTGCTAGAATTGTGCTACAATTGAGCCCCAAGATAAGAACTATAAAGTAGCATGATTTTCAGTAGTAGTAGTATTAGAATGTAATTGCTTCATGCAGTAAGATTTGATAACTACTAAGGTTAAACAACTTGATTCATAGCATCTGCAGAATAAAAGTTTAGGTCCCTTGAATAGTGCCATTGCATAATCGTTCATACTATGTACTCAGTGCGGAATTGAGAAGGACGTGCCCAAGGCACCATAGTGAGTTACCATTTCTTTTCACTAATGGGATCAAATTCTTGTTGATTTAACAAGACTTAATGCTCATTAGGTGCATATACCCAACCGGTTTTTGGTGGGAAGATGGCATAAAATCTGAGATTGAGGTGGGAGGAAAGGGTGTGTGGAAGGGGTACAGGAGAGGTACACATCCTGCTGAAGGTAACTTTTTATATATATTTGCACCTGTTTGGAATTACGGCCCTCTCTGCTTCTTTTACTCAGGTAATACTGAATTCCTCTCTGCTCCTATGCATAATCTTGTCTTTGGTGTGATCTTTTGCTTATCGTATTTGTCAAATGCAACAGCATTCTTTCTCAGTGAGTCCATCTCATTCCAATTCTGAAAGTATGGAAAAGGCTCAGATACCCATCAATGAAAAGAAAATGCTGGAAGAGAGGTGTCTTCACATCAGCATGTTTGACAATTAATGTGAAAAAATGGTACCTAAAGATCAGTTAACTAGGATATATAACCCCTGTATTGTTTGATTCTTACAAATGCACACCTGATACCTATATAAATGAATCTGAAGAAACTGACTCCCACACCTACCTGCAGATACGCACATGTATTCATGTGTACACATCTAGCATGCACTACCACATATACTTCCACATTATTTATTATTACAATTGTTGTTTAGTGTCTAGAGACCCCAACTAAGATCAGGGCTCCAGGGTGCTAGGTGCTGGACATGCACATAAAAAGAGAGAGTCTGCAACAACGAGTTTATAATGTAGCTAGACAAAGGTGGGGAGAAATGTCTGATCCATCGGCTCTTCTGCAGTTACTAGTCAACAACTTTCACTTTTTAAGAAATAAATTTCTTTTAGAGTTCCCTTCCCTTTTAAAAACTTGTTATGGCCATGCTGACTAGAGCCACCAGGATCCCTTTTTGACCGGGTGTTCCGGTCCAAAATCGGACACCTTGTCACCCTACTTCTTAGCACAGCTTACCTCCATGCCGGCTAAGCTGTGCTGGCCAGCGTGTTGGGGGTGGAAGTAGAACCAAAACTCTGCACAGTCAGTCCCCACCTCTGCCTGCCCACTTCCCTCCCACCTGCACAGGAAGGGAAATAGCCAGCAGCTGCTCTCCCTACTATGCAGAGTCTGGTGGTTTCCTGTTACACTTCTCAGTTCCCTGCATAGGTGTGAAATCAGGCTCCTCCTTGAGCCCAAAGTGTTTGTATAATGCCTAGCACAGGGTGTTTGGGCACTACTGTAACGTAAGTAAGGCGGTTATACAGAGTACAATCTGTAATGATCTTGGGGTTCATTAAATAACAAACCAGTGAATGAAAAAGGAATAAAACTTCAATAAAACAAACTGGAGAGCATCTCTGGAGAACTGCTGCTCACACAGTGTTCTCAACACCTGCCTCCAGGGCACATCTCCAAATTCCTAAGTTCATCATACTGTCCCTTATGAGGGAGCGTCTCTAAATTATCAACTTCTACAAACATATCTTTACACATTGTACTAGTTAAACCAGCTAACTTTCAAAGAAAACCTGAGTGCCTATGAAATCTCTTTGCTGACGCTACCAATCTTAAAATCATTATTGCTTGTAGTTTCCGTCTCCACAGACACACTTGTGTTCAGTGAAAATAAAGCTGAAAAACTACTTAAAAGGCTTACCCTTCAGTTCTCTTCATTAAACTGTAAATAGTGTTCTTAATCAAGGAAAGAGGTGCTGAGATCTCCCCAAAGCTTTTCTTACTATAAAAAGATCCTTCTATTTTCATTTCACTTATCTTTAAAAATGAACCACCTATCATATTTATTCATCTCCAGCTGAAATTTACTGATCTAGTTTTAAGTCTGAGCTGTTCAAAATGAGCAGCTGTGCTGTGGCAGCCTTAAGGGTGCAATATTTTAATTTTGTAAAAGGGAAACCTCAAGGTCCCTGCATTACTTATAGAACTACTCAGCCAGAAAAAGCTCTCATAGTGTCAATACCTCTTATTTTTAATATTTAATTAATCCACAGGTAAGAGCAGATTACTTTTGACAATGGGTACAGTAGATGAAACATGCTTTCATTATTTCCAGCTAACTAACCTCATTCAGACACACAAGTTGAAATAATGCTCTAGGTTTGTGTTATCTTCCTTCACCTTTTAAATTAGGGATGTACAAGTAAAGTATTATACTAGTGAAGCATCCAGAGAGAATTAGCAAATTTTGTATGTGTGTCATATTTATCTATTATTTGCTGCTTCCCAGTAACTAACCTATTGACTATCCATCACAATTCCAATCTTGGGAGGACTGACTGTTTCAGAGTTCTGGCAATGAGAATAGATGGAGCCTTTCATATTTTGTTTACCCATTCATATCCGGAGTGGTAGCGCTAGAAGTCTATCATCATTTGATAAAAGAACGAGGAGTACTTGTGGCACCTTAGAGACTAACAGATTTATTTGAGCATAAGCTTTCGTGGGCTAAAACCCACTTCATCTGATGCATGCAGTGGAAAATACAGTAGAAAGATATATATATACACAGAAGACATGAAAAAACGGGTGTTGTCATACTAACTATAACGAGTAATCAATTAAGGTGGGCTATTATCAGCAGGAGAAAAAAAACTTTTGTAGTGATAATCAGGATGGCCCATTTCCAGTAGTTGACAAGAAGATGTGAGTAACAGTAGGAGGAAAAAATTACCATGGAGAAATAGGTTTTACTTTGTGTAATGACCCATCCACTCCCAGTCTTTATTCAAGCCTAATTTAATGGTGTCCAGTTTGCAAATTAATTCCAATTCTGCAGTTTCTCGTTGGAGTCTGTTTTTGAAGGGTTTTTTTTGTTGGAGTATTGCGACTTTGAGGTCTGTAATTGAGTGACCAGGGAGGTTGAAGTGTTCTCCGACTGGTTTTTGAATGTTATAATTCTTGACGTCTGATTTGTGTCCATTTATTCTTTTGCGTAGAGACTGTCCGGTTTGGCCAATGTACATGGCAGAGGGGCATTGCTGGCACATGATGGCATATATCACATTGGTAGATGTGCAGGTGAATGAGCCTCTGATAGTGTGGCTGATGTGATTAGGTCCTATGATGGTGTCCCCTAAATAGATATGTGGACAGAGTTGGCAACGGGCTGTGTTGCAAAGCCCTGGGTTCCTGGGTTAGTGTTTTTGTTGATGGTGAGTATTTGCTTCAGGTTGGGGGGCTGTCTGTAAGCGAGGACTGGCCTGTCTCCCAAGATCTGTGAGAGTGAGGGATCGTCCTTCAGGATCCTCGATGATGCGCTGGAGAGGTTTTAGTTGGGGGCTGAAGGTGAGGGCTAGTGGCGTTCTGTTACTTTCTTTGTTGGGCCTGTCCTGTAGTAGGTGACTTCTGGGTACTCTTCTGGCTCTGTCAATGTGTTTCTTCACTTCAGCAGGTGGGTATAGTAGTTGTAAGAAAGACATCTTGTAAGTGTTTTTTTTTTTTCTCCTGCTGATAATAGCCCACTTTAATTGATTACTCTCATTATAGTTAGTATGGCAACACCCATTTTTTCATGTCCTCTGTGTGTATATATATATATCTTCTTACTGTATTTTCCACTGCATGCATCCGATGAAGTAGGTTTTAGCCCACGAAAGCTTATGCTCAAATAAATTTATTAGTCTCTAAGGTGCCACAAGTACTCCTCGTTCTTTTTGCTGATAGACTAACATGGCTACCACTCTGAAACCTGTTATCATTTCATAGTTGTTTAGTGGCCAATATTAAATTAATTGGTGCTCACGATTCCTGGTCCACAGGAGCATATCTCACCACAGATGCAATACAACCACATTTGGTGGTAATTTACATCTACGTTGTCAGCTTCAACAGATGTAAATGACTGAATGGGCATTGAGAATGAACTATATTTTCTTACCCTTACAAAAGAGAGGATGAGGCACAATTCTGGAGTGACTACTCTTTGTGCTTTACGTGTTCGGTATATAAGCAGAGAGCCAAGGTCTGTTGGCCTGTTATTTTGCCATTCTTCACAAGCATGAAATTCACACCATTTTAAAAAATAAAACTATTCCAGTTCACTCCCTTTTGAATGTTGGGCATTTAATTTTTAACTGCCTTTTTAAAATTGATGACTGTCAGCATCTAATGTAATATCTACCATCATATGATAGTGTGATATTTCCTGGTACCAGGGATGAAATCCTGTCCCCACTGAATTCAATAGGAATTTTGCTATTCACTGCAGGAGGGCCAGAATTTCACCCTAGATATCAGAAATTGACAGGCAGAATATAACTTTTATTTTATGGCAGTAAATGATGTTTCTGAAATTTAGGGAATGGAATATCTTTGGTAATCTCTGTGCTATATTGCCATTTTAAATTATTAATATGTTAAGTGAATAGATACACTACACCTAATGTATGAAAAATATACTCTTTATTCGTATAACGTTTACATTTCTATAAGCTCTGTTGACAGTACCTTATTTCCCTTTTTAAAAAAATTCTACTGCATGAGGGGGGGGAAAAAAACAAACTACCACCACTATAGGCCATTTTTCTCCAGATTACATGTGAAGTACAAATACAGAATCTGAGGCTACTCGGATGCCAACGTTTTGCTTATGTTTTGAAAACTAGACTTTCTTTTTAAAGAAAATGTCTTTCGTTAATAAAACAAGATTTGGCAGGTGTCACCCAGAGAAGCAAATTTTGAGTCTGAGGATTAGAAAGTTTGTGTTTTGCATTTAAAGGTTTTGAGAGAGTAAATGGTGTTGACATCTAAGTCAAACATATTTTTGTATATTATAAATTTAAATAAATCAAACACAACTTCTTTCAACACCTAGGTTTTCTGAGAGGTCTTCTAGCCAAGAGTTGATTCAGCCTTACCCTTGCTTATTTTATGCGATGTGATGAAATTGTAGCTGGTTTGACTGACTCTCTCATTTCTGAAATCCAGCAGACAGTAACAATCTATTCGGAGAAGAAGCTTTTAGAGATGTCAGTGGAGTGGAGTAGGGAGAGATTCATTCTTTTTTATTGTTTTTAAAGATTGCACTTTGATGACATGTACTGTTTCTACTGGATCAAATTGCTTATGAATAGATACAGTGCATCAGAAAGAAAAAGAGAGAAATGTTATAACTCAGGTAGTCTCTATGTAAGGCAAGAGGCTAATTGGTATTATTCAGAGGGTCTCAGTGATAAAGAGCACTGCTCAGTTATATTTTGTATCATTTCCTTACACTTCCTTTCTTCTATTGATTCAGAAAGCATAGCCAGTGAAACAAGCAAGGAACTGTTCCCATGAAATAATTGATCAAAACCTCAGCAAACTTCCCTAGAATGAAGCATAATTGTTCAAAGGACTTTCAATAGTAATCGGCATTTTATATTTTGAATGTTTTATTTAGGGTTGTTTGTCTTGTCAGACCTTAAATATTAAAATGAAACAGACTTTCTGTTTGATGCTATGCAGGTATCATAATAATGCAAATACTTCTGTTTTTGCAATGAATGTTAAAGAAGAATTATCCTGTTTTGCACTTTGAGTCTAAATACAGCACCACTAGATCAAGAAGAACTATATGGTGTGGTATGGAATTTTTGCCAGAGAGCCTTGAAATAAAATTTAGTAGTCACTTGCCACAATTAATGTGGTGGGAATACTTATATATATATATATATATATAAGTATTCCCACCACACTAATTGTGGTTTATAAAAATATAAACAGTTATAACCCAAAAGGAAATAAAATAGAACAGGCAATTGTGATATATAGTTTAGAAAGAAAGAAAGAAAGAAAGAAAGAAAAGAGGTAGAATGAAGTTGTAAATGCTTACAAATAAATATAG
This sequence comes from Terrapene triunguis, assembly GCF_002925995.2. Lineage (NCBI taxonomy): Eukaryota > Metazoa > Chordata > Testudines > Emydidae > Terrapene > Terrapene triunguis. Next base: position 104,578,594 of record NW_020664409.1, on the reverse strand, counting down.
TATTCATTGATAATTTGTGCACTGAATTGTAGTTAGTAGTGAAGACAATCAGACAAGGGAGAATAGACCAAATTGAAATTTTTCAGCCAGAAAATGTTAGGCAAAAATGGAGATTTGGCAACACCAAAATGTTTTATGAACTTTCAGAGGTTTCTCTGAATTGTTTGTCAAAAGAGAAACAAACAAAATTATTGGAATAAGTCTAAACCATCAATTCTGGCCTGAAACACTATGAATCGCCACATTCTCCTTAATATTGTTGAAAAAATAGAAGCCAATATTGCAACCGCATTTACAGTAATGTGTTGTCAGAAACAGCAGTAAACTTTATCTGCTGCACTTGAGAAATTGCTTAAGCACTCATTAAATCTATTTGTAGGGTCAGATTTTTAGGAATTTTCCCATCTTAAACACGTGGCTGCTTTGTTATAATGGGTCACCCTTAGCAAGGGTTTGCAACTGAGAAAAGCTTTCTACAAATGAATTAATTGTGAGGAATTCCTAGCAAATTGCTTTGACAGTGTATTAGGTATCTATGTAAGTTTGATTAATAGCCATAATAATTTTTCCACATTTTCTTTCTCGAAAAGTAAAGGGCAAAATAAAAGAGCTAGTCACATCCACCACATGGGCTGGTGCAGTGGGAGTGGGTTCATGATGCCACCTCTTCCTCACTTTTTTTAGTCTATTACCTGGAGCTCTGTGATAAGGCATGTTTAAGGCACACTCGGCTGTGGGAAGGCTCCTTGTGTCCTCCCTTTACCACACATCAGCACAAATGTCATGAATAATCTGACTCAAGTGTTTCTTTGTATTAATCTACACAAGAAAAATATATTGTGACATGGCAAATCTCTGAACAGTACTTGTTAGAGGGATGGACTACGTAGTCTAAGATTATAGAATCATGGAAATGTTGGGCAGGAAGAGGCCTCAACAGATCATCTAGTCTATCCTCCCTCACTGATGCTGGGTTAAGTATACTTAGACCTACATGCTTATTGGGGGCCACCAGATTATGTCATTATAGATAGTTTTACAGTTTAATTTTAATTTACTAACAGAGAGGGGGAGAGACTGCCCTTCCTTTATCTGTTGTCCTTAAATGATTCTTCTGCTGTCTTTCTGCCATTGCAGAATGGCATCTAAAATAGTGTAAGCTTTTTAAAAGGCTATTATTAAAATAAACTCTCTGAAACTCTGGGGTGAACAATATAAAATCTTGTAGCCTGTCCTTCAGGTTGGCAGCTTGATTCATAACAAAATATACAGTTGTAAGAAGGGGGAAAGTGTACAATTTGAAAATCTATCTCACCATGTCTTTTTCTTACCCAAAATTCAGTGAATTATATATTTTTTTTAATTTAAAACCTGTCACCATCATTGTCATAAACAGATAGTTAAGGGTTAATGCCTCTTTTACCTGTAAAGGGTTAAGAAGTTCACCTAGCCTAGCTGACACCTGACCAGAGGAACCAATGGGAGGACAAGATGGTTCAAAGGGCAGGAGGGAAGTTCCCTTTGTTGAGTTTTCACTTTGGACCGGAGTGGGAAAGCTCCAGAATTCAGCCTCTTATTAAGTAGTGAGTATTAGTGAAGGAAATAAATAGGTTTGTTTATTTCTTTGTAACCTGTCTTGTGCAATTAGAGGAATAGTCAAATTGGGTATTTGGGTATTTTTTGTGTAAGTTTTTGCCCAGGGGAACATCCTCTATGTTTGGAAGCTGTTGTCTGTGAGAGTAGCTGGTATGCTAATCTCTCCCAGAGGGTTTTCTTTTACCTTTCTTTTCTTTAATTAAAAGCCTTTTTTTTATACCTGATTGATTTTTCCTTGTTTTTAGATCCAAGGGGGTTGGGGTTGGAGCTGGATCCACCAGGAGTTGGTGGGAGAAAGGAAGGGGGATGGTTAATTTCTCCTTGTTTTAAGATCCAAGGGGTTTGGATCTGTGTTCACCAGGGAATTGGTGAAGAGTCTCTCAAGGCTACCCAGCGAAGGGAATTAGTGCTTGGGCGTGGTGGCAGCCAGACCAGATCTAAGCTGTTAATTGAGCTTGGAGCTTCTCATTCAGGTCCCCCACATCTGTACCCTAAAGTTCAGAGTGGGGAAGGAACCTTGACAATCATTCATAGCAAACATATTGGTATAGGATGTTTTTCAACTGTATGTGATTTTATGGCTATGACATACATTTATTATATTACTGTGGAACTGGGACTTTTGACCTCTGTGACTATCACCAATTTGGAATTTTATTGGAGTTGTGTTGTGATAAATTGGGACTTAAAAAGCTTCCCCCTTTCGGGGAGGTGGAGTATTGAAGTCGACGGGAGAGCGCTCTCCCATCAACTCATTGTCTTCACCAGACCCGATAAATCAATGCCCACTGCATCGATCGCAGCAGCACCGATTTAGCCTGTAGCGAAGACAAGCCCTAAATCAACTAAATAATGGCAAATTTGAGGGGCAGTTATTAAAAGGGAGGAGCAACCACCATCTTGACTACTTTATCTCTGTGTTGTACACCTTCCCCTACTCTTACTTCGTCTGCCTTTTTCATAACTTAGAAATTAGTCTGATATAATCTTTTCAAAGAGTTAGGGTTTATGAAAAAGGGATAATTTGCAGCCTCAAGGGACTTTGGTAAGATTGGCAATTATCTAATAAATGCTTGAATGGCTAATAGTATTCCAGGCAAACCACTACTGAACTTTTTAAAGATCTATATGCCGATATTCTAACAGTTATGTTTCAAAACTATAGACCTTTGGGCTGACTATCCAGTAATTAAAATGTTGTTAAAGGAGAAAACTGGAGAGATAAAGTGACAACCCAATTTTAACTGATGTTTCAAGTAGTCAGTGTTATTAAATGTGTTTCATAGTCTGGTTATTTTCCAGGAAACTACATTTCCTAGAATTATTGTCATGTTAATGCAAAATTTCAAGTTTTATACATCAGTAATTTAAGTAAATGATTTTGATTGCTGTAAATTGAGGTTGATTCTAGTAGGTTTGAGTTGGTAAGTTCAGAGATTGATCAGCAGTGCTTCTTTATAGTTATGAAAAACCAATCAGATTGTTCGTTTGGTAAAAATTACTTTGGTGTAAAATGCTGTAGATATTAAATTGGAAGAGAAGACTGTTTATCCAGCCTTTGCTATTATATCACCACCTTAAGATTGTATGGAAAAATGATTCCCTTAACACAGAAACATTTTGCTGGCATCAGAAAACTTGAATGGAAGATTGTGTCATGAACTATAGCTTTAGCCTTTAAACATACAATTGGGGAGAAAAAAAGTCTCTTTAAAATTCCACAAGAGAAGGAAAATATATAATCATGTCTATAAGATCTGAACCTTAATAAATTTGAAAGATTTCAGAGCACCTTGATATTACCTGGAATGAGTGCTTGAACTAGAAGGAACTTCCTAATCACAATTCAGTAAGTAAAAATCACAGATACCTTTAGGAAAAATAAAAGGAGGGAGGGACCACAGGTGGACATTCTATAATCCAGTTGCCACATTTCATCACAATTGCCTGATACACCACCCTCACCAACGTCATAGCTGTTGGACTTTCCCACAAAACCCTCTTGACATCTGGCCCAACCATTAGATGCTTAGTTCAACTAAGAAGTTAGCAGTACTCATGGCATCTGCCTGACCTCTTGTCTATATTGCCCTAAAGTCATTCCTATCTAAGAGCTTTTCATGATCTGTGTGACATGAATATGGAGGTCTGACTCTGTTCACTGTTGACTCCAGATCTCAAAAATCGCCACCACAAGATCCAGTCTCAGCAGAGAGAGCAAGGATTTGAAAGGACGTGGAGCTGACCTCTCTTTGTTTTTAGAGGTAGTTCTTTCTGGTCAGGATCAAGGACAATTGTCAAGGGAGCATGAGTGAAGCTTGCATTGCCACTGTTCTGTAGATTAATTGAAGACAATAATCTCAAGGTCAGTCAATGGCAGTTTGCTTTTATGACCAATAAATTCATACTTTAAAAAAAAAAGTTTTTCAGAAATTTTGAATGACTTGTCACTGTAAATATTAGCATATTAAAACTATCAAAGCTGAATCTTTTGACAAGTAAATAGCATGGAAAATAGACTAGTGCCTATTGATCATCTGATGTTCCCTATATTTAGACATACAAGTGTAATTTCCTCTGGGCAGTTTGGTACATGGTCCCTCTTCAACCATCAGTATGAAAGAAGGTTGACATATTTCAATTTGAAGATGCCACTTTCAAAACTGAAAATGTATCACTGTTAATAAATTTTATGTCACTTGCTATATTTTTTGTTGTTAAACTGTAGGAGCTTTACAATATGCTAATAGTGTAATGTATCACAATTGTAAATGTTAGTAACGGTTTAGTAGTATTCCAGCAATGGGCTATTAATGGCCATTGCATTAACTATTTAAATGTAAGTTTGGTATGCAATTACAGCATCACATTTACATTGCATTATTTAATTTTTCCGGTTTGAAAGATTTTACCAGTTGGAGAGGGATTCATTCATATAATTAAAACTGGGAATTCTGGCAGACTTGGTAATATCTCTCAAACAAATACAACTTTGAACTGTATCTTCACGGTACTTTATTAAAAAAATAATTTAAATAAATCACCACATCATATCTGAGAGATTTCTTTTCTTTTCCAATGTCATTTTAAAAATGGAATTCCAAAATCTGAAATAAGAGTAAGCATCTAATAAAGACACAGAAGTGAGAAAGTACAGAACTGAAACAGTGGGATGCTGGAGTTTGTTCTGGCATACTGCTGCAAACTATTTAACATCATGTGCAATACTACTATAGCTAAGCATGTAGCTATGTTCAGGGACATATATATACCTACACAGAGCTAAATCCCAGTGAATCATACTGCAATTGTAAAGTTTAGCTCAGTGTGTTAGCCTGAGATTCAGCCTTCTTCTGAATGTCCTGCTTTTGGTCTCAGGAGGTTTAAGTGGAACCTTCAGCAGTTCTGTTTATTAGCACTGGAGGTTTAATTTATGTCTCCTCGAAAATAATTTTAAAAAGCCCTATTGATTAAATGTATTCTGGGACAAAACTTCACCGTTTGTAATTATATAATAGATAAATGTCCATGTTTATTTTTGAGATTAATGGATTCCACAGAATTCGAACATAGATTGTTCTTCAGTGTGCTGGTGCCTATTGTGGAGTGTGGAGGCCACTATTGCAGCTGAAGTCAAAGGGATTTTTCTCTAACATAAAAAGGTGTGGAGTAGACTTTCATTTCAACGAAACTCTCTATAAATGACTCCTTCATGATGTTATACTTGGATATGTGAATAAATCTGATGAAATCACTAATATGATGTGGTTCTATGAATTGACAAGTGCCATCTACCTTTTTTTTTTTTTTTTTTTTTTAAGGAGGATGTATTGTTCAAGGTTGATTGTTAACTTTTCTATAAACAGAGTTTACAGACACTTACATAGACACTTACTCTCATTGTAACATTTCTCTAATGGTAATTCCTCATTTCTTTGTGTAAATCTACCTCACTACTTGTCATATCACCTCAGGTTATGATCTTGTCAGATCTAATAATCTGATCAGTGTTAGACCTGGTCAGCACTTGGACTGGTGACTACCAAAGAAAGCATAGTTATTTTCCAGCACCACTATCTGCATGAGGATAGAGAGATTATTCTGTATTGAAAGTCCTGACCACTTGGTTTTGGGGGGTGTCATAACTATAAAGGGAAGGGTAACAGCTCTCTGTGTACAGAGACTCCAAATCCTTTTACCTGTAAAGGGTTAAGAGGCTCGGGTAACCTGGCTGACACCTGACCCGAAGGACCAATAAGGGGGCAAGATACTTTCAAATCTTGGGGGGGGGAAAGGTTTTTGTGTGTGCTCTTTGTTTGAAGGGGTGGTTCGCTCTTGGGACTGAGAGGGACCAGACATCAATCCAGGTTCTCCCCATCTCTCCTATTTCAAACTAGTAAGTAAAAGACAGGCAAGGCGTCTTAGATTTACTTTGTTTTCTCAACTTGTAAATGTACCTTTTTACCAGAGTGTGTATCTTTGTTTGCTGTACTTTGAACCTAAGACAGAGGGGGGTCCTCTGAGCTCTTTAAGTTTGATTACCCTGTAAAGTATTTTCCATACTGATTTTACAGAGATGATTTTTACCTTTTTCTTTAATTAAAAGCCTTCTTTTTTAAGAACCAGATTGATTTCTCCTTGTTTTAAGATCCAAGGGGGTTTGGATCTGTATTCACCAGGAGTTGGTGAAAGGAGGGTGGGAGGAAGGAGGGGGGATGGTTAATTTCTCCTTGTTTTAAGATCCAAGGGGGTTTGGATCTGTGTTCACCAGGGAATTGGTGAAAGGTTTCTCAAGGCTTCCCAGGGAGGGAATTCTTGTGATGGTGGCAGCGGACCAAAGCTAAGCTGGTAGATAAGCTTAGAAGTTTTTATGCAGGCCCCTACATTTGTACCCTAAGGTTCAAAGTGGGGATACAGCCTTGACAAGGGGCTTTCAAAAGGGACTCCATATTAGAGTGTGGGGAGAAAGTCACATTAGTGCACCCTCTTAAGAGACAGAGCTCTGTCAAGAGGGCTTCAGTGAGGAGCCCACAAATGTTAAGGCCAACTTCAGCACCGAGTTGGAAGAGAGCAAATTACCTTACATTCTCACTATATATCTGGCTTGTTAGACACATGTTAAAAGGAAGAAATAAATGTCTTAGCGAAACATAGAGTGAAATTATAAATGACACCTTTCTGGCAAGCTGATGATTGTCACTTTATAATTGAAGATTGAGATATTTATGGCTTATAAATCCATTCATTGCTCTATAGATTCCAATTTGTGAATTATTTGTTATGCTACAGGCCAGGCAAATCAGATGCTGTGAATGTGACTGGTTGAAGATGTAGCTGACACTTTGTTTCATGGTCACACGAGAAGTTACTGTACAGCAATTTCATGCTATCATTTACTGTTAGTCACCAGTTAGTTCAGTTGTCAGCTCTGATTTTCCAGGACCGTATGCAATATTACAAATCTATAAGTGGGTTTTTTGTGAATGTTTTTGAAATGTTTCCTTTGTATTGACTTTATTACACAGCTATATAATTGTAACTCTTTGCAATTAGCATATGTGATATGCTCATGCATAGGCAATAGTGGCAGTGACAGGCTGGAGGGAGTTCTCCTGAGCTACTTGTTAAAATTTCATCGTAACTTTCAAGGTACTTTGGGGTGGTTTCCATGGTTCTGGTGGAGTCCATCTCCTCTCTGGATCCTGCAAAGTCATCATCTCAGTGGGTGATTTTGACTCATGGGAATCATAAAAATTCTTCTGAAAAGTAACTTTTACCTTTAGAATGACTCAGATTGCACTAAGTATCAAGTATTCAAAAAAAATGTGAGGAAGATACTACTAGATCTTCAACCCACCACATTTCAAATCACACAAGATGAACACTGTGCTGTACTGTCCAATCCATATCTAAAGCCGACAGAGCCCGGTCGTCGGTGGGCAGGATCGAACCAGGGACCTCTGGAGCTTAGTGCATGAGCCTCTACTGCATGAGCTAAAAGCCAATTGGCTGTTCATTAAGGCTATAAAGCAGACTCATTTTATCTTTCTCTTTAAGTGGTCTTGGTGCCACTAGATGGGACAGAACACCACACCCAGGAGGTGTGTGGGTTACACATACACACCAATGTTTTACAGCAACAAATTATAAATATTTGCAGTGTGCGGCACATTTATTTGCCAGTCCGTGGCTTCTTGGTTACATAAGAATATTTTTGGTATAAAAGACAACCAGTAGATTAGATAGCCTCTCCTCTCTGCAAGTGCCTGCACACACACACATCGCAGCTAAAGGAAAATGGGATTTTTTGAGACTTTTTTCTTCAAAATATTAGCAACACATTGCTGACTATGGATGTTGTAATACAAGAGTCAGCATTTTGGATAAAAACAGTTGTAAATTTTGACCTAAGCTCATGCTGTACATAGCTACAAATGTCATTGTATCAGAAATCACTTGGACTAACTCACTAAAAATTATGCCTCAATGATTCTACACTTAAACTCAATATTTTAGTGCATGTACTGAACCAGACTGGATTGCACTTGTGAAATTTCTCATAAAGATTCTCAAGTCCTGTTACTGAATTTTGCTTTACTATAGAGTTGTGAGTGTATGGTTTATTTTCATGTGAGGCATGAAGGGATTCTAACAGCTTTTTGGTACAGTATGTACCTGTTTAATTCCATGATTGTGACTTTTGTGCCCTTGGTCGTTCCTAAGGCTCCACAACTGGAGATTTGGATTAAAAAAATAAGTGAATTTTGTGTTTTGGAATAATTTGCAAGCTGCAAAAGAGGAAATTCCTTGTGAATTTTATCAGGGTAAATATGCACTGTTACCAGACATAGCTGTTAGTGTCTGAGCTTGCAAGAAGCTGCTAAATTTGCCAAGAAGCATTACCAATTAAAGTAGTTAATTAACAAGAAGCTATGTTAAAATTACTTTGGGGTTGAGAGAGAGGAGAAAGAGAATTGTAATTAGAAAAAGAAATCACAGCTGCTATTTAGAAAGCTGTTAACAAAGTTTGCAGGTCTAACTACTGGAAGGAACACTGCATTGCGGATCTGCTTCTTTCTTTCATTCATTCATTCTCGTCTCAGTTTTCTAGGAAAGATCTACTGAAGTCTTGTGTCACAATTTCCAAACAATATTGGTTACCCTAGTCTAATTTTTTTCTATGTCCATATTACATAGATGGTTCATAGTCATCCTGTGATTGACTAATACACCCAGGACTTTCTTCTCCTCTTTCGTTTTAAAAAAATGATGCTACGCATTGGAGTAAACCAGGAATGTATGTGTGGATGTGTTGTTGTGATATCTGATCAGAAATTCTGAATTAACTGTATCTGATAAAAACTGGCATAGCTATCCAGAATTATAAGTACCTGGTTTCCAAGCAGGTTCTTTAAGTCCGTAGGGGCTGCCATGTTTTAACTTGATTTCAAAATGGCAGCTTGTTTCTCATGTCACAGACTTCTGTGAAACAGCAAGGATGCCGTAAATATCCAGTTTACTTGTTGGGGGCTTCTTTCAAAATGGCATAAACCGGGTAACAGCTCCAGGTTTCAGACCAAAATGCCCAATTTAGCAGTCTCTCTCTGAACACAAACTACCAGTACATCCCTGAGTTGGTTTATGTTTATTATGGAGTTTGTTTCTCCAGGAGGGGACACCTGGCCTACAGCATCACTTTGCAATATTGCTCTGTATTTAATCCTCTCTATTTTTTTTTTTTTTTTTTTTGGTATTATTTGCTTTCAGTGTCTTTGTAATTTTCCTCCTTAAAACCCTGAAAATAAAATGTCTTTGCTTATTCTCACTGTGGCAGCCAAGATCTGCTGGTGTGGTCTTGCTGCTGTTTTCTGTAGATTATGCTGTACTGTCAGGAGAATTTGCCTTTGGAACTTGTGGCGCTCTGCTAGAGCTTAAGCTTCATGAGTTTCAGGGTACAATGTAAGATGCATTTATTTCACTTAACTTTTGATTGATTTGGTTGCGGCTCACTGCTGGTACTGGATTGAAGCTGTGTTTTTGTTATTGTAAGCCCCTAGATGCTCTGGTGCTAGGCAATCTAGAAACATATTAAATAAATGATATTGATTTGCTCCTTTTGCTCCTCCACTTGGCAAACATTTTATTTTGCTATATTTCTAATGCTATCTGAGGCACCATTCACTGCCTTTATTTTCCTCCTTACTTATGCCTTGGCATCATACAGTGGAGGGGGGCATATCAGTGTCTAAATGGAACTACCTAGATAGGAGATGTTCACAAGAATATGTATTGGGGCCTCTTATTTGTTGGTTAACTGCCACTAAATGGCATCGGAGGGAACTTGCATTGTATTGTGATGTGTTCATCAATAATACTTTTTTGTACAATAATTTTTCTCAGAAAAACAAGTATTGGATTTTGTTTTCATCCCAGTAAATGTAACTTATCAGATAAGTATCTTATCCTATTCTGACCCCCGAGGAATCAACTGGTTGAACTTGGTAGGTCTCTCCCACCTTCAGTTTCTGTGATAGGAACCATAAGTATTTAGACATTCTCCACTTGATTTAAAGAGTTATATAATTTGGGCCCTAACTGGTTGACGGTGGCCCTTTCAGATTTTTTTAATTTGATAAATGCAAGTATGTTTCTTTTCTCCTTCAGTAGGGAGAAGGGAATATTTTCAGAAGAGGGACAATCCTTCCTTTATCTTAATAAAGACCCCCTACTGCCCTTGAATTGGTTCCAGAAACTTATTTGCAGTTTTATCATGAGTTAGAAACCTGTTAGGGGATTTTCTCCCATAGTAGCACAGAGCAGAAGGCTATGCCAAAGCAAGTGAGATACCATGGCAGCTGCAGGTTTTCGGGAATACAGTAGAGGTATAAATATGGTTTCCAAGAAGTTTATAGTAGTTGCTGTGAGAACAGAATGCTTTTTTTTAAATATAGTAAGTGTCAATCTGTTTCTAGTGAGACTTTCTCCCCCAGTGACCCACTTTTTCCGGTGAAATAATAAAAGGCTAATATTTAGATCAAAACAGTGCTTCCTTGTTAATACATCAGTTTACTTTTACAACTTGTGAATAGTTGTGTGGTGGGTTCCCTCCTCCCCCGCCCGTACAAGTTTATTATAGTTCCAAAAGATTTATATTTTTGTCACTGAGTCTGCACTGTTTCTTTAATAAGGGACAACTTAGCTTAAATCTTGCATAAGTTAAAACACATTTTTCTTGGGAATTTTTGTGTGGGTCTCAGGTCATGCTTACGTAGGGCCTTCGCTGGTTGACATTTTTTCACAGAAGTTTTTCAGCTAACATGAAATTTTTTATTTCAAACTTATGGGGAAATGCCTACTTTGCAGTTTCTTACCTTTTTTCACTTAAAAACATGAGGGGAAGAGGGGGGGGGAATAAAAAGTGAGAGAAAGTTACACTTGACATTTAAATGCCTTTTTCTCATTTTTAAACTTTCTCTCTTCAAATGACAAGAGAAGGACACTCACAGTAACACATTTTTTTCCAATGCAGAAAAATTTCAATCTTTTCACTGAAAAAAATTTGCCAAAAAAACCCAAAACCCAACCTTTTTTATTTTTTTTTTTCAACTTTTTGTCATCTCCTCACAAAAAAAAAAAAAAGGCCACTTTTGACAAGCTCTAGTCTTAGCTTTTTCCTCTCATGTAGGAAACCCTAGGTCTGGGAGTGCTTTGAAGCTCCTGGAGGGAAAATGGGTGCCGCACATTGCTCACCAAAAACTCTCTTTCTGCTAACAGCAATATTCTTTGAAGGGAGTTTCATCTAGTCCCATTCACTTTGAAGGATGGGGGTTGATATATGCAGTCTCTAGATATGGGCTGAAGAGCTCAGTAGGGTCCTAACAGTGTGGAAAGTCAAGAATACTACATGGAAAACTGGCTTTTCCAATGGCAAGTCTACATGGGAAGTGAGTCAAGCTAAAGTGAACTAAGGCCACTGTGGCTTAGTAAATTCACCTTGAGCATTTAAGTATTTTAATAGGCACTTAGTACAAAACATTTCTTACAGATACATACCCTAAGTATAATATTCAGGTCATCTGGACTGCAAAGCACCAATTGTCACAAAAATAATGTTTACAACGTTGTGTCAGTGAAAATCACTTTATACTCTTCTTGATGTCATAATATACATCTCATCCTCTTATACTAATGGTAAACAGAAGTCCTACTCACATCCATTAAATAGTTTATTTAAAAATGTAATGACAGTAACTTCTGAGCGTTAACCTCTGGAGATAATGTTTGGGTAATTTATTTTATATTTATTCATGTAACATAATATATGTTCATGACAATTTTCAGACAAATATAAGCAACGGGCCATGATCTAAATTAGACATAACACAGCAAGGGAGGAGAATATGGCAATAAATACAAAGTGATGGAGAGGGGACTGGACAGATGAGGGTTAACAACAGTGAAAGACCATAACAAAGTCACACCTCTGAAGGCCCTTTTAATGCTGCTACTCCCATGTGTTACCTCAGCATCTTCACTAGATCAGCACCTAGTAACTCAATAAATCCCACTGGGTGCCCAATACTTAATTTAACAGTTTGCCTGGTTACATAATAGTCTTCTCAACCGATTGATTTCTGACCTGATTCTTTCATTCCTGATTCAACTGATTTACTTAATAGCTTTATTAACTACAATTGCCAGTAATTTGTCTTACTAATCATTTTTCTTTTAATACATTGCATCATTTTTGCTACCCATACACTTTTAAACTGCCCATTTATATGGATTATCTGCAATAAATATGTTGTGGCTCATTTGATTCTCTGCATAATTAATTAATTGCTGCTCATTTGATTCCCTTAATAACTCATTTGCTGTCACACAATTAACAAACTCTTTGATTCCTTATTAATTATTTACTGTCTTTTGAATATCTGAATTAATTGACTGTTTAAATTTGCTGTCTTGCTAATTTGACACCAAATTAATTATGCTTTGATTAATCAACTGCTTACTCATCACTTACCTGTAAAACATCCATGCCTACCATTCTAGCTGTATTGATAGTTACTTTGTTTAGTTATATTACAGGGAGGGGGACAGAATCAGGAAGGAGGGAAACATGGTGGAGGTCAGCAATGGAAAACTAACCAAAAAAAGGGTTTTAGAAGGGATTTGAAAAAGTGTGAGTTTACCTGCTAGGGCCAGGAAGGAGGCACAGGTGAACTAGCACTATAAATGTACTAGATCTTTGCTGAAATTGAAAGAGTTAATGAAGCATCATGGGAAGCCTCTGATTCATTTTTGCCTACTTTGTGGTTCTTTAGACTATTTTGCCCTCATTCTTTATTACCAAGGATTTTTCTGTGAAAAGAAGTTCTCTTACTCATTGGCAGCAAATCCAAATCCAAAAAAAAAAAAAAAAAAAAACCAATATCATGTCCTGTTGTTTTAAGAGCAGAGAGGATTTTGGTCCTTTAAATTACACTTTACACAAGGATGTATGGTATCACTTAATTTATCTTAATATATGCCATATACTAGTTTAATCCTTGGTGTTACGAGTTTTGTTCTATTCTGAATTCTTCCATGCTATACTTAGAGTAGGGTCAGTGTGTCCTATTGTTAAAAAATTACCATTGTTGCTGCTTAATAAGTTAGTAAAGGTAAACTTTCCTCCAGTGCTGACACTCATTGTCCTTAGTATTCTTTGATCGCCAGCCAGTTGATTTTTTTCCCCCTGGCTCTTATCTCTGTCTATTGGGCAGTCAGTTTCTTTCTTGGAGGAAGCATGGGGAGGCAGAACCCTTTCCATTTAATTACTGCCTTTGACTCCAGCTTCTTATCTTTCTAAAGATACCTCCTCCTGCCTACCTAGTCTGTGCATTATGTTCTACATTGTGTTCTGTCCTCATAGCTGCAGAAATTTTGAGAAAAATAGTGTGTGCATTATTACATATTACAAATGCATTTCTGAACAAAAATGTTTATTAGACTGTAGACGTACTAAGTACTAAGCACTTGCTTAAGTACTTTGATGAATTTAGGCCTTAGTAATGTTCTCCTGAGAGATTTGCTGTTGCAAAAATAGATCTTTCAAGCAGAAGCATGGCCTTCTAAATTGAAAAGCAGCTTTTAAAAAACTTTAACAGTTTTTTAGTAGAGTAGAATTTTGTATTTTTATCAAGAAAAATGTATATCAAACTACAAGGATCTTCTGTAGCTATCAAAGAAGGTGAGAGGTCTAGGTCAAAGCATGCCCCTCAAGCACTTGTCCTGGTTTACTTCTGTTTAACACCAATTTTATGCCAATGTAAATCCATAGATTTCAGTAAAGTTACACCAGCATAAAGCTGGAGTAACACAGTGATGTCGTCTTTAGTCTAATTTATTAAATAGAGAAGAATCGCATACAAATTCAGGATTATCTATTTGTTGAAGAGCCTGTCATGATTAAATCACATTATTTTTCCATTGGTTGAAGTATTAGAGGGAGGAGAGGATAGTCAGCTAAAATACAGCAATGGCTTCCTTTCATCTGCACTGCGAGTAATGCTCACTGTAGCCACTCGTTTCCATATATGCTGCTATTGGATAGAGGAGGAAATAGCATCTGAAGAAAAGTATACAAGGTGTGAAAGAAATTTAGCTGTCTGTTTGCATCATCGAACATATTATTTGTATACCATTGAATCAGTGGTTGCAGTTGGCACAACTTGGGGGAGGCAGATTACCTTACCAGAAACCATTGACTTCTCATCCTTTTATATTGTACCCAAATATTAGCAATTGGTTTGTTTTTGTTATTGTTTAAAAATGGTTATATAATGCTATTGCATACTTGCCAACTTTTAAAACTATAAATAGGGACACAGCTTTTAATCTTGAAATATATCAGACTAGGAGAGAGCATGGTGGAGTTTTTTAACAGCAGTGTGGAAAAATGACTAACTTGTAAATAGAGAGATTAGACATCTGATGCTGTTTTCCTCTATCAATTTAGAAAGGATTGGTGTTGTATGTGAAAGTAAAGTTTTTGAAGAAGTTTAATATTAGACAACTTAATGTTCTAAATACCAAATAAGAATGTTTCTCAACAATAAAAGAATATATAGGAAGTGTTGAAATAAGATCTACCTTAGCAGCAAAGCACTACCCATGGCTCACTTTCAAAGTGTAGTAATCCTCAGAACAATATGATTAGGCTTGGAAGGATTAGATTTGTATCAGTAAATGTTGGTAAACATCCATTTCACTGTATACACACAATCTAAATTTACAGATAGGCAAAGTAAGAAAAATGTTGCCTGAGGACTTATTAGAGTTTGATTTAAGGATATTTACTTTGTGTATTTTGACATGTGATGTTGACAATTTGTGTTTTAACCGTTATAAAGCTTTAACTTTTTGAATTTCAAGGTTTACTGTCATTAAACAATTATTGTATGGCTCCCTCTCTCCCCCATAGTCTGATACACCCTCCCAATAATTTCCCACAAATGTGACAATTTAAATAGATAAAAATAGAAAAAAAATTTCTTAAAACGAACATCAGTATTGTCCATCAAAATTATAGAAAAATAAAAATCAAATTCTGTCAAACCTAAGTATGATATTCTTATGTGACTATACTTAAAAAGGTTTATGTAGAGTTCAGACATCTTACAAAATTAGTTTGAAAGGCTAGAGAGTGTTTGAGTGGAATACTTGTTATATACTAATTAGAAATCAGTTGAAGAGTTTGTATCTACAGCTCTATATTCTTTAACTTTCATAAAGATCTACTGACCATCAACGTTTATAGTACCTCCATTAACATAAACCTCTACCCCGATATAACGCGATCCGATATACAACAAATTCGGATATAATGCGGTAAAGCAGTGCTCCACGGGGGTGGGGCTGCATGCTCCGGCGGATCAAAGCAAGTTCAATATAACGCGGTTTCACCTATAACGCGGTAAGATTTTTTGACTCCCAAGGACAGCATTATATCGGGGTAGAGGTGTATTAGTACTATTATATTGAATGCCCAAAACTTTGTAACCACAGAGTTAAAGTTGCAGTGATACCATGGAGCCTTCAAGAACATGGAGAGTGGCTAAACTTAAACCTCTAAAAACCAGGAAATGAAGAGCTAAAGTAGCACAAATTTAAACATCTGAAAACCAGGAAATACAAAACCAAGGTACATGTCATCCCACAAAGCAACCTTAACACTGTCTTCTTTGAGCGATGCCCCAACACAATAACACACAGACTAGCACTCTGCTCTGTCCAATGCTTCAGAACACCTTGGGAATAGAGCACAGGAGTACTGTAGGATAAAGGCTAGTACTTTTTCTTGCTAAGACAAAACTCTGATGTAGGTCAGGTATAGCAAACAGGAGCTACCTATATTTGGCCTATACTGAGCCTACTTCACACAGACTTGTAAAATGTCAAAATGTAACCACCCTTTCAACCTTGTCCTCAGGATTCCTTCTGTGATATAACCTTCATTTACCCCTCAGTAGTCCCTAGAGACCATTGTAATGTGTGCCACCAGACTGCAAGCAAACCTCAACTGACACAGCCTACAAAATTCAGTGCTGAAGTGAGGCATACTTGATTCCTCAAAGTATGCCTGCATCTCACAGCTCTGTCAACTTGCTCCAACTAAATCTCTGAATCACAACACAAACAATGGCACAGTCTCTTAGTCCTTCCTGATATCTGCTTATTATAGATTTTAGGGACAGAAGAGACCATTAGATCATCTAGGCAGACCTCCTGTATAACACAGGCCAGAGAATTTTACCCAGTTACTGCTCTATTGAGCCTAACACATTGTGTTTGATTAAAGCATCTTTCGGAAAGGCCTCTAGCCTTGAATTGAAGACCTTAAGAGATGGAGAATTCACCACTTCTCTTGGCAGTTTATTAACCTTTGCACCATCCTTACTGACCCATTTCCAGTAGCTATTGCCAGCTCCCAGGTGGCAGAACTAAGGTTGCATTGTAGGGGGGTGAGGTGCATCTTGACTTTGTTGGGGGGTGGGTTTTTTTTGTTTTTGGTTTTGGTTTTCTGAGTTGTAAGTTTAGCCCTTCCACAGTCTGAAAGGGCACGATGAGGGCTTAAATTCAGCCAGAGCTGTCTGGAGCAGAACTCTGGTAAATATTTTCAAACCACTGGGAGGAGGGGGACTGCGAGAGAGTTTCAGGGGGTTCACGGGGCCCTGTGGCTGAAGCCCGGAGCTCTGAAACCCGAGCCCTGGCATGCCTCATGGGGCTGAAGCCCTGAGGCTCCTCCTGGGCTAAAGTCCCAAAACTCCACCGCAGCTGAAGCCAGGAGCCCCGAGTCGGGGGGAGGGGCCCTCCAGGAAATAATCTATGAGAATTTAAGCCCCGGCCATGATGCACAACTGGGCAAATTTAACTCTGCATTAACACACATTTTTGGCATTGAATTTCCTTGTTTGTTTAAAAAAAAAAATCTTAGCACCCTGATGTAACTCAGACTAGCTTTCCTGTTCTACTGCCTCTGGCTCCTTCACAGTAATTACCCCAGTCACACAACGCACTGTCTGCCTGTTGGCAACTTCACTGCTCCTGTATCATCTCCTCGTCTCCTGTCTTTCCAGCACAACTTGGTTTTCCTCCTTCAGCCATCCTCCCCACAGAGAGGCAGGCAACCTGTGGAACTCCTTGCCTGAGGAGGTTGTGAAGGCTAGTACTATAACAGGGTTTAAAAGAGAACTAGAAAAATTCATGGAGGTTAAATCCATTAATGGCTATTAGCAAGGATGGGTAAGGAATGATGTCCCTAGCCTCTGTTTGTCAGAGGGTGGAGATGGATGGCAGGAGAGATCACTTGATTATTACCTGTTAGGTTCACTCCCTCTGGGACACCTGGCATTGGTCACTGTCGGTAGACAGGATACTGGGCTGGATGGACCTTTGTTCTGACCCAGTATGCCCGTTCTTATGTTCTTAGGCATCAGCAAGGGACCTGCAGGTTGAAGAACTGGAGAGGGGAACTGTGCAGAGACTAGCATGGACTCAGTGGCAACATTTTTTGAAAAATGGGACAGATATTGGATGGGGAGGCATGAAAGTAACGATTGTCCAGTGGTTAGGGCTGAGTACTTGGGAGACCTGGGTTCAATTACCTGCTCCGCTTCAGATTTCCTGTGTGATCTCAAGTAAGTCTTTTAGTCTGTCTGCGTCTCATTTTCCAAACTGTAAAAAGGGGCTAATAATAATACCTCACTGGGGTGTGTTGAGGATAAATACATTTGATTGTGAGACACTCAGATATTATGGTGATGAGGGCCAGATAAGTACCTACCATTTACTGAATGATAGATGTGGAGGCTTGAAGCTTATGCCCAAATAAATCTGTTAGTCTTTAAGGTGCCACCAGACTCCTTGTTGTTTTTGAGGGGGGGATGAAACTGAAGCTCTCCGGCATCCCCCACTGCACATATCTGATGCCCTCCTTCCCACCCCCCTCTTCCTACACTGTTCCAACACGCCTGTGCTCCAATCTCCCTACCCTCCCCCCGTTTTGCTCAGACTCCCTTACCATTGTTCCGACGTCTCCAACATTTCCTCCGTTATTCCCATTGCTCCAAGCTCCCACGACTTCTCCCAGCCCCGTCACCACACATCCCTGCTGCTTTCAGTCTCCCCCCACCACAAACACTAGCTCTACCCTCCTCCTTGCTACTTCATGCCTCATAAACTTGGAGAGACTATGGGGAAGTGGGAAAGTGATGGGGCTGGGAGGAGTTGGATATAACAGCTTGAGGCAGGAAGGGGCAAGAGAGTGGAGGTGCAGACACCTTACCCCAGACCTGGGCCTAGTGTTGGAGAAAGGGGGTCTACAGATTCATCTGCAGTATAGGGTGCTCAGAGAGGTGTGAAGTGGTCCATTCATCTCAGGGAGGTGTTCTTAGCTGAATGAAAACACTCCTAGAGATAAATGTTGCCTGTAACAATAGTTGTGAAATGTGTGAACTGCTCCATTTATCTCAGTAGGTGTTCTCATCCCCCACCCAGCTAGCATCAGTGCTTGTGAGTCTGTGCTATGCACCAAGCATGCCCATTTCTCCGCTCCTGACACTGTGCTTGGTGTGTGCACCAGGCATGCCTGTTCTCTGTTTCACATCTAGAGAAAGCAGGACCCTTCCTTTCCATGGGAAGGAAGGGAGGCAAAGAGAAGGGGTTCAGTCCACCCTAGAGGGGCAGGGGCCCCACAGATGCCAGTTCACATGGGGAGACAGAGAGAGGGACTCAGACATCTCTGCCCTGAGGGGCAGGAACCCGAAGACTCAACTGTCATTCTCACATAGACAACAAGGAGTCTGGTGGCACCTTAAAGACTAACCTTGTTGTTAGTGCCACCAGACTCCTTGTTGTTTTTGTAGATACAGGCTAACACGGCTACCCCCTGAAACTTGAATTCTCACATAGCTGCACTGAGTATGTGTAATTTATTATATTTCAGAAAATAGTTAGAGCCTCTTTTAAAGCAGATGGACTGCTCAGGGTGCATTTCCTAAAAGTATGAACCCCTCATGATATAGCAACATACCCACCAATCATTCTAAGCTCTCTGCCAAACACACAGCTTGAACTCTTAGTGCATGGGTAGAGCTCAGGTTCAATGGATGCATGTCCCCTTGAGCTACCCTGTTGCTGTGACAATAGACTGTCTGGAAACCCTCTTGTTTCAATAGAGCCGTACTCCTGCTGCACATGTGCATTTCATTCTCTTTGACTCCAGCTACTGATGCCCTGAGATCCTAACTTAACTCTGAATAACTGCTTCAATAGAACCCCCACAAAGGGGCAATGGGTATAAATCCCAAGTGACTGAGATCAGTTTGGGAAGGATCAGAGCCATAGTTTGAGGCCCAAATGTGGACAACAAAGAATTAATTGAATTTGTTAAAAGCTGTCCTTTTTGGGGAGCTGTATCTCAGGAATGTCTTACTGAAGTGACCCCAAATATGGACCACTAACTCTACCCTACAGCTTCATAAGGCACAGCAGATTTCAAGACAATCTGAGTAATCCTGTGGATTTTAGAACACTTAGATTAGTTGACCTTTAAACAGAAAGCAATTTTAATTTGTAGCAGAGTTGGCACTCCCCTATAAAGATGGGGAATAGAGTTCTGGGTTCTATTCCTGACTCTCCAACTCGGTAAAAATGTGACTTTGGACAACTCAAGAGCTTTACTTTTAGAATTGCTGACTACCTGCATCTCTATTTGAAGTCAATGGGATCTGCAGAAGCTGAGGACATCTGAAAATCAAGCCTTTAATTTATCTGTACCTCATTCTAGTCACCTGTGTAACATGCTCAGTTAAGGGGGTCAATTTTGTGCTGGTCTTACTCATGTGAGTAATTGCATTTACATTAATTGTAGGATTACTCATGTGAGTAAGGCAAGTAGCATTTGACCCAGTAATGATGATACTGAATCACAGGGATGTTGGGAAGATGGATTAAAAGTGAAAATGATTCAGGTCATTGAATGAAAAGTGTTACAGAACTGAAAGGACTATTATATGGTTTTGGGTGGATGTCTGGGTCTATTACTCCCTTAAATACTCTGATGGGTGACCCATTTCTCTCGATAAGGGCTAAATGCAGCTGTTGCTAGAACCTGTCAGTACCAATCCTGGATAGGCTGGAGAAGGTCATTTCAGAGCTGATATCTCTCAGCAGCTGAGTGCTCTCTTCAGACTGTTCCTAGCCTCTGCCTACCTGGGGATCAAGCTGAGAATGTGAACTGAGATCTCCAGGCAGGGCAGTCTCATTGTGTTATAGATTTTTTAAAATAGTGCTTTCTAGCCATAAATGCATTGGAAATTGCATGTCACAACCTTATATTTTTTTAACAAATACAGTGAATATAAAATAATGTCTCAAAGGTCCAGTCAACATAAATTATTGAAAATTTAAAAGGACATACCATGAACACAATATCTTCAGTTCGTATTCTTCATCTCATTTCCCACAGCTTCCAGATCCTCCTTATGTTGCAAAGATCACACACACACTTACCTCAGTTTTAATGTATCTTTGCAATTTTTAAACATGTGGAAAAAGAACTGGAAAATGTCGTGTTACAACTGCTGGTGAATCACATTTTTTCAAATATTTTTTATGTTAATCATAATATTAGGGTACACCACTGTTGTTCCTTAAAGTATCAGGTGCAGTTACATTTACTTTCATGATCCTATAGAGAAAATACTTTAAAGCAGTTCTTCTCATTTAGGTAATTGTTCTCTTCCACAAGTATTTTTCAATAGAACAGTATAATTGAAAAAAAAAATCAGCTCTTGGTATCACTGAATACCAGCATGTACCATATCTCTGCTCCAAAGGAGAGCATTACTATAAGGGATGGTAAGAAAACTGTGATTTATTTTTGAAATTCCTAGAGGGCAAAGCTATACAATGCTCTTGAAGCTGCACACTGAGGTGTAATACCATGTCTTAATATATTTCGCAAATGAAGATTCAAGCCACACACAAAAAATAGAGAGGAGAAAGCGAATATTTTCCTTGGGAAATTTTTGAACATTTAGAGAGGCAAGTAACAGATAGTAACTGTCCCTTCTTTCCTCATAAATCACTGTGAGTAAGTAGTTTCCATTATTTCTGCCATGAATATTTTATTGTGGAAGATATTTTAAACATGATTTTACTTAAATGTTCAAATAGTATGAGTGTGTGGTGGTTGTACCCTGAAAAATGTGACAATGTAAGAAATTTGCATCTTGGTGATTTTCAGATTAAATTGGCTCAGCTGATAAGTAAAAAGAAGTTCTTGCTAATTGTCAATTCTCAAGCTCCCCTGGAGATCTCGATGTCAAGTCTTGTTTTTTCTGGCTCCTACCACTAAAGTTCTGCAGTCAATAACTTTACAGTTCTTTGCATGACGAAGGAGCCAGAAGGGCTTCAGCATAGTTTCCCAGAGCGGTTTTAGCTATTTAGGGCTAACAGGCATACAAACACAGCAAAATAAGATATGACTCAGAATATTTGTTGAATAAGATGATGACATTTTTACACACAAAACTTGAAAGGCCTCATCTGAACAAAAGTTATATTGTCTTCAAAGGACAATATTTTGTTACTACATAGCAATGTAGGAGCGTTTCCCAAATGTTTGGACCTAGCCAGCCTCTTCTAGAACAAGACATATTTTGTGACTTCTAGCCCCAACCATGAGCAGTCAAATATGGAGTTTTGAAATTAGTTGCTCTCAGACATCATCAGCCACGCCATTGATACTGTGTGTTGTTTGACAAAGGTCTAGCTCCAGGCCAATTTTGATACCATCTATTGCACAGAGAAGGGAATATAGTTTTCTACAATGCTATGTGGCTTACACTGCTATGCAATTGGTAGAAGGATTGAATGGGCCAAAAGGGAGGAGGAGTGGCACTCTGTTAAAAATGGCATTACCTCTTTTTGACAAACTGATCATTTGGAAAAAAATGATCTTGAATGCTTATGGATCAATGTGCTATCACATAAAAGCACAAGATGGAGTATTAATTGGTGTCTGCCTCGGACCACCAAATCAACGTAGGGAAGAAACTGGCTGCCTCCTTACGTAACTATCTATAATGTGCAGGGGAAAAAACTGCATGATTATGGGGTTCTTCAGTTTCAGTGACATATGCTGGTAGTCTCATGCTACCAGTGCTACTACATCCTTTGAATTTCTAAACAGTATAGATGACAATTTCCTAACTCAAAAAGTGTTGCATCCAGCATGGGTGAATTCTTTATTAGATTTCAGAGTGGAAGCCGTGTTGGTCTGTATCAGCAAAAAGAATGAGGAGTACTTGTGGCATCTTAGAGACTAACAAATTTATTTGGGCATAAGCTTTCGTGGGCTAAAACCCACTTCATCAGATGCATGCAGTGGAAAATACAGTAGGAAGATATATATATATATATATACACACACACACAAAGAGAACATGACAAATGGGTGTTGCCATACCAATTTTAATGAGACTAATCAATTAAGGTGGGCTATTATCAGGAGAAAAAAAACTTTTGTAGTGATAATCAGGATGGCCCATTTCAAACAGTTGACAAGAAGGTGTGAGTAACAGTAGGGGAAATAGTTTTTACCTGCACAGCTACCTATATGATATATGTGATATATGCCATCATGTGCCAGCAATGCCCTGCTGCCATGTACATTGACCAAACCGGACAGTCTTTATGCAAAAGAATAAATGGACACAAATCAGACGTCAAGAATTATAACATTCAAAAACCAGTCAGAGAACACTTCAACCTCCCTGGTCACTCAATTACAGACCTAAAAGTCGCAATTCTTCAAGAAAAAAAACTTCAGAACCAGACTCCAAGGAGAAACTGCAAAACTGGAATTCATTTCCAAACTGGACACCATTAAATTAGGCTTGAATAAAGACTGGGAGTGGATGGGTCATTACACAAAGTAAAAACTATTTCCCTATGCTAATTTTTCCCCATTTAAGAACACCTTACTCGATGTCAAAAAAGCCACAATCAAGGAAGAAGGTTGTACTGGTTAAAAAAAGTTTGTACCGGTTTACAGAGGAAGTGAAAGCAGCTATAAAATTTAAAAAAAATAACAAATGGAAGAAAGGGGGAGTTGATAGTGAAGAATATAAATCAGAAGATAGGAACTGTAGAAAATTGATAAGGGAAGCAGAGGGCCACAAGGCGAAATCTGGGGCCAGTGGAATTGAGGACAATAAGGAGCTTTTAAAATATATTAGGGGAAAAAATCCGATTGCATTGGTTCGTTACTAGGTGGAAGTGGTAGGATTATCAATGATAATGCGGAAAAGGCAGAAGTGTTGAATAAATATTTATTTTCTGCATTTGGAGAAAAAACAGATGATTCAGTTTCCTCACATGGTGGTGGTGACACTCTTTCCATTCCTCTAATATCTCTGGAGGATGTTATAGAGAAGCTACTAAAGTTAAACATTTTTAGATGAACCGTTCCAGATAACTTGCATCCCAGAGATTTAATGGAGCTGGTTGAGAGCTCACTGGATTGCTAATGTTGACTTTCAATAAGTTTTGGAGCATTGGGGAAGTTCCAGAAGGCAAGAAGGAAGCTGATGTGCCTATTTTTTAAATGAGTAAATGGGATTGACCCAGGTAATTACAGGCCTGTCAGCCTGACATCGATCCTAGGCAAAATAATTGACTGGCTGATATGGGACTCGATTAATTATATTGTCCTCTTTTAATTCATATTAATGTAAATCAACATAGGTTTATGAAAAATAGATCCTGTCAAACTAACTTGGTATTTTTTAATGAGATTACAAGTTGGATTGATAAAGGCAATAGTGTTGACACAATATACTTAGACTTCTGTAAGGCATTTGACTTGGTACCACATGACATTTTGATTAAAATCTAGAATGATATAAAATTAACATGGCACATATTAGGTGGGTTGAAAACTGGCTAACTGGTAGGTCTCAAAATGTAATTATAAGCAGGGAATCATCTTTGATCAGGTGTGTTTTCACTGGGGTCCCACAGGGATCAGTTCTACGCCCTACACAATTTAACATGTTTATCACATGACCTGGAAGAAGACCGAAAATCATCACAGATAAAATTTGCAAATGACACAAAAATTGGTGGAGTGTTAAATGAAGAAGAAGAACGGTCACTGCTACAAAGCAATCTGGATCACTTTGTAAACTGGGCACAAGCAACCAATATGCATTTTAATATGGCTAAATATAAATGTATACATCTAGGAACAAGGAATATAGGCCATATTTACAGGAAGAGGAACTTGATCCTGGAAAGCAGTGACTCTGAGACAGATTTGGGAATCACTGTGAATAATCAGCTAAACATGAGCTCCTAATCTGAAGCTATGGCCAACAAAACTAATGTGATCCTGGGAAGCATGAACAGGGGAATCTCGAACAGGGGAATCTCGAGGAGTAGAGATTTGGTGATGGTGCAACTACGGCTGGAATACTGTGTCTAGTTCTGGTGTCCACAATTTAAGAAGGACGTTGATAAATTGGAGAGGGTTCAGTGAGGAGCGGTGAGAATAACTGAAGGATTAGAAAACATGCCTTATAGTGTTATACTCAAGGAGCTCAATCTATGTAGTTTACCAAAGAGAAGGCTAAAGAGGACTTGATTACAGTCTTTAAGTATCTACAGGGGCAACAAATATTCAGTAACAGGCTCTTCAATCTAGCAGAGAAAGGTATAATGTGCTCCAATTGCTGGAAGTTGAAGCTAGACAAATTCAAACCGAAAATAAGGCATACATTTTTAACAGTGAGAGTTACTTACCAAGGTTCATGGTGAATTCTCCATCACTGTCAATTTTTAAATCTAGCCAGGATGTGCAGGAATGGTGCTCCTAGCCTCTGTTTGCTAGAAACTGGGAATGAGTGACAGGGGATGGATCACTTGATGATTACCTGTTCTGGTCATTCCCTCTGGGGCACCTGGCACTGGCCACTGTTGGAAGACAGGATACTGGGCTAGATGGACTTTTGGTCTGACCCAGTAGGGCCATTCTTATGTTCTAAGAGTGGTTGTTTTTCTAAGGGAATTATTTTATTTTATTTTACTTTAGGAAATTTCTATGGCCTGTGTTATACAGGAGGTCAGACTATCTGATCGCAATGGTCTCATCTGGCCTTGGAATCTTTTAAATGTTAAATAACGTACCTGAAAGGTGTTCCTTTTGACATTGCCAGTTTAGGGAATCAAATTTTGATTTTTCAAGGCTTCCACTTTTCTCAAGAAGAAACATCCTTAGGTTTATTTTTCAGTTCCAGATGTTTGGTTTGAGAATGTTGCAATAATTTCAAAGGTTGGGTTGCCTAGGGTGGTGGTGGAATTTCCTTCCTTAGAGGTTTTTAAGGTCAGGGTTGACAAAGCCCTGGCTGGGATGATTTAGTTGGGGTTTGGTCCTGCTTTGAGCAGGGGGTTGGACTAGATGACCTCCTGAGGTCCCTTCCAACCCTGATACTCTATGATTCTATGATCCGAGCAGCCAACACGTAAGAACATACTATGCTGTAATTTTGAACCAACCAGTGTTACACCTATATGTCATATATTTATCATCTCATTTCTTCTTTCTGAGTTGCCATTTAACCACTTGCTACTTTGTTTCACAAAATAATCCGTCCCTTGGCAAGAACTGAACTCCAGCAAAGAATGAATGATGTGTACTGCAGTCATCGGAGACCCGGCAATGCCCTCATCTTAGCTGTATTCTCTGACAACTGGCTGGTGTTCCAGTTCAGTGACAGATTTTGCAACAGCCTGCATGCATGAATTTTTGCATCATGTATATAACAAATACTTAATGTAACTTGTACTGTTTTGAATAATGTAATTAACAACTACACTCACAGTGTTGTAAGATTAGTACTGTTACAAAAGCAGAGACTCTAGCAGTCTGCTGCACATTCTCACATCCTGCACTGTTTGACAATGACATGATTTTCAGGTTACAAATATAATGGCTTCAATGGGACACATCTTAC
This sequence comes from Terrapene triunguis, assembly GCF_002925995.2. Lineage (NCBI taxonomy): Eukaryota > Metazoa > Chordata > Testudines > Emydidae > Terrapene > Terrapene triunguis. The sequence goes on along the minus strand of NW_020664409.1, from coordinate 104,552,432 downwards.
AGGGTTCATTTTATGTATCCATTTTGTATCATTTTAACTTTATTGAATAATTTTTTCTCCCAGAATTTTACATATTTTTTGCACAGATCGCTTCTCCTCAGTTTGGGGAACCCTGAGATTGTGGTATGTCCATAATTATGCCTGACTTCAACTTTTCCTGTTCAATTTGATAGAATGCTGTAGTGCACAAGAACTCAGTAGTGGTGTACCAAAATATACAGGACAGTGCTCCTCCTGGTTGTCCAGCTGTCAACTTACATTAAACATAGTCAAAACAGAACTCTTAATATCCTCCCTGCCAATCTTTTTCCCCTCCTTCTTTTCACAGTCACACTGGACATCACCACCATTACACATTCCGTGGGCATCATCTTCGACTCAGCCCTCTCTACAACTCCTCACATGCAGCCTGTACCTAAATTTTGCTGGTTCTTCCTGCATAATAGCTCTAAAATCTAAAACCCACACAGCTAAAACTTGAAGCCTTACTCAGCTTGGATCCAGGCCTTCATCAACTTGCATCTCAACTACTGCAGCATCCTGGCCCTACTCTTATCCATTTAAACACTGTTGCAAATATTATTTTCCAAGGTCATTGCTTTGACCATGTCACTTCTCTTTCTACGTTCCCTCTACTGGGTCCCCCCTTTTCCATGACATCAAATAGAAATTACTTGTATTCACTTTCAAGCCTTTCACGGCCTATCTCCACCTATTTGTCAACTTGCTTATATTATCATGATATCAGCTCCCACTTCTGCTCTGCCAATGGTGAGAGCCTTCATTGTCCACTTCAAAAAAAATTTCAAACAAGCACCTTTGTGCTTTCTCCCATGCTCTCCTATATACTTTGGGAAGCTCCATATAAACTTCTAAAAAGTCACCTGACAATCCTCATTCATATCCCTCTCTTGTCCATGATGCCTAAGAAAAACTTGGCAACACTTAGGCAGCTGTTGTGCTGAGACTACTGTCTATCATGTTAACTGGTATGGTCTAATTATTTGCTCATCCTTCCCTTGTCAGTCCTTACCCACTTGTTTTTTCTTGTCTTATACTGGATTGTAAGTTTTTTGGGGCAGGTCTTTGTGTTATGTATTTGCATACAGAACAGTGCTTAGCACAGTGGGGCTTTGGTCCATGACTAAGGCTCCTACGCATACTGCAATACAGATAATACATAATAAGAATATGTCTGATTTAAACTAAACTGTACAGTGTGATGATATCAGTTTATTGGAGTGTAGGGACCAATCCTCTACTGGTGTCCAAGGGATGGTCTTTTCTGTTTGAATTCTCTAATTTTATGACTCAAGATTATTATAATAATTGAGGTTTACTGTCTTTAATATTGAAGGTGATGGTGGTGAGTTTTTTCTCAGTTACTTAAAAAAATGGCTTTGTATCAATTGACTTCCCAGTTACTTAGTTCTCAAGTTAGCTTCCGAGATCTCACGTATCATGATGTATGGCACAACAACTCTATCCCACACAGTTGAATTTTTCTGTGATTTGTTATGGTACCTTATAAAGTGATAGGAAACAACTCAAAATTGATGCTTGTCATTACAGTACAGCTGTCCCTTTAATCTGACATATTTTGCTAGGAATTTTTGGGTTGTTCTTTATTATCTAAATCCTCCCAAGGAAGCCCTTCCATTTTGACTTCTTCCGAGGCAATTTGCTATTCAGACTCTGAGCTGTCCAGTCAACATCTGATTTATAAATTGTTTGACCTTAGTTACAACAGCATCCAGTAGCTTCCTTTCCTATTTAAATTGTATCGCATTTTAGTAACATCTGCTTTGGCAATGTGTAGTGGCAAATAATTGTAGTTCCCTTGACTACTCTACTACTACTTAGTGATTTATATTTATCACCTTGTAATGATGCAGAATAAGAATGGGTCTTTTCCTTATTTTGCAAAATTAATTTACTATGTAAGAAGTTGTAATTATACCATATAGATTTGCACATTTTAAATATAACCTGAGGTAGGCCAAGAGCTTCAGTTTCTGGTGAAGAATGGGTTGGGGAATGTACAATAGAAAGTTTTTGTTTTTACCCCCTGTTTAGTGAGTGCATTTGGAGTTAACGGGAGGATTATTTCAGACTACCTAAGGATAAGCAAAAAAGAGGAAATAAGGTGAAGCCAATTAATTTTTAAGGTTGATATTTTTGGAACTCTGCAGCCCCTAGGATTTTGGTGCTTTTCAAAAGGCTTTTGGTTGTAAAGCTCTTTCAAATGATAGTTTAGGGCTTACAGGAAATGAAAAACCAATCCTCTCGGGGTTTGCATGTGATTTCTGAGTGACAATCACAGATTAGAAAGGTCACTTAAATGTGGATCATGTAATGGTCATAATTATTTTGTGAATTTACATATTCAGCAATTATACACAGAATAGATGTCATTTAATTACAGTGAGCTAATTAGCAATATATTTAGGAGGTTTTAACAATGAGAAAAGAATGTTGGAAAGGGTTGAACAGGAGAACACAGAATGTGTCTGATTAACTTGGGGTTTACTTTCCAGAAATTGGTAACCAACGATCCCTGTAGGGACTGACAAAGAGGATACTTTCTACCTTTGATAAGAGTTCTTACAACTGGTGTAGCCTATCGTTGATTCTTAACGGGACTTGAACAGCCTGTTGTAAAGGTTACAACTGTTAACTTCAGGGAAGGAATTGAACTTAAAATAGATACGTATGTGAAAGTATTATATGTATAATGGTATGTGAAGCTACTGCATCTGATTAATTACATTCTTTTACTAAACCAGAGAACAGAACTGATTTACTGTTGCTGTGGAAATTTAAAGGATAAATTCTCAGTAAAGTTTGTTTTACTCCTTAAATTAATGTGAGGTTAATGTCTAAGATTTTATAAGTGTTCATTCAGATCTTTAATTCTAAAGAATAACTAATGGTTTTAAAAAGAGCTCAGTCTGGGGATTCTTCCTTTATACAGTAAATTAAATCCATATTGCTCTCCATTTCTCCTCTTACTGATTTGAAGCTTTGCTCCAGAACAGAGCCAGCTTTTCTGGTTACAAAAGCTTATAGCCACAGAGAAAATGTAAAAGGAGAATATCAGCTTTCATTTAAGGAGAGAGAGAGAAAAAAAACTTCTAGCTCTTTTACTTGCAAAGAACCTTCAAATTATAATCTCTGCAAACCAATCCGTTGGTCTGCAAGCTTATCACTTGATTTTCCTAAAGATCAATGGGTTAGTCACAGTCCCCTCACAGCACCTAGATCCAGAAAATGTCTGTCCATACAGCCTCCTTTTTTTTTCCCTTTTAAAGACTCTTCACAGTTGTAGGAGGCAGTGCCCTGCGAGCTTCCTTTGACAGCACTCCAAGCTCCAACCAGCTAGCTGCCTGCAGTTTAACCAGCTTCTCTGCTGAGCAGGCAGTGTGACCTTTGACCAAAAGAAGGGGCAACTCAGTAGCAGGAGGGGCAGCATGATGCAGTCGACTGAGATCAGATAATCCCAGCTGTGACCGTACCTTCCTCAGTAATCCTGGTCAAGTTATGGAGGCTAAAAATTTCAAGTCTGGTCCCCAAAATTAGGCACCAAACTCAAAATTTGCAGATTTAGGTGCTTAAATTTGTATGCCTATATTTGGGAAAGTTGGCCTTAACCTTTCTGTTTTCATATCTGAAAAATGGAGGAAATAACATTTACCTGCGTTACAGAGGGGTTTTGACAATTAAGTAGTTTGTAAATTGCTAGATAAATCCTAAAATGAACCAGAATACACACAGATTCCAGAATCCAACTATATTTGACTTCTGAAAATGTTGGCAACTATCCACAGGCTCCAAGACAGGCAGCAGGGCTCCAGTTCTTCTATAGCAAAGGTTGCGGGGGAGGGGGGGAGGGTTTACAGGTAGGATGTAAAGATCTTAAAACACTCATTTTACATAAATGATTATTGGTAAAATGGTCGCATCCACAGCATGCTAGTCACTGGCCAAACATAATGAGAAAAAGCCCCTAGCCCAAAGAGCTCACCATCTAAGATGACAAGCAACAGATGATCTTGATGAAGGGTGGGAAGAAGGAAAAAATATACAACAATAATTTTTTTTTTTAAGATAAATATCAGCTTTCCCTGACTTGCCTAATCTCTTGTAGGGATCACAGTAGAAATGGGTGTCAAGGAGAAATTTAAATGGGAGAAATTGACAAGCACTGGTTCAAGCCTGCCAGTGTTGGTGTAAGGCAGAAAGTTCCTCTAATCTAGAGCAAGTGGTAACAGCCCTTCAGCGTAATCTGCCAGCTGACAGTGGCTGGACTATAGCAGCACTCCAGATACACACCCTTCACCTGGGCCTAAGGGAATTGGGTCTAGAAGCTGGTTACAGTGGGTGTGCCATATGGGGAATGTCCCTCACCAGCCAGAGCTCTGCTATGCCTATCCTCCACTGGCTAAAGATCCCTTATGAACCGTATGCAAGAGTGAATTTATAAAGTGTTATAGTATTATTTGTAAAATATAGCTAAAACTTCAACGTTGCAACAAAAGAAGCAAACAGAAACCATGACATTGTTTTGAAAATGTTCACTAACTAATTACAAGAAGCTAGATGGTGGTATATTGACCTGGTTTTAATAGTCATTACTATTGCATTTTAAATGTTACTGAACAGTAAATTGATTGATCAAATTATTTTTATACATTGATCAGTTTAACATTTCTTTAACATTTGGAAGAAACTGATCTTTTGACCTCCAGACTCTTCGGAACTTGCATGTTTAGTGAATTAATATCTGCTTTTCCAAAGCAATAAACTATCTTGTTTGTACTCCAGCTCTCTTGCTTTTTCTGGAGAGCCATTTTTATAATGGAATTATTACTTTTAATTTATATAGGTGCATTGCAAACAGGTATGAAAACAGTGTCCCTTCCCTGAAGTGATTAGAGATCCATGGCTTCAGGTGCTCAGACATCACAGTGATGTGCATGATCTAAGAACCATAAGAGAATTCAGAGCCACCCTCTTGCCTGGATAGCAACATAGTAATATATGCAAAAAGAACAGGAGTACTTGTGGCACCTTAGAGACTAACAAATTTATTAGAGCATAAGCTTTCGTGGGCTACAACCCACTTCTTCGGATGCATATTGAGTGAATCATATCGAGGAGATATATATACACACATACAGAGAGCATGAACAGGTGGGAGTTGTCTTACCAACTCTGAGAGGCCAATTAAGTAAGAGAAAAAAAACTTTTGAAGTGATAATCATAGTAATATATTACCTTTTTTGTTAGCAGCCAGTTACTGTACTCAGCTCTGATAGCTACCTTACTTTCTGGTGCAGTGTATGACAAAAATGTCTTTCCATTAGTGCTAGATTTTAAATTTTATCATCATTGCATGCTGAGAGTTGGCACAGCTTGTAGATTTCAAGTACCTGTTGGGTTGGAAACCAAAAAGCACTTTGCTTACAATGAGATCTTAAGTATTTCAGCTGGGTTTTATCAGCACTGAAATATCTTCTCTCTGGTTTGGCACCCGAGAGAGATCTTTCTCTCTAACACACATACACTCCCTCTTTTTCTCTCTCCCTTCCCCGCTTTGAACAAAGGAGAGCTACTCCTGTTTGTGATCTCTCATTCACTGTACTGAAACAGTACTTCATTCCCATTAAGTAGAGAATAATTCAATGGTGATCCCCTGTTAAACATTCTGTACTACAAGAGCCTGAATATGCTGCTGACATGAGGAAACTCTGATGTTTTTCTGTTGGAAATTACCCAAACTCTCCTTCCTCTCGGGGAGCTCTGATTATTCAAACAGCTTTAGAAAAGAGTAAAATGTTGAGGGAATAATTTAACAACCCTTGCAACTTGGCTGATATATCTCATGCACCCGATTTAGCAAAAATGAAATGTAAAGATTAAAATCCTACATTTAAAATACTCTTTAGCTCTTGTATAACATTTCCAAGCGATTTACAGACTTTGACTAATTGAAACTCGCAATATCCCTGTGAAGTCGGTAGGTATTTCCACATTTTACAGATGGATAAAATGAGGCACATTTGCCCAAGGCCAAAGAATGAATTAGCGTGGGCACCTAGATTAGAATTTATGAACTACTGCCTCCCATTCCTGAGTTCAGGTCACACTTCCATACAGAAAATAGAGAAAAAATTGCTACGCTGATTTATCATATGATACTCCAGGTAAGTTTGAGAGACAGGTATCCCCAACTAAACCCACTACCCTCCAAAACTGTATGGTAAGAGGAAGATAGCTGCAGAGGAGAGTTTAGTATAATTCTCCACTGTAGGGAGTACCGTCACCCCCAGAAAGCCATTCTTGAAATCTCATCAGCATTAGACAATCAATCATTTAATCAGTAGTACCACTAGTCTGGGTTGTACTTTCAGAAATGGGAAACAGGATAACAGCTTCTGGGGCATATGGCAACCAGCATGGTGATGATTCTGCATGCCAGACTTCACATACAATGCCTACAGCTGTGGTTCAGCTCGGTTTACAGACTGAAGAGGGGCGATCTGGACAAACCCCTGTCAGTGCCCACCAGGATCAAGAACTCACTGGACTGGTGGGAAAACCCAGCCAATGCATGCAAAGGGATCCCCTTTTTTCAGGCACCACCTCCATTGCTCCTTACCACCGATGCATACCTCATAGGATGGGGCATGCATTTAAATGGTCTCACAGAGCAAGGCAAATGGTCAGCTGCAGAGATATCCCTGCATATCAATCTCCTCGAGATGAGAGCAGTCAGTAATTCCTGTGCCCATTTCCTCTCACCAATAACAGGATCACATGTAATGAACCTAACGGACAATATAGCCTGCATGTATTATATCAACCATCAGGTAGGAACCAGATTGCCATCTCTGTGCACAGAGGCAATGTAACTATGGATCTGGTGCATCTCTGACAACATCACCTTGTCTGCGACTTACCTCCTGGACACGCAAAATGCAATAGCAGACAAGATCAGTCGCACATTCCCACATGACCACGAGTGGGAGATGCACCTGTCAGTACTTCACGACTTGTTCATACACTGGGGAACACCATCCACAGACCTGTTCACCGCTTACCAGAACAAGAACTGTCCACGATACTGTTCCAGGGCGAGGATCAGACAGCTCTCTCTGGACGATGCTCTCCTCCCATGGGACACGGACCTTCTTTACGCCTTCCCTCCATTTCCCCTTCTGCTGAAGGTCTTGCTAAAGATAAAGAGGGACGGAGCTCACGTAATTCTGATTGCTCCCACATGGCTGAGACAGACCTGGTACCCTTACCTGATGCAGCTCGTGATGTGCCCACTGATCTATCTCCCTTCTGGCCACTCCAAACTTCCTCACTCAGGACAAGTGGCATGCCATACATCCCAACCTGGGGGTCGTCCTCCTCAAAGCATGGCTCCTATGTGGTTCCAGCACTTAAAGAACTCACGCTCAAAAGAAGTACAAGAGGTTCTTCTGCACAGTAGAAAGTCTTCCACACGGCACACTTACCTGCAGAAATGGTCCAGATTTCAGATTTGGTGCACGTCCCATCAAAGCTCTCCAATGTCAGCAACTCTGCAACATATTCTGGAATACACCCTGACCCTTAAAAAATAAGGTTAGCCCTGAGCTCTCTCAGGGTTCACCTAGCAGCTATTACAGCATTTCACCAACCCGTAGACAGATCCTCAGCACTATTGCACCCGACCACTAAAAGGTTCCTTAAGGGAATAACAAATCTCTTCCTTCAAGCTTGACTTCCTACTTCCTTGTGGGACCTAAGCCTAGTGATGAAAGGGCTGACTAGGCCCCCCTTCAAATCCATGGCCACCTGTTCACTAGCATACCTATAGATGAAAACAGTTTTTCTGATTACAGTTACCTTGGCTAGAAGAATTGGGGAAATAGCAGCTCTGATGGCGCATTCCCCATGCTCAGTGTTCTTCCCTATTAAGGTTACCCTTACGCCACATCCAAGATTCATCCTTAAACTGACCTCCTCATTTCACGTGAATCAGTCTATTCACCTTCCCATCTTCTACCCCACTCCTCACGAGACAATAGGGAGGCCATTCTGCATAACCTAGACGTTAGGAGAGCCCTTGCATTCTATCTCTATAGGAAAAAGGCCTTCAAGAAGTCCCTTCCTCTCTATGGCAGAAAGATCTATGGACTCAGTGATATCAGCGAAAGACTCTCCAAGTGGGTCTCAAAATGCATCAGACAGTGTTACGAAATTCTTAACATGAGCTCTCTGAACTCAATCTGTACACATTCTTTGAGGTCAATCTCTTCATCTGTCACCTTCTTTAAGAATGTCCCCATCTCAGATACCTGCAGAGTGGCGACGTGGGCATCAGTCCACACCTTCACAGAACATTATGCAATCATTGGGGACTCTGTCTCTGGCTTTGGCTCCACAGTACTTTCATCTCTGACTAAGCAGACTCCAAAGTACCAGCTGTACAAGGGGGTACTGCTCGGGAGTCACCTACAGTGGAGCACCCATAGGGACACTTTTTGAAGAATAAGTTACCCCCCCTTGTGCAGTAACAATGGTTCTTCGAGCTGTGTCCCCCTATGGGTGCTCCACTACCTGCCCTCCTCCCCTCTACTTTGGAGTTCTTGCTATGAGTCTGTGGTAGAGAAGGAACTGAGGACGGTTAGCCCGCGCGTGCTGGCTAACCTCATGGTACAGCATGAAGAGAGACAATGCATGTGTGGGCCCAACAGACATTGCTACCGAAGTTCTCCCATCAACAGCAGAGGGACACAGACATACCTACAGTGGAGCACCCATAGGAACACACATCTCGAAGAACCATTGTTACTGCACAAGGTGAGTAACTTCTTATGATGTACATGCAAAACTCCTTCCTTTGGCAGAGACTAGATGAGTGGAAGGAATATGACATGCTTTTTTCTTTTCCAAACTCTGGAATACTCTCAGAATTCCCCCAGTACTTGCTGTGTCTACTTACAGAGCAATAAAAGGCCAAGAAGCAGCTTGCAGGACATACCAATAAATATTCTTCTCTTTGCTTCTGTGGAAACAGAGTGTCTTTTTAACATGATTACTATTCATAATCCAAAATGTAGGTCCCTTAGGATTTGCTTTTTGTTGTTTGTGTATATAATTTATATTTCCATCATTGTGTACATAAAGAATTCTCCTAGAAGTTATTGGTATGTTGTGTTGCTTAGCATATAGATACCAGCTATATATTTGAGCTAAGGGGATAAATATACTAGTGTTGCATTTACTGATAATGATAGCAATTATCTATCAAAGATCAAACAATCCAAACAGAAAACACCTAGAAAATATAGTGTTGTACCGTATTTCTAAGATTATTTACATTGACTATGCAATAGACGCTTATCCCTAAATGTGCTTGTTGGCTGGAGATTTCTGCTACATTTTAACTATTGAAGAGCCAATTTAAATTAATAAGTAGAGCAGAAGACTGCTGACTGTTAAACTCTGTTCCAAGTTGTAGTCTGGATTTGCTGTATAATCTTGTACCAAACCACTTAACTAATCCTTCTTTTAGTACCCGATCTACAAAAATGGGCTACTACCTACCTCTCAAGTGTTATGAGGTTTACTTCATGAATGCTTGTAAAGTGCTTTGGGATCCTCTGATTAAGGGGGACCTGATATGTACAGAAGATAGTAGTAATAATTGTCTAGGAAATCTTTTTAAAGACACAGTAAGAAAAAGTGGAACCAACATGTTAATACATAATGAATTATATTCTTATATTCTTGAACAAATCATGAAATTGTTGAGAGAGGAGGGGCCTTTGACCATCTGTAAATCAGTATTAAATAGAACGCTAATAGATAAAAAAAAAAGTTCTCTTAGCTCTATATAGAATATCTTTTTGCACAAGACATTACAGTTCACCTTTTTTGGGTTAGATTATGTCTTTTGCAAAATAGTAATTGTAGTTACTTTGAGTTTCAGATAGAGAGAAAAATGACTCGGTGAGCACAATTTCCATGGCAGAATGTGCAAGCAATTTCGCAGAGATTTAAAATTGTACAATTTACTTCTCAAAGTAGTGTTACACCGTTCAGCATAGGGTCTGTTCAGTCCAGTGGCATATTGCTCTTTTTTAATACCTCAAAAGCGCTAACACATGAGAAAAGTGTTATATTTTGTACTAAAATGGTATAATTCCAGGGAGCCTGTGAAGGAGTGTACTACCTTTTTAAGGGCCAGCCTGGAGCTCTCAAACAGAACAGCCTGGGTGCAATTAAGGAGACTCCTTGTTCTGCCCTGTTAGCCTGTTTGAACAGGAAGAGGAAGCTGAGCAAGGGGGGAGGAGAAGACTAGAAGCTGAACAGTCTTCAAGTGGGAGTGGTCTCTCTCCAGCTCTGGAAGTTTAGCTTCACAAGACTTTATCTTTGGGAGCTCTGAACCAAAAGGTTCGAAGTGCTCTTTCTCTGGGCTTTATTAAAAGGAGGCATACTTATTTTGATTAATTTGTTTTGGTTTCGCATTACCTTCATCTGTAAAGAGGATTTATTGACGCTGAGGTGGAGGAAGGGGGGAAACAAAGGTGGGTCTCATCTGCAGAGCCACACCTTGCCACAAGGGGCATCCAGGGTGTCCCACCACTTTATAGGCCTTAACAGATGGAAATTTTATTTTACAAATTATGTTTGAATTAAATGGAAGAGTAGATTAATTTAATTATTTATTTTTCTTTTGACTTAGACAATAAAGTGTCCGTACATAGGATCTGAGCTTGCTGACAATTATTTAAAAATTACAAATACAGATTTCAATCAAATTACCTCTTCTGCCAAGCAGCAGCTCCATATGAAAATAGGAACACTCCAAGACACTGTCTAATACTTCAGGCTCCCTTAACTCTCTTCAAAGACCAGGCAAAATGAATTGGGGCTTCTTTTAATGTTTTACTATAAAAGAGATTAACCAAAATCATTTAACAATAAGATATTTTATTTTCTTGTTTTAAAATGCATGAGAAAAATAAGGCCCTGAAAGGTTAAGTGAATTGTATAAGGTCACAAAGCAAGTTAATGACAGATCCAAGAACAGAACCTAGGACTATGGTTTTCACAAATCTAATTACATGCTAGACAGAGGGAGTACTTATCTCAGGCTATTTTATTGCATTGCATCTTTGACCTGAATCCAAACATAGTCAAGAAAAATCAATATCTTCTTTAGGATGTTGGAGATGGCTTTGGGAGTGGAGGAGGGTAGCTTGAGTTATTTAATGAAGTTGATTGCATGAGGTAAGCAGTGCCATAGAGTTTACACCCACACACAAGAGAGAATCTAGTGATTTAAGGAGCTATGTATTGTCTCATTCATTGATTTTGTGTTGGATCCACAGCTTCTTGAACTTTTGTGTTGCCAGATTAGTCTATCTGAAGCATTTGCGCTCTCCCATGTATTTCATACTCAACCCCCTAAACTCATTGTAGCCAGTAGGACAGTATGGAAAAGCAATAACAATTATTCTGGTAGAAAAGTGGAACCTTCTTGCCAAATTGGAGCGGACACTGGCATTGCCATGATGAAAATGCCAATAACAAATGTTATGTCAGTTTGATTACAAAGACCCAGTCCGTTTTCTGACTAGGGGTATTAAACTTGTTACTGTTTCTCCATAAAATAATGGGTATGTCCCAGCCTGCTGTTCAATGTAGCAAGCACTCCCCCTCAAACACTCAAATGATCCAGCTAAGGCATGAAAGGCTAAATAAGAGAATCTATAAGGTTGTGCTTGACAGCAATAAAAGAAAACTTTACAATGTGTTTTGGCTCATGAATTTAACCACCAGTGGAATTATGAAAGCTTACAGTGTTACCAGGATGATGATTGCCAGTTGCAAATTACAGTGCTTTTTAGATCTGCTTACTGTGCACTTTGAAGTGTTTTTGCAAACAGAGATTAATTTGACAGTCTATCTTAATATTGTTAAACTACTACATGTATTATAATAATGAATACCTAACCTTGTTTTATAAAAGAGAATCAAATTTGTTAAAGCCCCCAGAGTCTCATAATTTACCAAAGTTAAAGTTATAGCATCAAAACTAGAGCTTGATTCTAGTGCACATATGCAGTTTCATTTCTTTATGCTCCACTGAGCCAATTAATTTTCTCCACAAACCAAAATTTGGGACAAGTTAAAATTTCAATTAGCAGAACCCCAGGGTATTCACATCTCTGCAGCCTGAGATATTTGGAGTGGGGAGGGGCAGGAAGCTCTTTTGGTTACACCAAATTTAAGAATGTCTAGGCTATCCAAAATACATCCTGAAGCTAATGATGTCTGAAATTAGGGAAACCCATGGGCTGCATCAGAGACTGAGGATAGGATACACAATGAACGGGTGCTGGTGCAAGGAGGGTACACACATTGTAGGATGCTTTAGAGGAGGGAAGGTGCCATGTGGTAGCATACATTCTGGTGAAGCAACATCCCTACCTGTGACAGACAAGGGAAGCTGACAGTTTCCTCATCTGAACAGTTTTCTAGAAGAGGATCTCCTGTATGTATGGAAGTATGCACTAAATTCTTGTGCCTCCATCTTCTTCTGCTCAGAGGTGGGGAGATGAGGATCTCCAGCGAAGTAGCTGGCCGTATTCGGGGAAACTGACAGGTTAGGGTATATTTATGGGCCCTTTGCACTTCCAGAGTGAGGATTACTCTGTTCTGGAGAAATCCTCAGTTCCTTGCTGAGGTTACCTTTCTGGAGTGTTTGCACAACTAGTGTGGTACCGTGAGGCTGTAGCATGCGGGGAAATCTTGACCATCGTTTCTTCCTCTATCAAGGCACAAGTCTTTGTAATTCACCTTTAAAAACCCTAGTTCAGTGCAGTACTCCTAAACTGGGAGGAGGAGACTGAGTATAACATTCAAACACTGGTCTAGCATCTGGCACGTAGCTTCTTTTTAATACTTTAACTCCTTTGATGCTTCATTCTTAAAAATGAAAATCCTATAAAATAAATAAAATAAGAATTAGGATGCTCTAAATTAACTATATATATATTAATGATTCCGTTTGATAGTTCTAATAAGCAAGGGAAGTATATGGCACAAAAGCCTTTGCTGTAAACACTTTGTCTTCTGTTGAATACCTGTTTTAAATAGAAGCATCGCCACCGTTAATTATTCAGCTTTTTGTAGTTCAACAGGATGGTAATTTCTTCTCTATCTTGAAAAGAGATAGTGGTTGGTGTTTTTACAGGGTAGAACAAGGCAATTAATTGCCTCTCTACCCTCTGGTGTTCTCTAATCAGTTTATTGTCCCCTTCTCCAGCTGGGATCCTCTTAGCACTGGTAGGCTGAGATTTTGAAGCTGGATTCATTGCTCATATATCTCCAAAGGGCCTCCATCACCAAGTCATTAACTGAGAGCTACAAACTAGAATTGATCTGTTGTAGACTGAGCATAATTTTCACACTTGGGCTGACTTGAATGCTGTTGTCCGACAGGCTTCTGAAAATGTCAAGTGCCAGAAGGGAGGCATCAATGAAATTGAAACTATTCCTCCCCCAGGAGTAACTGAATTTTAAAAACCTCAGGCATCGTAAATAAAAAAAGAGAAATTGGTAATGAGAAGCGGAATTAATAGGATAGTCTTTCACGTGATTTATATAGCTTTCATAAGTAGTTGCATTATTGTTTAAAAGTGATGCTCTACAACAGTTTCACATTAGGAAGATAAGATTAAAAATTTGAAGGGGCAACTCTGGAAATGAGGGAGCTGAAAGAACTGAGGGGTTTTAAATAAATAAAAGCTGCTATTGGAGAAAATATATGTCAGAGCTACAATAGTGTGGCTTCCATAAAGCATTCAGGGGACTTGAATGTTTGCCTTGATATAGATGTCACATTTCAATTTATTAGACAGTTCCTTTTTTCATTGTTGTACTTATGCAAAATAGTAGTATTAAACGATGCCAGGAAACTTGATACAAACCTGAAGCAAAGTTGCTTTTACACAGATTTGATATCCTAGTCAAATGTATATGTACAAAATCATGTCATCACAACCCTTCCCCTGAAATGTATTTCACTTGGTCAGGACAAACTTCAGTCTAAAATAAGAGTGTTTATTGTATAAAGGGGGAAGATTACCAGGCAGGGGATACATGTCCTTTTTAATAAAGAATATCACTTGTAATAAAGAGGCGAATTCTCTCTATTTTCGTAAACTTGTTTATTTTGAGCTGATAACACTGGTCTACAGTTTTTGAGAAGTTGTCTGCTTCAGAGATCAAATGTGCTATTTATTATGTATTTTGATGTGCTGAATTCAAATATGACAATTAAAACAACTGGCTACTGTTTCTAAGATATTTAAGTTTTTACATTTTATGTCTATGTATATTGTGTAGATAGAGTTTTAATCATAAATTGTAAACCTAGGTCTTTTCATATGTCTATGGTTGCTTTACATGATAATATTTCACCTGTCCTGTTTATGTAACACTTTAAAAATCAGCAAAAGGGTTATATAAATAAAATTTATTATGAAACAAAAGGCAAAAAACTATTCTGTACATAGTTTAGTCCTATTCAGTGTCTACTTGACGCTTCTTGGCTTGTCTCTTGTATTCATTAAATGGAGCATCTCTTGTCACTGTCCAGCAATAGTCTGCAAGCATTGATGGGCTCCATTTGCCCTGATAGCGTTTCTCCATTGTTGCAATGTCCTGGTGAAATCGCTCGCCGTGCTCGTCGCTCACTGCTCCGCAGTTCGGTGGAAAAAAATCTAGATGAGAGTGCAAAAAATGTATCTTTAGTGATATGTTGCAACCAAGGCTTTTGTATGCCTTGAGGAGGTTTTCCACCAACAATAGTAGTTGTCTGCCTTGTTGTTTCCGAGAAAATTTATTGCCACTAACTGGAAGGCTTTCCATGCCGTCTTTTCCTTGCCACGCAGTGCATGGTCAAATGCATCATCTGGAAGAAGTTCACGAATCTGAGGACCAACAAAGACACCTTCCTTTATCTTAGCTTCACTTAACCTTGGAAATTTTCCACGGAGGTACTTGAAAGCTGCTTATGTTTTGTCAATGGTCTTGACAAAGTTCTTCATCAGACCCAGCTTGATGTGTAAGGGTGGTAACAAAATCTTCCTTGATTCAACAAGTGGTGGATGCTGAACACTTTTCCTCCCAGGCTCCAATGACTGTCGGAGTGGCCAATCTTTCTTGATGTAGTGGGAATCTCTTGCACGACTATCCCATTCGCAGAGAAAACAGCAGTACTTTGTGTATCCAGTCTGCAGACCAAGCAAGAGAGCAACAACCTTCAAATCGCCACAAAGCTGCCACTGATGTTGGTCATAGTTTATGCACCTCAAAAGTTGTTTCATGTTTTCATAGGTTTCCTTCATATGGACTGCATGACCAACTGGAATTGATGGCAAAACATTGCCATTATGCAGTAAAACAGCTTTAAGACTCGTCTTCGATGAATCAATGAACAATCTCCACTCATCTGGATCGTGAACGATGTTGAGGGCTGCCATCACACCATCGATGTTGTTGCAGGCTACAAGATCACCTTCCATGAAGAAGAATGGGACAAGATCCTTTTGATGGTCACGGAACATGGAAACCCTAACATCACCTGCCAGGAGATTCCACTGCTGTAGTCTGGAGTCCAAGAGCTCTGCCTTACTCTTGGGTAGTTCCAAATCCCTGACAAGGTCATTCAGTTCACCTTGTGTTATGAGGTGTGGTTCAGAGGAGGAGGATGGGAGAAAATGTGGGTCCTGTGACATTGATGGTTCAGGACCAGAAGTTTCATCCTCTTCCTCTTCCTCGTCTGACTCAAGTGAGAATGATTCTGGTGCATCGGGAACCGGCAGTCCTTCTCCGTGGGCGTATAGCTGATGGAATGTTTGGATAATGCACAGTCCACTTTTTCTTTTTTGACACACCTTTCCTAACTGGAGGCACCATGCAGAAGTAACAATTGCTGGTATGATCTGTTGGCTCTCTCCAAATCATTGGCACTGCAAAAGGCATAGATTTCCTTTTCCTGTTCAACCACTGGCGAAGATTTGTTGCACAAGTGTTGCAGCATGTGTGTGGGGACCACCTCTTGTCCTGATCTCCAATTTTGCAGCCAAAATAAAGGTGATAGGCTTTCTTAACCATAGTGGTTATACTGCGCTTTTGTGATGCAAAAGTCACTTCACCACAAACATAGCAGAAGTTATCTGCACTGTTCACACAAGTACGAGGCATCTCTGCTCACTTTGGCTAAACAGAAATGTGTCCCTTTGCAAAATCAAACACTGACAAATAAGAGAGCACGACACTGTATGATTTCTAGAGCCGATATAGGGCAATTTGTTCAGCAGAGTGATGTAAGCTTCGTTATGATTGCATCATCCATGACTTCTAGGAATAACATGATGCAATTCATATCATGTATGACGCAATACCAGCTTCAGATTGCATCATTCATTGTTTTGCCTAAAAAGCAAGTACTGTCCAAACCCAGTCATAGATTTATTCATAGATCCAGTCAAAGATGTATTTTAGTCATTTCTGGTTTAAATTGAGATCCCTTCCCTTTATAACTCACTTATCCTCTGCCATTCCCAAGTCAAGGGTCGTATATACTGACCCAATAGCGTATCTTGAAAACTAGAGCCAATCAACAATTTTAAGCATCATTTTCGTTCTCAGTGACCCAGAATTAGTAAAGTTTGACTACATTTATTTCAGAAGCATTTTGGCTGTAGAGCAGTGTAATATTTTTATAGTGAAATACATTTATACAGTATTGCTCGTTTTACTGAAACTCATAGACTTTAAGGTCAGAAGGGACCAATATGATCATCTAGTCTGACCTCCCGCATGATGCAGGCCACAAAAGCTGACCCACCCACTCCTGGAATAATTCTCTCCCTAATAATTCACCTTAACCCCTCAGCCACAGCTACCTGATGGCCACTGGCTTCCCTACACTATGATTCTCTTAGTGAATTATCACTTCACATTGTTTGCTCAGACCAGCCTCCCCGGCCCACTCACTGCTGTGCGGGGCTGTAAGTTTGTCCATTGCTGGACAGCAGGAATTCCTGCCCATTTCCATTCCGGCTGGAGCAGGATTGGAGTGTGTTTGTGTTAATGACATTGCTGTAAATTGTTGTTCATTCCCCATCTTGACAATTCAGACAGTCCCTTTCCCATTCAGATCTCCAGCATTTCGTTCCAATAGCAGGGGTCCGGTTTTCTCTGGGGCACTGACATGTTTCAGGGGGTTGGTGAGTGAACTCAGCCTCCCATTCCATTCTTGATGGGGCGGGACAAGGGTGGTCAGTTTTGTTGGGCCAGCAAGTTGGCAACCCTAGATCCAGGGGAAACAAACACCCAACGAGGCTGGCCAGGGGCAGGACATCGGCTTGGAGGGGAGGGGTGGGGGTGGCAGTGACATCACAAAGGCCTGTTGCAGGAACTCGGCCTATTGGGCAAAGGTGGTGGGGAGGGGGTGACCTCACAGAGAGACCCTGACATCAGCCGGGCAGGACAGAGGTGCAGGGCCAGGCCAGTCTCTGAGACCCCCCCCCGGCTTTGCTGCCGCAAATCTCCTTCGCGAGGTCTCTCCTCGAGGACTGAGAGAGAATTAGGATTCACGGATGTGAGCATGGGGAGGAACCTCTGTGGAGTTTTCTCCTTTCCTACCACTGATTGTGCCGAAAACAAACTTCCCTTTTCCAAGGTAAGAGGCCCAGAGAGGTTTGGAACCTGTTCAGTCTGATCCCCCTGGTGCAGGCAGCATTCTAGGCCCAGAAAACACTGGCTTAAGGTGGCCGAATTTGATTTCCTGCCTAGGACTTGGACGCTTAGAATCCCTGGGGACATTGGGGTTTATCCTTTTTGGTTTCCCTTTTCCTCTTTCATAGAATATCAGGGTTTGAAGGGACCTCAGGAGGTCATCTAGTCCAACCTCCTGCTCAAAGCAGGACCAATTCCCAACTAAATCATCCCAGCCAGGGCTTTGTCAAGCCGGGCCTTAAAAACCTCCAAGGAAAGAGACTCCACCACCTCCCTAGGTAACGCATTCCAGTGCTTCACCACCCTCCTAGTGAAATAGTGTTTCCTAATATCCAACCTAGACCTCCCCCACTGCAACTTGAGACCATTGCTCCTTGTTCTGTCATCTGCCACCATTGAGAACAGCTGAGTTCCATCCTCTTTGGAACCCACCTTCAGGTAGTTGAAGGCTGCTATCAAATCCCCCCTCATTCTTCTCTTCTGGAGACTAAACAATCCCAGTTCCCTCAGCCTCTCCTCATAAGTCATGCGCTCCAGACCCCTAATCATTTTTGTTGCCCTTCGCTGGACTCTTTCCAATTTTTCCACATCCTTCTTGTAGTGTGGGGCCCAAAACTGGACACAGCACTCCAGATGAGGCCTCACCAATGTCGAATAAAGGGGAACGATCACGTCCCTCGATCTGCTGGCAATGCCCCTACTTATACAGCCCAAAATGCCGTTAGCCTTCTTGGCAACAAGAGCACACTGTTGACTCACATCCAGCTTCTCGTCCACTGTGACCCCTAGGTCCTTTTCTGCAGAACTGCTACCTAGCCATTCGGTCCCTAGTCTGTAGCAGTGCATGGGATTCTTCCGTCCTAAGTGCAGGACTCTGCACTTATCCTTGTTGAACCTCATCAGGTTTCTTTTGGCCCAATCCTCTAATTTGTCTAGGTCCCTCTGTATCCGATCCCTACCCTCTAGTGTATCTACCACGCCTCCTAGTTTAGTGTCATCTGCAAACTTGCTGAGAGTGCAGTCCACACCATCCTCCAGATCATTAATAAAGATATTAAACAAAACCAGCCCCAGGACCGACCCTTAGGGCACTCTGCTTGAAACCGGCTGCCAACTAGACATGGAGCCATTGATCACTACCCGTTGAACCCGACGATCTAGCCAGCTTTCTATCCACCTTACAGTCCATTCATCCAGCCCATACTTCTTTAACTTGGCAGCAAGAATACTGTGGGAGACCATATCAAAAGCTTTGCTAAAGTCAAGGAATAACACATCCACTGCTTTCCCCTCATCCACCGAGCCAGTTATCTCATCATAGAAGGCAAAGGCACGACTTCCCCTTGGTGAATCCATGCTGACTGTTCCTGATCACTTTCCTCTCCTCTAAGTGTTTCATAATTGATTCCTTGAGGACCTGCTCCATGATTTTTCCAGGGACTGAGGTGAGGCTGACTGGCCTGTAGTTCCCTGGATCCTCCTTCTTCCCTTTTTTTAAAGATGGGCACTACATTAGCCTTTTTCCAGTCATCCGGGACCTCCCCCGATCGCCATGAGTTTTCAAAAATAATGGCTAATGGCTCTGCAATCTCATCCGCCAACTCCTTTAGCACCCTCGGATGCAGCGCATCCGGCCCCATGGACTTGTGCATGTCCAGTTTTTCTAAGAGGACTATGTCACACTGTCCAACAATTTGGACCAGGAGGGGTTTGAATAGCAGTGAGCATCAAAGTGCTGCGCTATAACTCCTTCACGTGGATGCTGTGGACACGAACTAAAAAGTTCCTAGTTCACGTTAACAGTCCTCTTCAAACAGGACTACATTTATGCAACATAGTCTGGGACTCAAGATTTAGTATCGGTAGTTGATGCACACATTCTCAGCTTCAACTATTGGGCACAAGTTTAGAACTGGAACATAGATGTAAATATTTGCTTATTTATAGCTGCTCGACGCTGCAGATGGATTTGGGGGCAGCAGGCAGCTGATTGCTACTAAAAAAAAAGGGCAATTATAAAAGTTCCAAGTTCATATGTCATTGCAGTTTCTATTAAAAATTTCTGTTAAATGCGGATGTTTATTTTGGAAAGGATAGGTATTGACAATTATCCACAACCCTGAGCCAGACACTTAGTTGGTGTTAATGGGTGCAGCTTTATTGACTTTAACAGAGCTATACCAGTTTGCACCAGCTGAGGCTCTGGCCCCCTATTGTGAAATGAACCTTGTGATAACTTAGAAGTAAAATGTGTAGAATTTTATAGGTTTTTAAATCATCATACTTAACTGCAGATAACATGTTCATATTTTTATATTGACATACAGGAAAAGAATCCATGAAAATATGGGGTTAATGTTGCTATAGATAAAATCATAGGACTGGAAGGGACCTTGAGAGGTCATCTACTCAAGTCCCTTCACTCATGGCAGGACTAAATACTATCTAGACCATCCCTGACAGGTGTTTGTCTAACTTGCTCTTAAAAATCTCCAATGATGGAGATTCCACAACCTCCCTAGGCAATTTATTCCAGTGCTTAACCACCCTGACAATTAGGAAGTTTTTCCAAACTAAACCTCTGTTGCTGCAATTTAAGCTCATTACTTCTTGGCCTATTCTCACAAGTTAAGAACAACAGTTTTTCTCCCTCCTCCTTGTAACAACCTTTTATGTACTTGAAAACTATTATGTCCTCCCTCAGTCTTCTCTTCTCCAGACTAAACAAACCCATTTTTTTCAATCTTCCCTCATAGGTCATGTTTTCTAGACCTTTCATCATTTTTGTTGCTCTTCTCTGGACTTTCTCCAATTTGTACACATCTTTCCTGAAACTTGGCACCCAGAACTGGACACAATACTCTAGTTGAGGCCTAATCAGCATGGAGTAGAGTGGAAGAATTACTTCTCATATCTTGCTTACAACACTCCTACGAATACATCCCAGAATGTTTGCTTTTTTTTGCAACAGTGTTACACTGTTGACTCCTATTTAGTTTATAATACACTGTAACCCCCAAATCCCTTTCTACTGTACTCCTTCCTAAGCAGTCATTTCCCATTTTGTAGGTGTGCAACTGATTGTTCCTTCCTAAGTGGAGTACTTTGCATTTGTCCTAATTGAAATTCAATCTATTTACTGCAGACCATATGTCAAGGCTCCTTCCCCACTCTGAACTTTAGGGTACAGATGTGGGGGCCTGCATGGAAACTTCTAAGCTTAACTACCAGCTTAGATCTGGTCCGCTGCCACCACTCCCAATGTGCTAATTCCCTTCCCTGGGTAGCCTTGGGAGACTCTTCACCAATTCCCTGGTGAATACAGATCCAAACCCCTTGGAGCTTAAAACAAGGAGAAATTAACCATCCCCCCTCCTTTCTCCCACCAACTCCTAGTGGATCCACATCCAACCCCCTTGGATCTAAAAACAAGGAAAAATCAATCAGGTATTAAGAAAAAGGCTTTTAATTAAAGAAAAGAAAGGTAAAAGAAAACCCTCTGGGAGAGATTAGCATACCAGCTACTCTCACAGACAACAGATTCAAAACACAGAGGATGTTCCCCTGGGCAAACCCTTAGTTACACACACACACACACACACACACACACACACACACACACAATTTGACTATGCCTCTAATTGCACAAGACAGGTTACAAAGAAATAAACATAAACCTATTTATTTCCTTCACTAATACTCACTACTTAATAAGAGGCTGAATTCTGGAACTTTCCAACTCCGGTCCAAAGTGAAACTCCACAGACAAAGGGAACTTTTCTCCTTCCTTTTGAACCATCTTGTCCTCCCATTGGTTCCTCTGGTCAGGTGTCAGCTAGGCTAGGTGAACTTCTTAACCCTTTACAGGTAAAAGAGGCATTAACCCTTAACTATCTGTTTATGACACCATGTCTCCAGTTTGTCCAGATCATTTTGAATTTGAATCCTATCCTTCAAAGCACTTGCAAAGATGAGGTTGAGTTACAAATTTGTTTTTAAAAATGGATTACCTAATATTTTCATTAGGTGGTCTTGTTGCTGTTTACTGTAGGGATTCTTTACTCACAATCCCCATCTTCTCATAGTGTTGTTGAAGTACCCACCTTCCACTTTTTTCTTGGAAGCAACTGAGGAATATTCTTAGCAAAGAAATTGATTGTTACATTCCTGTGTTAGAGGATTTTAGTGTTGCATTTTTTGAAAATGTTACTGCTCCTGAAACTTGGATGTGAAACTGCCAAAGCTATGCAGTCATTTGTCTGTTTTTTGCTCAGTTTGCACCTTTTTTGACTACACAGAAATAACTACAGTATTGTTAAAAAGAAGCTCATAATCATAAAAAGGAGCGCCGCAGGAATGAAAAGGACTGTGTTTGGAAAAAGCATATACTTTGGGGTTAGAAACCAAGCTCATAGGCTGAATTATTTCTTTTCCTTTGCTTGTTTCTAGCTATTTACTTACAATATTCAATACAAAAGAAAACACTGTATTGACTCTACCAGATATTTTCAGAAACAGAGGAATATTTTTTTGTGTACTCCTTTTATTTTTGCCCACTTAAAAAAAAATCAGGGATAAACTCTTCTACCCATTCTTTAGTTTAATTTATCTATGTATTTCAAATATATATTACAATGTAATTGCCACTGCTACATAGTGGTAATTACAGCTTACAGTCTATGAAGGTGTGATGAGGTGTCCTGGCCTTTGTGGCTCCCTACAGGAGGCCCCACAGCCCTAATATATCCCACCCCATTAAGTAGTGAAGTGACAGAAAAGGAGCAGTGAAGATGGGTCCTCCTGGCCTGCCTAGAGAGGCCTCACAGAAGCAGCCAATCAGAGAACAACAGGCTGAAGTAAAAGGAGCTGCAGGGCCTTACTTAGGTCAGTTCGTGACTGGAATCAGAGGAGAAAAAAAAGTGTGTTCCTCTCTGGTCAAAGGAGACAAACAAGTAGCCAGAGTTTATGGCAGGCTGAACTTACAATGAGGTTGCAGAGGCAGAAGGATCTGAGGACGTTGGCCTTGAGCTAGGGGACCAGACATAAAAAAGGCCTGGTAGGAATAAGCTCAAGGAACTTGCAGCGAAAGTTTGAAGTAAGTAGTACATGGCTGCTGTGTATTGGGTCCTTGTTTGGAACCTGGAGTAGTGGGTGGGCCTGAGTTCCCCTACTGGACACAGGTATATTGGCATAAACCCCAAGAAAGGGACAGGCCTTATTTGGGAGCCTGAAGAAAGGGCCAAATTTAAGGGGCCCAGATATGAAGACCCTAGTGAGGACTTTGTGATGTGAGTAGAGGGCCAAGCCACTGATGACCCTTCAAGGTCAGCCAGCAGCCTGCAGGGGCGAGAAAAGTCATGCAGTAGAGCACCCAGCCACTAGGAGGCACTCAAGAGGTGAGTGCCTGTCATGGTGTGAGACTCACCCCTGCGGCGCCTCCTGCTGGCATCCTGGGAATTAGCCCTTTTTCCAGCCTTGGAGCACCCACTGCAGGCCGACGTCTCACTGTCGCTGGGCCCCTGTGTCCCTGCCAGACCCCGATGCCCCGTTATCTGGGGTGCTGCCTCCTGGCAGTAACCCCTTACTCTCAGGGCCTCCCCTCCCCGGGGACCCCAACCCCCTAATCCCACCTTGCCTCAGCCGGTGACTACTGCCAGTCAGCAATGAGCCCCTGCTCCCTGGGGCAGACTGCAGCATAAGAGCCAGTCATCACAGGCAAGGGGTAGGACCTACTGTCTTCATCTACCACCCAGTACCTCAGGGGTGGGCCTAGGACCAGGCCCTACAGCCTGGGGAGTCGCCAGCCTGGAGCTCCCCTGCTCCTCTAGCTTTTCCCCAGCCCTGCTTCACTCCCAGTACCCTTTCTATAGACAGCCAGGCCCTGCTCCCTCCAAGACTGGAGAGAGAGACTGTCTAGCTCCAAGCTAGCAGCCCTTTTATAAGGACCTGCTGTGCTCTGTTTGGGGCGTGGCCCCAGCTGTGCCTGCTTTCCTAATCATCCTGGGCTTTTCCCTACAGCCCCAGCCCTCTCCCAGGGCTGGCCTTAACCCTGTCAGGGCCGGAGCGGGTAACCACCCTGCTACAGTGCCCCATTACAGAAGGGTATAGATAATATATCAAAAATAGGAAGGAAAGGTTAATAGGCATGACGACGTTAACCCATTGTATAGAAGGTTCTGTGTTACACTTGCACATGTGGTGGAAGATTGAACATTAAGGGCCTGATCACTGCATTCAGTGGCAAGACTCCTTTTGACTTCAGATCTACTATAGACTAAGGGGTTGATCCAAAGCCCATGGAGTGCATGTCCCAGTTTAGGGCTGTTAGTATATTTGTCACCCATGTATGTAGTTGGATGATAGACAATACTGGTTCTTTGGAATGAGTGTCTTCCTCAGGGTAGTCTGAATAAGTGAATCATATTGGATAAAATTGGTTGTACTGTCCTCATAAGTAGTAAGCTATCTTAAAAAGCTGAAGAAAATTAATTAGTTAAAGTTTCCAGCTGTCAAACATAGATTTTACATTAGATATTCCCAAATTTAGGATACGTTTTTATACTACCAGTCATAACATTGGTTCTTTTCTGGGGAGCCTGTGAATATTCACACTCATAATTTGAGGTGCCTGTACCAGAGTGATCGGGAACCTTCTGGAAAGCCTATTGTGGTTCACATGACTGCTGTTTCATCACACCACACATTCAGGGCCAGAGGTTATATAAGAGGGATGAGAGCCCTAGCCACGTCATTTTCTTTCTTCCAGCCAAAAGTTGCAGTGTTTAACACTGCAGTTTATTAGCTTTAAGCACACACAGATATAAGCAATAGGTTTAGAATGTCCCACATATTTACTTATATTCTGAGACATTATTGAGTAATCAACGACGGGTCCGCGCTGGCCAAATGCCTTCCTGTCAGGAGGTATTTTGAAATCTATTTAGGTGAAAGTTGCTGTAAAATATAAAAATGTGATCATTAATCCCTGTGTCAATAGCTTTAGAAACTGGTGAAAGAGAGTCCTCCTCTGATTGCATCTATACCCTCAGGATCCAAGAGGCCAGACTGAATATTTCCATTGGAAAGAAGCCAAGCAAGACTGTTCAGTAGCTTCTTGCAGCTCTTTGGACCGGGAGGGCAGGTTGGGTGGACAAAGTGGCATTAAACAAAGCTATGAAAATCAGGAAAACCTGATTTAAAAAAAATAGAATATGTTCAGAATGAAGAAGGATGTAGATAAAATGAGATTATGTAATGTTAAGCTCCTGCCAAATGATGCTTCCTTAAAATGAATTTCATGAATTTATTCCCTGCATTGAATTAGCTTCAGCAGGACAGAGCTCTGATTGCTGACTTGGATTAGACTGGATCACCAGCTCTCTTTATATATTGCTAAAAATAAGCTCTGTAGCCTTACCTGCAAAGGAAGATTTTAAAGGAGGAAACAAAACTAAAGGTTATAATAAGTATATTATGTTTCCTAAAAGAGTATAGCTACAATATAGGAAAAGCTGTAAAAGCAAAATATCCTGTTACAGTTAAAAATAGGGGCTAATGAAATGGGCATAAACAGCTGTTCATGTTATTGTGGCACTCATAGCCCTAACATATTGTGATTAGATAAGGGGAGTAGTGATCATACAAATAACAGTGAAATGTTCTCTCTCAGCCCATTACTCCCAAAGTATGGGTATCACCTATTCTGTAAATCGCTACACCCATCTGGGTGTTTCCCCCCAAGAGTGCTTTAGAAAGAACCTCATTATAAGCTTGGAAGATTATGCCGTGAGGTCCTACGGGCTCATAAAATAACTGACTTTTTTAACAGCACAAATTGTTAGTAGTTCATTCTTGTTTAAACTTATGTCACCCAAACATCCATTCTTTACCAGCTAATCAATGCTGTCTAATTGACTTTTATGAGATGCTTCTTAAATGCTTTGATTCCAGATCCATCAATTGTAAAGGAAATTGTCACTAATATTTGGGTTTTCTGCCTCCATCCTATTTTATTCCTGATTGCAGCACTTAAATTAGCAATAGTAAATTTCTTTTCAGCTGCGCTTCTTGTACACTATCAAATGGTCTGCAGTGCCACTGAGGTACCCAGAGTTCATGAACCTGTTTATTTTCTGCCTGTCTGTTTGGAACACTGTTCAGAACACTATTCATACACCCCAGGGGACTTTGACTTATGCTCCTGTTGCTAGTGAGAGCAGTAAAGCCAAACCCATATAGGCAAACTCAGAAGACCGACCACGTAGTATTGAGACTGCATGAAGATTGACTGTTCTGTTACTCACAGAAAAGGTCGTTCCAAGTCAGAACAGAGAACACTGGCATGCTGGTATGCGAATGCTTTCACTGCTACTTCTCATACTGTACTGTGCTATGGATGAAAGCCCTCAGTCTCAATTCAGCACCTGTCACCAGCCTGACAATCACCTTAAAAATTAACAGGGAAGGAGAAAGAAAGGAAGCAAAGACTTCAGAGGTGCACTAGAAGAATTCCAAAGTGAGCAGGAACCACAGAACAAACAAGTGATGACCTCAGGATACAGATTAGATCTCTAAGTGAAGAGAAATGACGATCAGAACGCATTCTGTTTGGAGAGAGGAAGGACTCTGTCCCAGATGCAGTGAAAATGGAGGAAAAAGGTATGAGTAGGTAACAGCAGCTGGGATGTTTGCTATTTTTCCAAGTATTGCCTCACTCTCAATACTTATATTTGACACTCACAAGGAGAAACTACAAACATTTAAAGCCAAGAGGATGATCTTTCATTTAAAATTATCACTGTTTTCACAGAAGTCTATTCAAAATCCCATGTACCATTTGAAATGGGATGGGACAGCACTGTTCTTTGAATAGGTTGAGTAAAACCTTGCTAACAAAAAACTGAAGTACTCGATCAGACGCTGAGACCACTTATATAAAGTAACCTGTGCCACTCAATAATAATAATAATAATAATAATAATAATAAAGCAAAACCCACCCACCAAACGTGGTAAGAAGACGATACATTGTCAGAGAATACATTCTCCAAAATATTTTTTTGTATGGATCAGCATTTCATTGATGAGTGCAAATTTGACAAATAAATAAAATTGTCTCTGCAGCAAGGATGCAAATCTCCACAAATGATCTTCCATACATAATGTGCCCCTCACTAAGTCGGAGAATGTTAAAACTGAACATGTTAGCCAGGGGCGGCTCCAGGCACTAGCGGAGCAAGCACGTGCCTTGGGCGGCGGGTACACCGAAGGCGCAGGACCAGCAGATAACCCGCAGAAACACCGCTGAAAGCGGAAGGCCGCCTGACTGCCATGCTTGGGGCGGCAAAAATCATAGAGCCACCCCTGGTGTTCGCAATTCTGTGAAACGGACTTCTGTCAGTCAAATTAAAGATTTAATTATCTTTAAAAGAACACAAAGACTGCATCATATGCATTATGAAAACACACAAGGAAAGTGAAACTCCTGTCAGGGACAGAAATGACTGTTACACTAAAATGGAGAAACTTTTATCCTTTGAGTCCTACAACAAAGTTCTGAAAACTCCGTATCTGTGTCCAAAATTTTATTTACAAAGGCTAACAGATAAAGAAGCATTGGATGTACTGTATTTCTAGCTAATGGTAACCTTAATCCATACAATCAATACTGGGAATATTTTACTTATACAGTAGAAACCTCTTAATTGGGACAATCCAGTGAAGAACCTGATTAGTCCCTTACATACATCATAAAAGTGTATTTTTTCATTCTAGTTGTAGCACTTCCTAGAGAAAAGGTGCCATACTTTATTTCAGGACTAAGGTGTCTAAGCAGCTATCTCAGCAAGAGAAGAGTCCATTGTTTACTAGTCTGAAATGACTTGAAGCTAAATAAAACACTGTACTAAGTAAAATAATGTATTAAATTGGCACTAATTGCATTTATCCTTATTTTTGGATCTAATTTTTCTTTGACAATAATCACACTTATTTAATACCTGGTAAAACACAACTTAGTTACTTCGCACTAGGCAAATGCAGTACTTTTTGGCAAAAAAAATTACTAATTGTGTTCATTTTAATCACCAAAATTATGCTAAATTATTCTTTGGAAGATGCAGCTCAATAAACCAGCCGTCCTGATTGTGTCCTACTTAAGTGGAGTTTAACTGTGTCAGTAGTTCAGCTTTATTATTTAATGAAGAGTACCAGTGAAATTCTGACTGACTGACTCATTCTCTACTGAATAGTGTAATATTTGCAGATTTTATACAAAGAATACATTTAATGGCAGTACTTCAGTACTGTACTTTCAGCCTCTCATTAGATCAGTTTCACAACCCCAGTGTTAAATAAACAAACACTGGACAAGAGAACTATCTGTCTCATTGGTAAAAAATTTTGCACTCCCTAGTGATAGGAGTAAGGTTATGCCTGCTCACAGTGCCTTATCCCCATGCCCCAGTTCATCCATTCAAGATGAGGCATAATTGAGCTCTAAGTGTGACATAAATACATACAGTATTCAGGAAATGCAAAATTGAGTGGCAGCTTAGAAACTTTAATGCTGAATTCCTCATGGATGTGCTGTTAATTTTTGCTGTTATTTAACATTTATATTACAATAGTACATAGAGACTAATCAGATCAGAGCCCCATTGTGCTAGGTGCTGTACAGTCATAGTAAATGACAGTCCCTGCCCCAAAGAGCTTTACAGTGTGAAAGATATGTCATTACAGGTAGATGAGACAAACAAGTCTGTTGGGCAGTGGGACACTGAATAACAAAATTGAAGGTTGTGCACAATTTTTAGCCAAAATATTCCATGTTTAGATGTATTTACTTTTTGCTAACAGTTGCACTTTAAGTCTCAAAAGTGAGCTAGACAGTCTGTAACTGAATTCCTGTTCTTCACAGAGAGAGGGCAATAAGCTGCTATATGCTTGTGATGTACATTAATTTCTTGGCTGGCATAATGGAGTATGCCGTTTTCATGTCATGTCACTCTAGGCATAGGAAATTGTGCCAGTCAGAAGTGATAACTTGCATTCTGTTCTGCCCAGGTGGAATCTTGAAGACTTGGCTCCACCAAGCCAGAATTTAGCCAGGAGATCCTCATGCATATAAAACTTGAAAGATCAGGTGATACCAAGTTATGAGGAAAGCTGTGGAGCACACTTACTTAGAAAGAGAGAGGCCTATTGATCAGACTTTAGAGTACTTAATTCATTCTTTATTTCTGATTGCATAATAATTCTCATCTACTGATATGTGTTGTGTTGTGCCTTGTCCTTGTAGCTCTTTTTACTTACATTCTTAATATTTTAATCTTTTCATTGTCATGCCTCTGGCACATTCTGGGGCTGCATCATTTAGCATGGTCCGTTTTTTTCCCTTTCCCCCCAGTGACATGACAGAAATAGAAATATGTACATGGTGTAATATACGTCCTCGGGCTTTGCAGATGGCATTTGGGTGGACATATGCTGTGTGTCTTAAGCTGTTCAACATCATGCTTTAGAAAACACTTAGCTCCTCCCTCAAAATTATGCATTTCTGGCAGTTTTCAAGGTCTTGTGAAAGACCTTATTTTTATCATCATCAGCAGGAGTGTGAACTTCACAGTAAATTTCTTTGGAATCTAACTTGCAGCATCATCTGCGAAAAAAAGATGTTCCATCCCATGTCTCTAGACTATATGGACTTCAGTCTAATCAATTTTTCTTTACACACACAAAATAATTTTCTCTTAGCAGCAGAAAATCACAGATATATTTTGTATTGTTTGATTAATTAGAGGTGGGACTGGAAATTGGACCTCTTGGGTTCTATTTTTTGCTTTGACACTGATTTGAAGTATGACCTTGAGCAAATCATTTAGATTAAACTTCACTGGGGTTATTGTAGCGAAGGGTACTGCTCACTGTGAGTAAGAGTAGCAGAATCTCATCCTTAACCTTTCAGTATCTCAGTTTACCCAACCACAAAACACACACAATAGTATCTCTCTGGGTCCCTTGAGATCTTTAGATGAAAAGCACCATATAACTGCAAAGTATTACTATTACACAAAACAGAATATATATCATTGTCAGTTACAAGTAACTACTGAAGCTGTTCAAAATAATTGCAGAGTACATTCACTGTAAAATGCAATACTTGTCGCATACAGACATATGCTCTTGAAGAGATGCTTGGTAACTTCCTTAAGTTGGCTACAGAAAATTGTAAGCTGCCATTTAAAGAAATGTTTGATAAATTTTGGTGTATTTCTCTGTTATAGTCTTCGTATGTGGTTACATATATTTAATGGGGAAAAAAGCAACTTCAGAGTTTTATTTATTTTCTTTCATTACCCAACTTACTTGCAACTCAACACCACTGGAAGATGACAATTTTAGTCTCTAAAATGGGTGCAAGGTCATTCAGAAAGCATGTTTTGGACTTCATTGGGGGTGGTTTGGTCCATTCTACTACTTTTACTTTCCAATCACATTGTTGATGCGAGAAATTGGGAATGCAGATTTTTTTTTTTCTCTGTGCATCCTCTGCACTTCTAACCCCAAAGTTAAAATAGTTTTATGGATCCTTTGGCTTCCATAGCACAGATTCCAGAGAAACAACACCTAGAAGTGAAACAAGTTTACCCATTCTATGGATATATTTTTAAATCCAGTGTGAATGTTATTTCTCCAATCCTAGAGACCAGTGTACATTATAGGTAATGCAATTTCCAGCCAGCAGGTGGAGACAAGAAATACAAGAGACGTGATATCCCCTATAAAGGAATATTAAGGAGATCCACCGGAACATACTAGTTCTTCAATCTCTTTCACTTTGTTAGCCAGCAGTTTTGAAATCAATTTTAAACACCCCTGTGCTGCACATGTCAAAGACTAATATTTTCAGACCTGCTAAAATATTCCACTTGGTGACTGGAGCTGGAGACAGTGCCCACTGCCTTAAAAAAGAGTACAGCATTATGTCAGCAGCATTCAGTTGGAAGAGCGGCACTAGAACACTGTCAGCTGAGAAGGAGATAAAAGGGCAACAGAGTGATGAAAACAAAAGAGAAAATGATTTAAGAAGGGGAAAAATGACTGTCTTCTGGGTCAAAAAGAGCAATTTCTTTCAAACCCTGTTTCATTCACAATAGCAGAGATTGGATAGAGAATTCTAGGTAGCGTTTCAGGAGAGGGGTGTAGGTGCACTTGGTAAGGTTAGTTGATCTTTAGAAGAGACAGCCGCAAGCTAGGGAGGGAAACAGGAGATGGTTTGTGAAGATTCTGTACCATCAGAGGCACTACAAGCTGCTGGAGTCGTAGCTAACATGGGGAGGGCTCTAGAATTCAGTAGATAAGTGAGTATTAAAGATGGGTGAAATTTTTTGGACAAATAAGTTCATTCTCTGAAAAATGATGTTTCAGTTGACCTGAAACTAGTCACGAATTTGACAAAATTCTAGAATTTGCAAAACAGTTTTGGACAAATTTTTTTGTACACTTAGATGCTGAAGAGGAGCAGGCGGGAAGAGGAGGTGGTGGCGGCAGCAAGCCTTTAGCCCAGTAGCTAATTGAATGATTATTCACTGTCACTGTGAAAGTCAGTGAAGTGCCACTATGAACGACAATGAATAGTCATTGGGCTAGGGAAGAGGTTGAGAATGACTCTATCCAATGCTCACCTTGGATGTGGAAGACTCATGTTCAAGTCCCTGCTCCAATGATTAATTAAATATTTATGAAAATCTGAAACAGAAGAGATTGAGAAACACCTGCTCGGTGTGCCTAGGGTGATCTTCTGCAGTGTAGGCAACCCAGTTCAAATCTTCTCTCTACATCAGGCAGAGGGGGGAATTGAACCTGGGTCTCCCATAAGTGCCCTAACCACTGGGCTAAAGATTATAAAATAGGCTGCCTCCTCCACTGCTCGACCCAAAATGGATTTTTTGATTCGCTGAAATTTTTCACAATTTTTGGATTCAATTTGAGCGGAACCAGTTATTGGTGTTCCTATTATTTGGAACTGCCAGCATACCAGGGTATCAGTTATTTTCCCAGCTGCATTGCGCAGTAGTAATAGTTACTATCAGAGGAGCATGCAATATGCGAATTAGTGGGGATGGAGAACCCACTGTTCAATTATTTTCACCAAAAGGTGTGAATTTGAAGAGGGTGAATGTGAGCAGCTGTTGGTACTTAGAGGCAACAACATGAGTAGCTGCTGTTGTGTAGCCAAGCACTGATGATATAACATTATACGTAGAAAAGCTGGGGCAAGTGTTTGTGTGTGATGGGGGAGAAGTCGGCTGAGCAATGAAGTGAACATACTGAGAAAATGTAATCAATGTTCACATCTCCACTTGGACTTCACCTAGGCATCTGAAAATGTTCTGGCTGCTTCTTGCTTAGATAATAGCAATCCCTGAACCTGATCTATTTCTCTCTCATTCCCCTACTCTTGTCACAGTATTGGTGTTCAGCGCAGTTGTATTAAGACACATATTTTCACCATTTCTAGAAGCAGAGTGAGGAATGATATTATCCCAGATTATACATTTTTATTTCACATGCAGGGAGAAATTCAAATTTCTTTTGCCTACAAAGTATGTCAAATGATTTTCCCTCCCCAAATGGGAAGGCAACAATCCAATTACGTTCAAATGTATCCATCTACAACATCAGTGAGTGAGACGTGAACATAGAAATAATTCAGTTAAACTATTCTGATTAATACCAGATGGATTTTCATAAAATATGTCCTGAGCATCAAATGTGAACAAAAATGCATAAAATAAGAGTCTTTTTTTTTTTAAAGTATGTTTGCTTTCAACCCTGTTGGAGTGAGGTGGAGAGGCCCCAGGACATCTTCATCAAGTTCTAGAGGAAGCTATTTTACATAAAGAGGTGTAATGCATATCAGAGAGAACTGACCCCTAAACCTTTATATCAAATTAATTCAGCCAAATCTCTTCAAAAATATCCAGAAATGTTTGTATTATGAGTTATGAGGGAAAATATACAGAAGATTCCACGAATACATTGAGCAACAACAAGTGTTTTCTTTTGTTGAATACAAGTGTTAGAAATTTCCCATCAGCAGTATGATTTTGAAATATCATCAAGACACATGTTTATGCAGAATTGTGAGTGCTTAACTCATGCACAGCTACTACAGGTTTCAGAGTGGTAGCCGTGTTAGTCTGTATCAGCAAAAACAACGAGGAGTCCTTGTGGCACCTTAGGCCTGGTCCACACTAACCCCCCAATTCGAACTAAGGTACGCAAATTCAGCTACGTTAATAACGTAGCTGAATTCGACATACCTTAGTTCGAACTTACCGCGGTTCAGACGCGGTCCACACGCGGCAGGCAGGCTCCCCGTCGACTCCGCGGTACTCCTCTCGCTGAGCTGGAGTACCGCAGTCGACGGCGAGCACTTCCTGGTTCGACTTATCGCGTCCAGACCAGACGCGATAAGTCGAACCCGGAACTTCGATCCCCAGCCGCCGAACTAGCGGCTGGGTGTAGACCAGCCCTTAGAGACTAACAAATTTATTTGGGCATAAGCTTTTGTGGGCTAAAACCCACTTCATCGGATGCATGGAGTGGAAAATACAGTAGGGAGGTATAAATACACAGCATATGAAAAGATGGGAGTTGCCTTACCAAGTGGGGTGTCAGTGCTAACGAGCTAATTCAATTAAGGTGGAAGTGGGCTATTCTCAACAGTTGACAAGAAGGGGTGGAAATCACTTTTGTAGTGCTAATGAGGCCAATGTAATCAAGGTGGCCCATTTCAAACTGTTGACAAGAAGGTGTGAGTATCAGCAGGGGGAAATTAGTTTTTGTAGTGACCCATCCACTCCCAGTCTTTATTCAGGCCTAATTTGATGGTGTCCAGTTTGCAGCATCAGGGAATGAGACTTTTTTGTCATGGGTTTTGCAGCTGTAACTATAATTTGGTGTCTTTGGAATTGGGTTTTAAATCTAAACCCAGTCTCTGGAGCCTCTGGATTGAATCTTAGCAGGATTGACTCAGGCCTTCAGCCTTTTGAAGACGAGAAATGTAATTCCAATGAAGTTCATTCTTTCTCATTCATCCATGCTCTTTATAATGAGCTCTTAAAAACAGAAAATCTGTGTGATTTCAGTGGCCAGTGATGCTTTTGTAAGAACTGGTTTTGCTCTTGGTGCCCTTGAGAAAATTTTTCCTTCTCTATTTGCACTAAACTTCTACCTGGTGATGTCTGGCGGCATTTCAGTGATGGTGTCTGTATACAATTTGAGAAATGCATTGAGATATTTTTGTGTGAAAGGAGTTCTGTGAAGTAAGTAAAAATTATTAGAATGAAGGAGAGCACATCTAAAGTGTACTTACTGTGTGCTCATAGTTCTGTCATGGGTTTAGAGATTAATCTATCTCAGGTCATAAGTATTTCATCTCCAGGACATGTCTGAGCTACTTATGAGGAATCCAGTCTCACCTGGATTACAGTAGCACCTGGGATTTCAACCACACACTAGTCTCTTGAATTGGAACTTGGAAAATAATATGCTCGTGTTGGAGGAAAAACATTTACATGAGCTGACAACTTAGTGATTTATTTAACAAACTGTTTCCAAAATTAACAATTCTTTTTTAATTTTAATATTTAGGGTAACTGAGGTGTCTGGTACAGTATGAAATGAGCTGCATAAACTAATACAGTTGGGGAAATTCCTAAAAGTACAAGTATTTCTGCTAGGAAGACAAGACAAAAAAATACATCAACTGAAGTAAGAGGGAAATTGTCTTGATAATATGATTGCGGGAGAAAAAATCATGTTTAATCTCTTCAAGTTGCATTTAAATTGGTATCTATTTATAGGTTCTGGTATTATAACTCTAGAGCATTTCCCCTGGGGTGATATGTGACACTTTGACTTCCTGCAAGAAAGGCACAGTCTCTCTCTTACTGCAAAGCACACTGACATTTTCTGTATTTGATATGACTGTATTTCCCCATGTAGAAGCCACACAGTATTTTAATTCATGTAGAGGCACCATATATTACAGGCCTAATGCTTTAATCCAGTTTTATAGGACATCTCTCATTTTGATTTCTTTTCTAGATGAGATTACTAAGTCTCAGCTTGAACCTACAGCAGAAGTGAATAAATCCATTAGTTGCTATAGGTAATCAGTTGAAGTCAGTTAGTTTAATGTGATAATGCCATCAAGTTTACATTCACTTTTACCTGCAATATCCCTTTTGGACCTGTGTGAGTCTCATCTAGGAAAGAGAGCAAATATATTTTTATGTCTTTTATATAAGAATTTTATATTATTGCATATTTAGTGAGGATGAAAGCTGCAGGTCCAACATATCTGAAGATTGAAGTCCTCTATTGATGACATAGTATACCATGGGTTATGGCAGTAGAAACTTCTCCAACACTGGCCTCCCACTGTATCTCAAATCCAATTTAAGGAGGACCAGTTCTAGAAGTGAGAGAATAGCTTATTCTGCATACCTATTCTGCCTTTGACCGCTGCTTAGTATTATTGTATAGTTACCATTTTTGTTACTTGCATTGAGAATGACCGCACCGCACCTTTATGTGGGCGGGTATTTGGCTGGCTGGCCGAATGAAGGGAACAGTGCTTTATGGCTGGGGGCGGGGAGATGAAAATTGCTGCAAAAGGGGCGTCAGTGTGGTTGCTGACTCATCCCCTGGGAATGTAGGGTTTAAAAGGGGCAGCTTTGTGCCTGAAGCCTCCCTTTTACATGGAGCAGGCTGAGGCAGCACCCACCCTCCTTTCCCTTTAGGTGGTAAAATACCAGGTTTGGTCTAGACCGACTGGGCATTACGCTAGCCGCCCCTTTTTTAGGGGGGCTGGGAAGGAATTTTACCCATACCACCAGATTGGCTTAGGTGCAGTTGGGGGGGTTTTCACCTTCCCCACAGCGGGTTCAGGAAGGGCTCTGTTCATGCATAGCATGAAGGGCGGTAGGCTATATGTCACAATTCATTATTTAAGTGTAGGGCGGATGTCCAGTGCAGGTACTCCATAGGAAAGGTACACAGTGACCAGATAAATGTATTGGAAAGGACTTAAAAAGAGGTGTTTGTTAAAGGAACAAACGGGGGGGGGGGGGCGGGGTGGTTGGGGACTCCTATGATTGGTACGGCAGGGAGCCCAACCGCCACATTCTTATCGCCCACCTTACCCCTTCTACGAGGGGGGTGGATAGTAAGGTCCCAGCAATGGTTTTGCTGAAGGGACCTGGATGGAAAAAGAGGGGGACTTGGTAACCCCCCCCCCCGGGTAATTACGAAATAAACATGGGGTTACCTGCACTGTACACTTTTATCTGCCGGGTAGTCCCAGACATCTAATAATAAAGTTGCGGCCCGATTAAACCCATGTCAAATGTCTCCTGTCCTTTTTTCGGTATGGCCAGACAATTCTTCACTTGTTTTCATTGCACATCTTCAAAGTTTTAGTTACTCTGTAGATTGTCAAAGACCCTGCACGATCTCAGAAGCACTCGCTGTTGCACTTGTTCTTTGTCGGCTTGCTCAAATGAGCAGAACTTAACATTTTGTTGAAGGTGCAGCCCCATCACTGTCTCAGCACAAAATGCAGCCCAGGCAGGACTTCAAAAATATTAAGATTAAGGTTGTTCGAGTGCCTCATTATAGGTCACTTTGACTGCTGTAATGTCCTCCTCCCTGGTCTCCCAGACACACATTTGCCCCTTTCTTCTTCGATTGCTTGTCTGTTTCTTCCACATCTGGGGTGTATACGTTCCATATGCTGGAAATCAGAATGCTTTAGCTAGTAGTGTCCATTGGTTGCACTCGCTATCTTCATTGCCTCAAGCCCCTCCTCCCTGGAGGGGCAGAGCGAACAACTGACTCTCAGTTCCTTTCACCCTTCTCGGCTGTGAGACGGAGTCAGTTGGCAGGGTCCTATCTTGTCCACTCACATGTTAGTTTATCTGTAAATAGTTGAGTTAATGGTAGGTAGGATATAGTGTGTTGACTTGATAGACTTTTAGCTTAATAATGGTTTTTTGTTTTGTTTTGTTTTGTTTTTTCCCAGTAGGGAAACTTCCTCATGACCATTCAAAAGTCTCCAGGTTTTAGATTTATTTGTCACATGGGGCTGCTAGGCCCGTTAATGACACTCACTCTAATTGTCTTTAGTGCCTGGATGAAGGACATATTTAGGGAAATATGTAAGGAGTATAAGACTCTTACCAAAAGGGCTGCTCGATCCAGAGAAAAGAGACTAAAACCTTTTCTGCTGGAGAAATCAACGAGGCCTGCTTTAGACCCCTGAAGGGGGGCAGGATCCTCCCAGTCTGGGACAACTGTCAATTAAAAGTGCCACTACTGTGGCCTCAGGAATCCCTGTTACCTCAGTCTCTTCTTCTCAGGCAGATGGCAGTAAACAGTTCCCAGAAGGAACATAGGGATTGGTCCCCTGCTAAAACAGTTCTAAAAAGAAAGAAGGAGAGGTACTTCCTTTTTTGCTCTTCAGAGATCTGCTCCTAAAATTACCTTAGATCTCTCCAGCTCTCACAAAGAGAAAGCACCAAAGTTCTCCGGGGGGGCAGTGGTCTCCTTGGTTCTGCATCCTTCAGTTCTGGGGCCTGCTCACTCAGGACTGTATGTTCAGGAGAT
This sequence comes from Terrapene triunguis, assembly GCF_002925995.2. Taxonomy (NCBI): domain Eukaryota; kingdom Metazoa; phylum Chordata; order Testudines; family Emydidae; genus Terrapene; species Terrapene triunguis. The sequence continues at coordinate 104,514,939 of NW_020664409.1, read as the reverse complement.
GAGCTTGCAGATGCAGATGCCTCCTGCATCGGCAGCTTTGGTGCCAGTGTTTCAGAAGCCATTGCCTTTGGTGCCAGCTATATTTAGGTCTCAGGTCTCTGAACCAGGTTTCTCTTCAGCATAACAGCAAGGAGTGCTGATGTACAGAGCATCTTTGCTCTGACTCTGATTGCCCTCCCTGAGTCTCTGTTGCTGTCCACTGCAGGGCCATTGGGATATTGCTTAGGACTCCTGTAGAATCAGCCACTTCACAGGGTGATGAAGCAATGCTGTCTTCATCTTCCGATAGTGCAGATACCTCACCTTCATAATTCCCCAAAGCTGTGATCCATATATGTTAGGGTGGCAGACTAGGGTTAAAGGCAAACTAAAGCTGGTTAAGCCAGTTTCCCCTACCAGGTATCCAATCCTCTGGCTACATTTTTTTATCCCTGTGGTCAAAGCTCTTGGCCTTATTGGTCCCATGGCCCTATCCACTCTCCACCCTTCAGCATTTTGTTCCAGAGACAATCACCTTCACCTCCAGACCTGTCTGTACTTCAGCATCAGCAACTACACCAGCAGGTCAGGGCTCCTGCTTCCTCCCTGCCCCTGTCTCTCACTGAGGATGTACCAAAGCATCAGGCTGTTGATATTATCCCAACACGTATATGCCTTTCATTGTCAAATGAAGCTGCTATACCACCTCAGACTTCACCTCCTGATGATTACAAAGTGTACCGTGAGTTATTCTGGCAAATTTCAGAGATAATGGAAATCTCGATTCAGACTGTCCAAGACACGGGACATTAATTGTTGGACATTTTACAAACATTCCTACCTGACAGACTCCTTGTGCCTATAAATGAGGGCATTTTTGAACTGGTGCAGTTACTATGGTGGACACCAGCATCACTACAACTTCTAAAAGGGTATCAGATCCCTCTGTTGGGTTTGAATGTTTCTACTCCCATTCTGTTCCAGGGTCTCTGGTCATTACTCTTCTCAAGAAAAGCCAAGCAACAACCCTTTGTAAGTACCCATAAGGACAAAGAACCAAAGAGGTTGGATCTTCTGTGCAGGAAAAATTATTTGCCTGCAAACTTACAATTTCATGTAGCAAATTACCAAGCTCTTCTTTCTCATTTTGATTATTCCAGTTAGAATAAGGCTGAGAAGTTTCTGAAAAACAATCTCCTACTTCTGTAACAGCTAATACAAAACCATTTCCGTTGTCCAAGTAGTCAGTTTGATACTTACTTTGAGAGCGGCCAACCAACCTTAGAGTATCTTTACCATTTCCCTAACACAGTTTTAGGGATCATTTGCACTATTTCCAGAAAACTAGAAGGATATCGCCATCGACTGAGGGGTGCTGGAAAGAATTCAAAACGGTTATTCTTTCCAGTTCAGGGATGTCCCTACATCGCCACACTGGCCTTCCCCTTCCATCTTCAGGGACCCCACCCACAAGAATCTACTTAGGATTCAATCACTTCTGGCTATAGGGACTGTAGAAGAGGTCCCCTTTCAATACTGGGGGAAGGGGTTCTATTTCCAATAAATCAGGAGGCTAGTGTCCAATATTAGACCTGAGAAATGTAAATTGTTCTGTACATCAGTTAAGTTTTAGATGGTAACTCTCTCTTCCATATTCCCCTCTCAATTGGTTTGCAGCTCTTGATCTACAAGACGCATATTAACATGCATCTAGCATGGGTTGGCAACCTTTGGCACGCTGCTCACTGGGGTAAGCACCCTGGCGGGCCGGGCCAGTTTGTTTACCTGCCGCATCCGCAGGTTCGTCTGATCGCGGTTCCCACTGGCCGTGGTTTGCCGCTCCAGGCCAATGGGGGCTGCAGGAAGCGGCGCGGGCCGAGGGATGTGCAGGCCGCCACTTCCCACCACCCCCATTGGCCTGGAGCAGCAAACCGCAGCCAATGGGAGCCGCGAACGGCCGAACCTGCGGACGCGGCAGGTAAACAAACCAGCCCGGCCCGCCAGGGTGCTTACCCTGGCGAGTCGCGTGCCAAAGGTTGCCAATCCCTGATCTAGCACATCGGAAATTACCTGTGTTTTGTAACATGCAACATGCATTATCGATACAGGTTGCTGCCTTTTAGCTTGTGAACGGCCCCACGGACGTTACAAAGTGTCTGGCGGTAAATGCAGTGCATTTAAAGTGAAGAAGCATCTTAGTTTACTGGTTGGTTCAGGGTTCCACCCCCCTCACCCAACAAGTATCAGACAGTGTTCAGTACATCATACGCTTGTTCACTAGCTTGGGACTCTGAATAAACAAGGACAAGTCTCACTTAACTCCAACTCAAAGAATAGAATATATTGGAGCCCTCATAGATTCCACAGTGTTGAAGGCATTTTTGCCTCATGCCAAGTTCAGCAACATGTCGGAACTGATCAGTCAGCTACAGATCAATCCTCCGACAGCCATGAGAACATTTGCCTCGTTAGCCATATGGCCTCATGCACTCTAACTCCATTTGCAAGGATGCATCTATGTTGCCTTGAGGGATGGCTAAAAAACCTTTACCAGCCCAGTGTTCACAGTATGGACATGATACTGCAAATCCCTCAGTTAGTCTTGGATTCCCTCTGTTGGTGGAAGGATCAGTAGCAAGCTTACAAGGGTATTCTTTTCTCGCCATCACTTCCTCTGAAGTAGATTGTCAGAGATGCCCCAGTGTTGGGATGGGGAGCTTAACTTGGAGATCTCATAATTCAAGGACAATCGTCTCATCACAAAACCCAGCTTCATATCAGAGCTCTGATGCTCAGGGCGATATAGCTTGCATGCAGCTCCTTTCTCTCTGATGTTGCAGGTCAACACTTTTTAAAATTCAGGCAGGGCTGCCATATATGATTTTCCATAAAGTCAAGGTTATTCTCAGACCACACCTTAAATTCCTTCATAAGGTACTGTCTGATTTTCATTTAAATCAGTCTGTGCATTCTGTTTTTCCGGAAACCATACTCAACCAAGGGTGAAGCTGTACTGCACACGTTAGATATCCTATAGGCCTTATCCTTTTATTTGGATAGGACAAAATCATTTAGTCATCCCCGTGGCTGTTTTTCTCTTGCTGAAAGATTGAAGGGTCAGGCAATTTCAACTCAGAGAATTTATAGATGGGTGTCAGGTTGTATAAAGTTATGTTATGAAATGGCCAATTTACAGCTCTGTGGAAACATTAGGGTGCATTCAACCAGGGCACAGGCAGCCTCCACAGTCCTGTTTAGGGGTGTTCCTATAGTTGATATTTATAGGGCTGTTACTGGGAATAACGTACGTACTTTCATGGGCAGATGCTGAATTTAGCAGGGCTGTATTAAAATCCCTATTTAATTAGACTTATCATAGAATCATAGAAATGTAAAGTTGGAAGGGACCTCGAGAAGTCATCAAGTGCAGCCGCCTGCACTGTGGCAGAACCAAGTAAACCTAAATCATCCCTGACAGGTATTTGTCCAACTTGTTTTTAAAAGCTTCCAATGATGGGGACTCCCCGACCTCCCTTGGAAGCCTATTCCAAAGCTTAACTACCCTTACAGTTAGAAAGATTTTCTTAATATCTAACCTAAATCACCCTTGCTGCAGATTAAGCCCATTACTTCTTGTCCTACCTTGAGTGGACGTGGAAAACATTTGATCACAGTTCTTTTTACAGCAGGCCTTAACACAGGGGTCTCAAACTGAGACAGGCCATCTGTGGCCTGCGAGCCTCCCCCGTGTAGCCCGCAGGGCTCCAGCAGTTTTGGGGCCGGGTCTCTCCCTTGCACCACCTGCCACCCCCGGGCGCTCCCCCCCCCAGGGGTCCTGGCAGCGCAGTGGAGCTGAGCGGCATCTGCCTGCTCGCTCCAGGGGCTGCCAGCCCCTCCCTGCAGCCTCCGTGCACTGCCCCCGCCCCACCTTGGAGCCCCAGGTAAGCACTGCACCCCCTGACTCCCTCCCAGAGCCTCCACCCCCTTCCCCTTCCCACACACCCCCTCCTGCCCCCAAACTCCCTCCCAGAGCCTGCACCCTGTCCCTACACACCCCCAGCCCCCAAACTCTATCCCACAGCCTGCACCCCCTTCCCACATACCCCCACACTCCCTCCCAGAGCCTGCACTCCCTCCCCCTTCCTACACCCCCTCCCACTCCCAAACTCCTTCCCAGAGCCTGCACCCTGTCCCCACACTCCCTCCTACCCCCAAACTCCCTCCCACAGCCTGCACCCCCTTCCCACACACCCCCACAATCCCTCCCAGAGCCTGCATCCCCTCCCCACACACCCCAGCCCCCAAACTCCCTCCCAGAACCTGCACCCCATCCCCATCCCCCAAACTCCACCCCAGAGCCTGCACCCCAGACTCCCTCCCACAGCCCAACCTCTCACCCCTTCTGCACCCAAACTACCTCCCAGAGCCTGCACCCCAATCCCCTACCCCAGATCTCCTCCCCCACCCAAACTCCCTCCCAGAGCCTTAGGCAGATGGGGGGGCGGAGTATAGGGGGGTGGAGTTTTGGGGGGCGGGTTCTGGGGGGCGGGTTCTGGGCAGCATGAGTGACATTGGCACGCTGGGAGGATTTGACTGGCACTGGTCCTAAGGTAAATTGAGTTTGAGACCCCTACCTTAACATATCGGAAGACGGTTATCGTTCTCCCCCGCATAGTCGTCTTTTCTTAAGACTAAACGTCCAGTTTTTTTAACCTATTTTTGAAACTTATCATCATTTTAGTTGTTCTCCTCTGGATTTTTTCCAATTTGTTGACATCTTTCCTAAACTGTGGTACTCAGAATGGGACTAGTAATCCAACTGAGGCCTCACTACTGCCAAGTAGAGCGGAACAATTGTCTTACATACAACACTTCTGTTAATACATCCCAGAATCATATTAGCCCTTTTTGCAGTTACATCACATTGTTGACTCATATTCTGTTTGTGGTCTACTATAACCCCCAGCTCCTTTTCAGCCGTGTGACCACCCAGCCAGTTGTTCTGCATTTTGTAGTTGTACATTTGATTTTTCCTTCCTAAGTGAAGTACTTTGCACTTGTCTTTATTGAATTACATCTTGTTGAATTTAGACCAATTCTCCAATTTGTCATGGTCATTTTGAATTTAAACCTGTCCTCCAAAGTACTTGCAGCCCCTACTCACTTGGTGTCATCTGCACATTTTATTAGCATATTCTCCACTCCATTATTCAAGTCATTTAATTAAAATATTGACCCCTGAGGGGACCCACTACACATGCCCTCCCAATTTGACAGGAAATCATTGATAACTACTCTTTTCAACCAGTTGTGCACTCATCTTATAGTAATTTCATATAGCCCATATTTCTCTAATTTGCTTATGAGAATGTCATGTGGAACTGTGACAAAAGCTTTACTAAAATCAAGGTATTTTGCATCTACTTCTTGCCCTTCCCCTTCCTCCCCCCCCAATCCACTAGGTCAGTAACCCTGTTAAAGCAGGAAATTAAGTTGGTTTGGCATGGTTTGTTCTTGACAAATCCACCTAACCCTATTATCCTCCAGGTGCTTGCAAACCGATTGATTAATAATTTGCACCAATATCTTTCCAGGTATTAAAGTTAGGCTGACTGCTCTATAATTCCCTCGGTCTTTCTAGACTTGCAGTACCCCTCTGTCTTTATGGTATACTGCTTGAGAGTCAGCAGATATGGAGCACACACACAGTCGAAGAAGAAAGGAAGTTACTTATCTGTTCAGTAACTGGAGTTCTTCAAGAGGTGTTGTCTGTGTTCCATGACCCACTCTCCTTTCCCCGCTACTGCTGAGTCTCTAATAGTTGGACTGTGTAGTGTTGAAGGAACTGAGGGTCAGTTGGTCACTGTATCCCCTTTTTAATTCCCTAAAGGGGAATTGCTTGAGGCTATGCAAGGAGCAGGTCCAACCAGTGCACGCTGCTGGCTAATGCATTCCGATCTCCAGTGCTTGGAGCGTTTGTGCACCAGATGTGGAATACATGGAGACAACACATCTCAAAGAACTCCAGTTACTGAACAGGTAATTAACTTCCTTTTCCAGTAACAAACAAAATACAGCCACTAAATTGTTCTTCCTCATCCACTGACTTGAACGCATCACTCCCTTTCCAGTATCTCCTCTGGGCCCCAATCCATTGTCACATCATATTTCTCAGTTAGTTGTGTCTACCTTCAGAGTTCTTCTTAGCTCTGCCCTCCCTTCTTTATCCTCCTTTGTCAAGCTTTGCATCACCTTTACTCTGACTGCTCTGCTAACATCATCGGCTTCTTGCACAACTGCACTCTTTCCTTCTTCTACATAGCCTATTGGGCATGGTTGCATCTTCTTTTCACTCATCCTGTCCACATGTAAGTCCCTCTTAAAGACTGAATTGACTCATATATGGTTGTTCCCCTTTCCCAAAACAATCTATCTTTTAGATTATCTCCATGGAGTTTCTCTACCTTGTGGGTGCCACCATAGGCAAATATTAAATAATAATTTTATTTTCCATATCTGCTAATTCCAGCAGCTGGACAGAGTCCACAGTTTCACACTTCAAACTGTTTCCAGTTAAGCACTAACCTAGTTAATAGAATATTAAGCCCCCAAAGTGTGTAACACAGGTGTCTCCTCATTGAAAGTAATAGCCCCAATTTCTGCTTAAGTTGGTATCCTGAAGACAGAAAGGTCAGTTTCTGAGAAGTGACAGCGACCGGGAGCAGGAAAGATCCCTTCTTCATAAAGACACATTGTTTTAATCTAAAAACTTTCAAGCCTCATCATCTTCATTCATCTTCATGTATTATTCAGCCTGGAATAGATGCACTTTGGGCTTGCCATATCTCTTTTTTCCCCCCTTCTGCATCAAAGGCTCTAGTCAAATGAGAAATGTTTATAAATAGAATGAGAGTGATATAGTGGCCAGAGTGGGACTTTGCAATATTCCTGAGACTTTGTTCAGCTGGTGCTTTGGATTTTGGCTCAGAAAAAGTAATCTTAACAAGAACCTTCAAACTCTCTCCCACCTCTGTCTGTCCCAGTAAATAAGTTATTGCTTCAGAGTTCTCATGTGCTCAACTGTCTTGCTTTTCAGGGACTTAATGGAATGTATCCTTCATTTTCATTCAGTAGACACATTGCTTTTCCAGCTTATATAGGTTACACAAGTAAACAAAATCCGTGTGACTGCTCAAAACAGAGATTGTTGAAGAGGCAGTGCTATACAAGTGTCGCCTAGTAATAGGTTTTTTTTTTTGCAAAAAATAGAAAGAAAAAGAAATGCACCTTCTATCCGCTATTATTCATCAATCAGATCACCCTAGTATCTGGTAAAGAATTTGATCGTTATTTGGAATGGAAAGACTGGTTTTATTTTTTAGGAAACTAACAAGCATGGTAAATTGTAACAGTAGGCTATCAGGTTAGGGAGTACTGACTTCTATGAGGAGATAGAGAAACAGTAGCTAAATACATCTGGAATATTAGCAGTTCTGAACTCTGCTAATTATAAAGCTGTGCTAAACATTGAGGTCTTTAAATGGGATTTAAACATGGACACAGCCTGAGAATTCCTTGTGTACAGAAGCATAGCATATTGTTCCATGAACTGGAACAATGGAGGGGGCCAAAGTATCTATCATGCACTAGAATGAGAACCATCTATGTAGAACTTCAAGGGAATGCAGCTTAGTAAAAAAAAATACGCAAAACCTGTAAAAGTCCCTGCCAAAGAGCTTACATTCGAAAGATGTTTGTGCACATGATAAATTAGGATGTGATATATAACTGAGCTGGAGAGTTGTTATATGAAACCTAGATGCTCAGGCCTGCGTGATGAATGCCACATTCATGTTAGAATTCAGGTACTGCTCTAATGGTTTACCTGTAATTTTGCTAAGATAGCAGTTATTTTCCCTTTATTCCTTCCTTCCATCAGTACTTGATGGAGACCTCAAAAGAACACTTATGTGCTGCAGGCATATGTGTTGGTGATTTGGTAGACGGCACTTTTGCCTCTATAAAGGAAGAGCCAATGCCCCAGCACAGTGCTAGGGTGCTTGTGGAATGTGTTATCTGACTACTTGTTATTGGAAAACTCTGACTTATTTTGAGAGCGGCTCAATGTTGTGCCCTTTCCAGCTACAACTTGAGCAACTACTTTCTGGCCATTTAAATGTACTCCGCAGTTTCAGTTGGCTGTCTTCACTTCCTGACCTTAAACATTACATGGTGTGGGTATGCTCTGTTGATATAGTTATCGTCTTTTGCCTAAGGTTGGGGGAAGTGATATCTGTTTACATATATTAGTTTATGTATATGTACGTAGGTATGTAAATGTGCCTAATTTGAAAATCTAGCCCATAATGCCTTTTGTAAATCTGAACAAATGTAGACTCTAAAAAGATAGCATGTTACCACAAAGAAAGTGCAAGTGTCCAAGCAGCTAACCTTTGGTTATTCAGTTCATTTGATTTCGCTTTCAATCCATTATCCCAAGTCTTTCTCACTAAATGTTGTCACACACTGTCTAAGTGCTAGCTAGCTACCTTTTAAGAAAGTCTTCCTCATCATCAGTTTATGACCTGGGTTATGGCAGTCACCCACTAATCCTATGCATAACATTTTTTTAGTATTTTCATCTTAGTATCCTGTTCCTAGGTTCACTGGAAGGCATGTTCTGTGTCAGGTAAACTTTCTTTGACTAATTATTAAACACATTTATGTACGACTTCACTGACACAAAAACTATCTATATGAAAAATCATCACTCTTAGCTGCATCATGTTAGATCAAAAATCTCTAGCTTGATCAAGAGGAAGTAAAATTTGAAAGTTAAGTTTCACAGACTGCTCTATAGCCCCTTTTATAGCAGTGCATTTCTGCTCAGCCTCTCTTTCTAGAGAATGCTGTTGTCTGTTTCTCTTTCATATGCTCACCCATGTGGGTGACCACACCTTGTTGGCCTCCTCATAGGTTATATATGCAGTTTCCTTGACAACCAGCCATTTCCCTTCTCCTGCACTGAGAGAACTATTCTTACTGCAGTAGCTAACAAACTGAAATGTCCCTTCCCAAGGCATTCTGTATATTGTGTAATCATTTTAGTTGTCTGTGCAGCTAGTTTTGCTAGACTATGAGCAGGGTGTAGCACTTTGTGATAGAACTTTGCAATACAAGGAGAGTGCATAAGCCTGAGCTGACTTGTTCCACAAAAGATAAGGATTACAATTTCAAATTTAACCTCTGGAGAACCTGCAACCAATGAGCAGAGAATGGTGAAGGTGTAATACTTTCAAACATTCTTTTGTCCCTATGCAGCACTATTCTTCTCTCTGTATGTGTATATATATCTCCTCAATATATGTTCCATTCTATGCATCCGAAGAAGTGGGCTGTAGCCCACAAAAGCTTATGCTCAAATAAATTTGTGAGTCTCTAAGGTGCCACAAGTACTCCTGTTCTTAAAGCCAAGCCGAAAGAGTAACAGGGCAACCCAGCTAATGGAGCATTCCAGTTATCAAGTTTTGAAGTGATAAAAGCATAAATAAAATGGTCTTAATTTTGCATATTGAGATCAACCGTACTTTTAGCGATTTTAGAGGAGTTGAACCCCAGAACCTGAACAGCCTTACAAATGTAAACTGTAAAGAAAAAGTTGATATAAAAAGCAAACATCTCAATTAACCTCTGAAGGTTAGTCAGTTTCATGACCACCAGGATAATACAATGTACTCTGTTCGTAAATTGCCTTTAAGATGGAAAAGGAACTATATGGACCAGATTCTGAGATGTTTTGAGAAGACCCAATTTCTGTTGAAGTCATTGGGCAGAGTTTAATATTTTGGGGGGTTCTGGGTAGGCAGTGATTTTAAGCTTTCTCCAACCTAATTTTAAAATGGGAGGTGTGGGGTTGAAGAGAAGTGTGTTCCACTGCTTTTCCCTAACCATCATCTAGGTTGGGGTTCATGGCCTTAGTAGTGGAATTGCTGCATTCCCATACTTTAAAAAGTTGAGTTTTCTTTTATGTTAAATTTTACTCTGAATGTCCTTACTTTCTAATTTGTTGTTATTATCATAGGTGCTGGAACTAGGGATGCGGGGGGGTACTGCTGCACCCCCTGGCTTGAAGTGGTTTACATCATATACAGGGTTTACAGTTTAACTGAGTGGCTCTCAGCATCCCAACTATAAAAATGCTTCCAGCACGCCGATTGTTGTTACAGTGCTTTTAATGGTGTTTCACCCTTAAGTTACCGAAATGTGCTCTCAGACTTGACTTTGTCTTAATTTTTTAATTTAATTTTAATATTTTGTCTGCAAATTTGTAACATTGCAGTGCGGCAGTAGCTGCACCATAGTTCAGGTTGTGTTACAAAGTTCAGTTTTAACAGGCGTTTTAAACCTTTATTTTGTAAACATCTTATTGAAATGGCAAAAACGAAAACAGAATATAAACTGAGAGCATCATTTGAATTTCTCATGGTGATTTGATGAAAAATGAATTGATCCAGATAGAGTAATGAGTCTTAAAATTCCCCGTTGGCAGTTTTTCACTGGAGTGTCTCATTTTCTGTGTACCCTTTTTTGCAACAAATCTGAAACATTCTCAGACCTGTCCCTAGTCCACATTGTTGTTCCTCCGGCACCAATTCCTAGAATATCAGTTACCCTTTGGTAGTGTTTATCTACAGAGTGTTTGGAAAATATGTGCACCAAGCTAAACCCATGGAATTGTAATTTGATTGAAAAATCTGATTGAGCACAAACGCCACCACTCACTTGCAGGGGCAAAAACCCAGAGAGAGAGAGACAGTCCTTCATCAGAAACACAGGAGCCTATGGCAAAGATCCGTGAGCTAGGAAAGAGGAGACCACCAGCGTTCAAATCTGACCTCTTCAAAAAAGCTGTTTAAATTTCCTTATAATTTGACTACCCTTGTTACTGACTAACGCAATGAACACCGACCTAGAAGACAATTAGAGGAAATTGGCTGAACACTCTCCAACCTATCTCCCCACTCCTTTTTAAATAAGTTAGCAGAGAGAGTTTATGTAAAGTCACTGCCTGCCCAGAACCCAGATCTCTAACACGGCAAACACCCATTTTATCCACTTGTCACTTCCGAGTGACTAAACAGTGATCTCTGTAGTATTAAGGCAAAATAACTTCCGAGTTGTGTGGAATGTATGACAGTCTCTGCTGCTCTGTTGGTATAATTGATATAAAAGAACGTGAGGTCACTGTTAAGGTTTTGCATTAGATGCAAGTTTGGTGGAGTTGAGGTATGTTCTATTTTTGGGATGGGCTGCAGATGGAAGTGAAAGCTGGAAAGTGCTGGAAAGTGTTGTTGACATCATTGCAGGCAATGTGAACGTGGAAAGGAATGCTGAAGTCTTTCCCTTTAACGACTTATTTCCATTCCTTTAAGGTTTTGGGTAGGTGTGTGCGAACGGGGGGATGTTGCCACAATGTTAATCATTTGCTGATATTCTGTAGATGCAGAGCATTGAGTTGCTGTCACAGCTGAATGTCAGCTGGTGGTCATTTTGGTGTTGATTTTGTATCCTTCATGCAGTCCTTTTAAAATGGGTCCAGTTGGGTTTTCATTTTGTGTGGTGTGTAAGACTGACTGCTACATTATCCATTATTTGACCTTAGAAATAAACAGGGCTAGAGCGTAAGGGTATTTCTACATTGCAGTTGGGAGGTATAATTGCAACCCATGTAGACGTAGCCATGCTAGCTTTGATCGAGCTAGTTCACTAGAGATAACAGTGAAGCCATGGCAGCAAGATGGCAGCACAGGCTAGTCAGCCAAGTAGATACCCAGGTTCCTGGGCAGGTTTGCACTTGGGCGGCTAGCCCATGCCGCCCCCTGTGCTGCTGCGGCTTCACTGCTGTTTTTAGCGAGCTCGGTCAAAGCTAGCTCCAGTATGCCTCCTCATGCTGTAATCATACCTCCCAGTTGGCGAGTAGACATACCCCAAAAGGACAATCACGGTGTGCACTCTTTGATCCTATGAACAAAATAGAAAAATAAAAAAATTATGCCCCACAATAAAAGCCTTGATCCTGTAAGGTCCTGAATATTCTGGCCCCGACCCAGCAAAGCAATTAAGTCCGGCTTTAACTATACACATGTGAGTAGTCCCACTGAAGCCAATGGGCCTATTTATGTCTTTAAGTGCTGTGTTGGATTGGGGCCAGAATTCTCTGGACCTTGCAGGATTGAGCTCAAGCTCCTCAGACATGCTTATACACATGAATATATGCCCAGTCACTTAGCATCTACATAGGAGTTTTCTTTTTCAAAGTACTTTGCAAATATTAACTAGTAAAGTCTCATTACCCCACCCTTCTTATTTTAAAGATGGGGAAAGGAAGGCAAAGAGAGATGGATACTTATTTAGAGTTGCACAGCGAGTGAGAACTGGGATTGAACCTAAGGAGTTACTGGCTCACTGTGTCCCATGCTTCAGACCATACCTCACTCCTTTCTGAACATTTAATAAATACCCACCCTTATGCACTTCCTTTTTAAAGCCACACTTCCACTAATTTATGCACCCTACCCTATGTGATATTGTTGGAGAGCCTATAAAAGAGAGAGTTCAGTGTTTTCAGACTTCTGAGGAAAGAGATTTTTTCCCTGTAACATTTTGATATGTTGTATAATGTCTCTTGCTTGGTTGTAGATTCACAATAAACCATATTTAGTTTGAGGTTGATTGAACACCTCAGATTTGTTTCAGCAACTAATCAGTCTCAGTAGCCCTTTGATGCTTTATCCACTACAAAGCATTAGAGATTATCTTCTTAAAATGGGGAGCTGAACACAGAAATCCCATAACTAGGCTTGTCACTTTGTAGTAGTTATGCCACTTTGGAAATGCAGGGACCATCGCTGTTTCTGATGTTTTTACAGGCTAGAAGCATATCCTCATGCACTTACCCAATAGGCCTTGAGAACAATCAAAGGGATTTGATGTGTGCAAAAGCTCTTAAATTGATTCTGTCTTATTTCATATATAACTCTTCCGATTATTCTTCATTAGGTAAGAACTATCTTTGTGATCCAAATTCAGTCTCGCAGGCCTGTTTTTTATTTCATTTTCTTTTAAAACAATGAATTTAAAATTAGAAATGTAGAGTGAGCAGATAAGAAATTAAGATTTTGGAAAATTCTTTTTAGCACCAGTTTATTACATCAGTTTTATTACATCATACAGGATAATAATTTTTCTCATCTGGTTTAGGGTATCAGTACCACATTTTGAACTCTTTGGAGGTTTTTGACATTTTATCAGTGACAAAAAAATGACTTTGTCATTTTTCCAACTCACTGTCAAGCCTCGGAAACCATTCTGCTTCAAAAGCCAACTCCAGAAATCAGCACTATTATTGCATAACCATCCAAATTAGTGATACAATAACAACTCAACCTCACATAAGCACAGAAAGCTCTAACTGTTTATGTATGATGCTGTGAGACATACAAGAATATAGACATATTGAGTTCTTGTCTATCTTGATGTTGAAGGCACATAGACTTCTTGTCCTTGGGTGACTCTAGATATCCATGTTGACAATCACTCTAATAAATTGGCTCTGATTTTCATGGGTTTAGTAGTAGCCTTGTTTTTGGAACATGTACTATTCTTTGGGGATATTGTTTTTGTGGTGGGATTATGGCTGCTATATATTGCTTAGTGGGAAATGTTTTGGATGTGCTAGTGTTTGGTGATTTAAATTAAGTAAATGCACCTAGAGGTCTTTTTAAATTAGCACGTCTTTATAGATACAAATATAAAGAACATCAGCTAGCAGGTCTATAGATTTGTTGTTTCTATTCCCCCCCTCCCCCCTTGTTAGTACTGGTATTGGAGACACAAAGCACAAATAAAGCTATTATATTTTTGGATTTATAACCGACTATAATTACTTTTTATTTTATGGTGAAATAAAGCAGTTTTTCAAAACTACCATCCCTTGAATCCAAGGTGATTGATTCTAAACCCATAGCTGGGCACTGGAGAATTCTGTGTGCTGTGTACAAACATATTGCAGCAGGTAAGAAAATATAGATAGTTTTTGCTTCTAATATTCCTTGTTTTTCAGACAGCTGGAGGAGAACACTGTACTGCTCAAGGGCAGCTCTATGTATCTAGTCTGTGTAAAGATTTGTATGCAGAATAATCTGATTCCATATTTGGATGCTATGTCATTGCAACTAGGGAACTGTATAACTTTACTGAGCAATGATTCATTCCTTTTATCTGATATTTGGAAGAGGGTTGTTTGTTCTTTTAGTGTGTAAGTTTACAGCTTTTACTAGGAAGGGGAGACAGCTTCTTCAGTCAGGAAGTTCCTCTTGAAAGATTTTTGGTAACTGGCGGAATCAAACCCACAGGCTAATCATGTGTGCTGCCAAAAACCAAACCAAACCAAACAACCTCAACCTATTGCATTGTTGGATGAGTGATATAGCAGCCTATAGCAGTTACTGGTGGAATTAAAATTTTCTGGTTATTAAATTTGTTATTTTTAAGCTATGAACTGGATACATCAAGTAATTAGTTGGAATATTTGCTTTGGTATTGTTCCTTATTTTATCTACTTTCTTCTTCACTCACAAAAAACGAGTCGCTGTTTTTCTGAGAGCTTTACTAAAGAATATATTCATTTATCAGTGGTATTATGTTAATTTCGAAGGTGTATTAAACAGACTATATCCTTTTTTATTTTCAAAGCACTTTACAAACGCTAGTTAATCCCCACATATCCCACCAAGGGAGGTATGGGGTCTGGTTTGTTTTTGTTTTTTTCCTTTTTTATGTCCAGCAGTCCAACGATGGTCCTATGTGCAGGCTGAGTCCTTACTCCACCCTCAGCAGAGTACACAGACCCTGAGTTTCCTTTCATTGGTAACTCAGAAACAGTAACACCATGGTTCCTTTTGAAACCGACAGGCACTTCCAACCCTTTTATATACTGGATGGATAGATAGATACATCTGCTAGCATGACCTAGCAGTAATTACTCTGGCTTCTGTAATGCAGGTTTAGGGTGACACAGCAAAAGAGCTCTGCATTTCTATACAGAATCTTAAAATCTGCTACCCTGTTGTATATCTTTCCTTCCAGAGCCAGGCACAGAGGTGCGCTTAATTCGTTTCTTCCATCTTGAAAGATTTGGCCAGTTTGAGAAATATGTCTTGTATATAAAATGGGGGGAAATCTTTGGAATCAGAAAAATCTCTGACAATGGAAGAAACTTTTGAATTGTGATTACTGCATCATGCTGACGAGTGGTATAAATATCTAGATAGGTACTGCCTCTGCAGGAATTGTGCCTCCTACTTCATTCTACAGTATTCTTGGTTCCTTTTCTGCATAGGTCTTAACGTTTTTTGAAAAAAACGTTGGTGCTTTTTACCTGCTGTGTGTATCCCACACAATGTCACGCAAACAAAAGTAGGAGAAAGAAATCTTTTTTTTATTTTATTTACCTGTTAATTTCTTTTGTTATTTTGAATGTCTGACAATGTATCTGTCACAGCCTTTGTAGAGCTCACCCTGCTGGATACTCACCGGGCTGCTGTGTTTAGGCCTCATGTGCTGGGCCTGTGTGCGTTAAACTTGCTGAATTTTGAATAGACTCCAGGTCTGTCTCTTTCCTTGGCCTCTGGCACACTTCCTTCCCTTCATGGAAATGAGACCCCACACCCCAGGGCCAGTGCTGGCCGCCCCCTGCCCCTAACTCTCTAGTAGCTTAAGCACACCCTTTCCGTGAATTCAACCACATGGATACTTTAGCTTTACAGTTTGCTTCTTTAGGGGCATGTGATAGCAGAAACAAAACCAACTCAGGCTTTGAAAAGGATTCCTAAACTCTACTTCAGCTAGCACAAGAAATATACAGATCTAGAAAAAACAATTAAACACCTGTACACCATTCCCTGTGCCTCAATTTCCTCAACACTCCTGAATGGACTTTGGGCATAGGTCAGAGTCCTTTAGAATTGTTGGACATTCAAAACAGGAAAAAAGAATGAAACAGTTAAGCAAGCTAAATAGTTTTATCTCTATTTTACAACTGGGGAAAGTGAGACAGAGATAAAGTGATGCTTCTCTCTAAAACCACTTATATTTTATAATATTTGATATAAAAACTTAAGCTGTAGAACTGTCTTAACAGATCTAGAGAGTCTTGTGGCTTTTTTATTGTATTCAATCATCACCCCCTTTTCCATTCTGTTTTCTTATCACTTCTGTGACAGTTGCTGTTATCACTGTTTTTGCAAGTCATTCTTTCAGGAGGTAGCATATGCTGCATATGATTTAGAGTAGCACCTAACATTGGGTGTTATGGAGTGATGTGACTGGAACAACCACACACATTTAACACATCCTCTCTGATCTCTACTTAGGTTATGGAAATCCAAGAATATCCCTCAGGACAAATCTCCATATTGCTGCAATGCTACCAGACCAGATTTACAGTATCTTCTTCTGTTTTCAAAGTTCTTTAGGTTAATAAGATCTAGAATCAAAGGGATGGTAAATCTTACATTTGGATAGTCCTCATGATTAAGGAGGGTTGTCCAGTTCACCTCTTCATTTAGAAATGAAACAGAGCATATTGTAGCTATGACCTTTAAGCTCATTCCTTCTCTGACAAATGTCCGTGGCGCAAAAAACAATAGAATGAGACAGTTTCTAAATCAGGCTTGTCTTCTGTCCATGAGGCAGCACACTCAGTAAATTATCTGGACATATGTTTGGCCAGTAAGCTTCACAGTAAGCTTCATAGCTAAACATTTACTCTAAAACTCATTCTCCACTACGGTCCCATGCCTGTGAGCTTTGTTGTCACAGTGGAAATTTGCCCCTCCCCTGCCATGATATAACTGAAATCTGGTATGCTGCCAATTTTAACTACAATAGAACCTCAGAGTTATGAACATCAGCATTAGGAACCGACCAGTCAACCACACACCTCTTTTGGAACCGGAAGTACACAATCAGGTAGCAACAGACACCCCCACCCCCCCAAAAAAAGGGAAAATACAGTACTGTGTTAAACATAAACTACTAACAAATAAAGGGAAAGCAGCTTTTTTCTTCTGCATAGTAGAGTTTCAAAGCTGTATTAAGTCAATGTTCAGTTGTAAACTTTTGAAAGGACAACCATAATGTTTTGTTCAGAATTACGAACATTTCAGAGTTATGAGACACATTTTGCTTGAGACACAAATGCTAAAATCCATTTGTTGCCAACTGCCTAAAAGCAAATAAAAATTATTTTAGGAGGAAAGAAATCAAGCAAGGAAGCATAGCTAGTCATTATTTAAATGACTGTGTTTCATGGCAATTTTCTCTTGAAATAACCTTCTGGTTTCTGAAATTGTGGAACATTATTTATTTCAATAGCCAAAAATCTTTATCACTCAAACCTCCTCATACTACATGCATTATTATAGCAGTGATGAAAAGCCAACCCCAGATAACTGACTAATAATATCAATAGGGACTACATGTCAGTGAGGTGACAACCACTATAATGCTTCAGAAAATGCAGATCATTATCCAAGCAACTTAGCAACATCTTTGGGGTTTGAACTGAAGAACATAGTAGTAGTCTTTCGCTGCATAGATCAAGGGTCATGCAGCATGTCCTAGTAGTAGCACTTGGCGTGAGGCAGTGTAAGGAAGTGGAAAGGGCGCAAGACTTTGAAAAAATACACACAGATTCTCTCCTCATTACTGCATGAATGCATGTGTTGGCTCTGGTTCTTCCTTGAGAAATGAGACTATAGTTAAGACACTGTTGTAGGGTCTGCCCCAAGCCAAAACCATGGCATGCACTACCTTGTGAGGGTGCCATGTTGTTCCAGAGGATAAGCTCAGAAGAAGTCATGTTGTTGAACATTCAGTATTTATTTCTTGTCATCTGCCTCAAAGAAACATACTTAAGAAGAATTTTTTAAGTAAAAAGAAATTGCCTTTAATCATTTCAGAATGCCCAATTTTGTGCAGTAGTGTTTCTTTTAACTGTATGGTCTGCTACGTTCCAGGCAAATGCCCTCGCTCAGTTATCTATTTGCTACAAACCTGCAGTAAACGGAATCATTCCTAATAATTTTCCCCTTAGGGTATCCTCACAGGTCTTCTCATACAGTAGTATTAGAAGTTTCTTTAAAACCTGGATTTAATTTGAGACCCATTCAGACCACAGACGTTTTGTAGAAATGCAGCTATAGTTTGGCTCCAGGTCTTGTCAGATTGCTAGTGGTGTCAGAATTCATTGCCATCTGAGCGCTGTTCGGAGGCTTATGCAAAATGTGTTTGTTCTGGTCCTACAAGATAGGTGTCATTATCATAAAGCCATCCCCACGACTGGCCCTTTATCAGGCTCTGTCAGTCGCTATCTCCTAAGTTTTAATAGTGTATTAATTGCTGTGGTATTTAACACTGAGTCAGATTTTCAGAAGAGCTCGGCTCCTCTATAGACAAAAATGTTAAAGAGGACTTTTGATTCTAACAGTCTTCTACTCTCAGTTGAAGATCATTTATTCCAGTAGATTTGTTTGCTTTGCACATCTCTCAGATGTTTTGTTTTAGAGGTAAATTTTCTCTATTTGAGTTTGGCTTGTCAGTTTACAAGAAGTTGTCATTTTATCATTGGTAAAACCTTTCCTTCTGTAAGCTCAATATCCATGTGATATGTAAAAAGGGCACCACAAAGCCCTGGCCAGCACTTTCCGTAGAACAATAAAAGGCTCCAGGCTAGGGCTTGATGTTTGAAATATACCTAATCTGACTTATGGCTGTAGAACTTGCACGTATAGTACCTGCATTAGTCGGAAACTGTCCTTTGGGGTATGTCTATACAGCAGTTAAACACCCGAGGCTGGTCTGGGTCAGCTGACTCGGGTTCGCAGGGCTCGGGCTGCAAGGCTGTAAATGTTTGAACTGAGGCTGGAGCCGGGGCTCAGGGACCCTCCCTTCTCATGGGGTACCAGAACTCAGGCTCCAGCTCGAGCCCGAACATCTAAACCACAGTTGTACAGCCCTGCCATCCAAGCACCACAAGCCCAAGTCAGCTGACCCAGGCTAGCCAAGGGAGCTTAGTTGCTGTGTGGACATATGTTTGGAGTTCAGTGGGGCATGACTGGGTAAAAGATTTAAATACATTGTGTCTCCAGCATTTGGCAGAAGCTGTATTGCTGTTTATAACTGATTTTTTTGAAACCACCTTTATTTAAGTAGCATAAGCATTATGGGGAATGAAGAGCTATAGGCCGCTAGCCATAGGCTAACAATTATTTATTACGATGCTTAGACTGTCCATGCCTAACAGCCCATATTCAGGTCATGGCCTCCTCATAAGAGGTGCTGTATAGGCACATAGTAAGGGACAGTCTTTGTCCTGAAGAGTTTACACACTAAATAGACATGGCAGACAAAAGTTTGGAAAAAGAATTATTATCCCCATTTGGAGATGAGGGCCTAGGGCACAGAGAAATTATGTCCCTGATCCTGTGATTCTCTGTTCACATGCACTCTTCCCGGGGAGGGATAGCTCAGTGGTTTGAGCATTGACCTGCTCAACACAGGGTTGTGAGCTCAATCCTTGATGGGGCCACTTAGGGATGTGGGGCAAAAATCAGTACTTGGTCCTGCTAGTGAAGGGATGTGGGGCTGGACTCAATGACCTTTCAGGGTCCCTTCCAGTTCTATGAGATAGGTACATCTCCATATATTATATTACTCTGCTTCTTTTTTGCACAGTGCTTTACAGGATTAGACATAAGCAACTTGCCTAAATTCTCACAAGAAATTTGTGGCCAAGATGGAAATTGAACCTCCATCTTCTGTCCAGTGCAGTGCCTTAACCATAAGACCTTCCTCTCAATTAGAAATCGTTTTTTGTTTACAATTTATTATGACCATGAAAATATGTGCAAAATGATCTCCCATTTAAGTTCCATCCTTTTTTAAGTTGCCTGAACACAACCTGAAATCAGGAGGAAATATAGTTTAGTGGTTAAAGGAGCGGGCTGGAAAATGGCACTCCCTAAGTTATGTTCCTGGTGCTTTCATTGTCTCTCTTATTATGAGCAAATCATTTAACATCAGTGCCCTCTGTAAAATAAATACACTAGTACTGAACCACTTCATAAGGGATGTTTTATAGAGTTTAAGGCCAGATGGGACCATCAGACATTTGATCTGACCATCCAGATACATCCTTATGAAGCCAAAAGACTTCAGTTAGACCAAAATATTTCAGTCCTCAAACACACAGGTAAAGAACAGGAGAGACCAAGGTGCCACCAATGCCTGACTCCCCTGCGGTGGCTGGGAATTTATTAGGTGGGATATGCCCAGATGTTCCAGCAGGCAAACAGGCCTTGGTATAGAGGAAAATTGAAAAAAATCCAACTTCCCTACCAATCTGACCTGGGAGGAAATTCCTTCCTGATCCCAGTTCTGGTGATCAGTATGACCCTGAGCATGTGAGCAAGACACACCAGCTAGGCATCTAAAAAGGATTCTCTGTACCACCTCAGAGCTCCAGTCCACCCTCTCCAGTGTCCCATCTTCCCATCTCCAGCTGTCGCCAATCTCTAATGCTTCAGAGGAAAGGAAGCCCCATCTATGCTCCAAAAATATATTTAACCATTATTGCAGGGGATGGGGGAAGGAGAGAAGAAATATTCCTTCCTAACCCTTGCAAGGGATCACTGAAGCATGAGACTTGTTTGTAGTCATTATCTTAATAAAGAGCTGCAAATGTTTTGACTATGTTGGGGACAATGATGGCAATCTTATGACAGGTTTCCCCCGGGGTGCCACTTGAAACTGGGGTACCCCTGAGCCCGCCTGTTCCACCAGCCTGGGCTCCCTTACACTGTCCTGTTAAGCCAGGCCCTCAAGCCTCCTCCAACACACACACGCAGGTAGGGACACACCCAGCTGCAAAAAGACAGACACTAAAATCAGCACTGCATGGGGTAGGCTTCACCTAGAGAATTGCCCAGCATTCCAATGCACACCCCTCTGTAAATCCAAAATTGTATCGTCAGGTACTGCACTGTTCAGCATAAGCTTATTGAAATTCGCCTCCTCCCTCAATGTGGAGGAAGATATGGACAGCTTCTCTCCCCCTTCCCCCACCCCATCACTATGAATTCCACAAACAGGTTTTAGAGAAAACAAAAACAAGTTTATTAACTACAAAAGATAGATTTTAAGTGATTATAAGGGTTAGCAAACAGATCAAAACAGATTACCCAGCAAATAAAACAAATGCAATATAAGCTTAAGATACTAAAGAAACTGGTAACAAGTAGTAATTTCTCCCCCTAAATGTTGTTTTAGGCAGATTGGAAAGATTCTTGAGGGCAAGCTACTCTTGCTTGCAGCTTAAAACTCCAGGTATTCCTTTCACAGGCCAGACACCTTTTCCAGCGTGGGCTCAGTCCTTTTTCCTCCCTTTTTCTTTGTTTCTTAGATGTTCACAGCAGTCATCCTGGGCAGGGATTCAGTGAAGAGTGAACACTGATTATGTCTCTCACCTGCCTTAAATAGGTTTTACATATGGTGGGAATCTTTTGTTTTCCAGTGTGGCTCCCCCTCCCCTCAGTGGAAAAATACTGGTATTCTATCATGGAATCCAGTACCAGGTGTATGTGATCACATGACCCTGCAGTGTCAAAGCATCTATGAATCAGAGACATTTTGTAGCATCCCAGGAAAACTTCTCATGAAGGTGGGAGATTACCGTCTTCAAAGACCTATTGTTCTCCCTAATGGTCCATTGACTTGTTCCCAGCTAGCCAGCCAGATTGATTGCATTCTGTCTGGTGGGTGTTCCCCAGGTGCAAACACTTGTAGTTCAGCTGTATAGTCAATATTCCTAACTTTAGATACAAAATGATACATGCATACAAATAGGATAAACGTATTCCGTTAATCATAACCTTTTCAATGATATCTCACATGCCTTACCTTGCATAGAACATATCATAGTTATGCTATAATCATATTATAACAATATTTCTATGAAGAATATGGGGTGTAGTGTCACAGGCGCATGGACAAGGGGACCAACAGATTCACATATACCAAGGCCAGAAAGGATCAGCGCTACCACCTAGGCCAACCCCCCAACCCTCCCCTTACCCCACATATAGGCTGTAGAATTTCTTCCTGAAGCTGAATGAGAACATATCTTTAAAAAGATATATAATCTTGTTCTAAAGACTCCGAGCAATGATAAGTCCACCATCTCCCCTGGTAAGCTGTTCCAATGTTTAATTATCCTCACAGATAGGAAAGTGCATCTTATATCAAGACTGAATTTGTCTAATTCCATCTTCCAGGTTGGATCCTGTTGTGCCTTTGTCAGCATGATTTAAAAACTCCCCGCTGTTAGATATATTTTCCATGTGTAAGTACCTCTATACAGTGATCATGACAACTCTCCACCTTCTCTTCAGGAAACTGAATAAATTAAGATCCTTAACCTCATATCATAAGGCTTGTTTTCCAGCCCCTGGATGATTTTTGTGGCTCTTTTTTGAACTTTTTCCATTATTTCCACATCTTTCATGAAGTGTGGACAAACACCAGAACTGGACATGGTATTCTAATATTGGGGTTAAACCAATGTTGTACATAGAATCATAGAAGATTAGGGTTGGAAGAGACCTCAGGAGGTCATCTAGTCCAGCCCCCAACAAAATCATCCCAGCCAGGGCTGTGTAAAGCCGGGCCTTAAAAACCTCTAAGGATGGAGATTCCACCACCTTCCTAGGTAACCCATTCCAGTGCTTCACCACCCTCCTAGTGAAATAGTGTTTCCTAATATCCAACCTAGACCTCCCCCACTGCAACTTGAGACCATTGCTCCTTGTTCTGTCATCAGAGGCAATATCACTTCTCTACTTCTACATAATAATCCTCTTTGTATACATCCAAGAATCATATTAGCTTTTTTTCCATAGCACTGTATTGAGAGCTAATATTGAGGCAGTTATCTCTGATGACTCCTAAATCTGTCTCCAAGTCACTGCTTTCTAAGGGAGAGTCTCCCATACTTTAATAGGCAGCAGGTTTAAAACAAACAGAAGGAAGTTTGTTTGTTTTTTTCCACACAATGCATTGTCAACCTGTGGAACTCCTTGCCAGAGGATGTTGTGAAGGCCAAGACTATAACAGAGTTCAAAAAAGAACTAGATAAGTTCATGGAGGATCGGTCCATCAACGACCATTCACCAGGATGGGCAGGGATGGTGTCCATAGCCTCTGTTTGCCAGAAGCTGGGAATGGGTGACAGGGGATGGATCACTTGATGATTACCTGTTTTGTTCATTCCCTCTGGGGCACCTGGCATTGGAAGACAGGATACTGGGCTAGATGGACCTTTGGTCTGACCCAGTATGGTCGTTCTTATGTTCTCACAAATAACCTGCATTTGGTTATATGAAAACACATTTTGTTAGATTGTGACCATTTAACAAAGTGATTCAGATCTCTCTCGAACAGTAACTGGTCCTCCTCAGTCTTTACTACCTAACCAATCTTTGTGTTATCTGTAAAATTTACCAGCAAAGATTTTATATCATCACCTAGATATGTTTCGAAACAACCAGTCCCTGAGAAGGCAGGAAGCTGGTGCCTGGTATCAAAAAAGTGGAGAAACACTAATCTAGATCTTTGATAGATGTAAAAAAATAGAGTTGGACCAATAACTGATCTCTGAGTGAGCCAGTTTTTAATTACTCAACGTGTGCCCTGATAATGCCATACACTGCAGTTGTTTTAATCAAAAAGTCATGTGGTACTAAGTCAACCTTCCAAGTATACTATAGCAATACAGGTGCCTTTATCAACCAGACCTATAATTCTGTCAGAAAAAGCAACAGGTTTGTCTGACAAAACCTACCTTCCATGAAACCATGCTGACTGTCAATAATTATATTTTTAGTCTCTAATTCTTTGTTGGCAGAATCCCGAATTAAGTGCTCCATCAGTCTGTAGTTACCTGAGTCATCCCATTCACTCTTTCTAAATATTGGAACTACATTGGCAGTCCTCCTTTCCTCTGGAGTTTCCCCAGATTCCCAAGGTTTGTCCAAAATTAACATTAGTGGTCCAGAGAGCTCCTCAGCTCATTCATTTAAGATTCTTGGGTCTAGGCTTGTTGATTTGCTCTGAGGTTTAATAAATATTTTTGTACATCACTGTCAGATCTTGGGATAAAAGGTGTTTTATATAAGTACAATATATAATTAACTGCAGTTTTAATAATTGTGTATTATTTAACTATTTTACATGAATAATATGCAGAAACATTTAAATAAATACACTGAAAGGGGGGAGAGAAATTGTAAGCTCTTTGGGTTAGTGAACATCTTTGCATTATGAGTGTGCAGTGCCTAAAACCATGGGACCCTCCTCATTAACTGGGGCCTCTAGATGCTACCACAATACAAAAAATTAATAATAATCATCATGATAAATTCCATTGGCTTCAGAGTTCAGCCTTATTAAACCAACGTTTCATGGCTCTGTCCAACAAAACAAACTTATTATCTGCTGGCAAATATGCTGCATTTTGTGCCTAAAGAGAGAAAATAAATCCATGCATTAGTGATGAGATTCAATTTTACATCATAATTTTTTGTCCTGATAAGGTTGTATTATTAGCATTTTACACAGATGCATCAGACAACACCTGGTGTTCCATCTTAACGAAGTGAGTCTTTAATGTTCCACAACAGCGTGCTGTTCAGCCAGGCAATGAAAAAAAATTAGTCCATTATTGGGGAAACATTATACAGATAAAATACATTTCCTCCATACAGGGGGAAAATAGCCAGCATGCGTGATGAAGACTTTCTTAATAAGATTTCTGTTTTCAAGTAGTCCACTTCAGCCCTGTTAATAAAATGAATGTTAGTTGCCTGGACTAAGATCACAGTTATATTTTTATGTGTTTGACAGTGATGCAATTGTATTTTCTTTTCCAAACTTCCCCATAACTTGGCCAAATATGGCTTGGATTTAAGAGGACTTTTTTAAAGTAGCATTTCAGTGATCAGTTGGTATAATCTGAATTGTATGAGGTCTCATAGAAAACCATAACACATTTATTTATGAATTATCCTGTCACTTAAGCATATCTGTTTACTGCAGAGGACACATGCACAGGGACCCTTTTAAGGTAGCATTTAAAAATGAATTTAAAGAGCATTTTGGTTTAATTTTCTGGGTCAGTTTGTTTAAATACACATTTGTTCAAAGGACACTTTAGGCAGTAGGGTATATTTGAGCATCAGTGCAGTAGAATACAGCAATTTTGCTAATAATTGATAGAAAACTGATAATGTGGGCAGCATATTATTTATTTTTATTAGGAATGATTGATTTTTGGCTTGTGTCTTAGTTTGGGATTGATTGCAGCGTATCTCTTCATTTTCTTCCTGGCTCCACTATAGAACGTTGTATTACTCTCCTTCCATACCTCCTTACTCCCCTGCCCGCCTCCGTTCTTAGCCTCCTCCCTGTGAGATCAGCTCCAATCTCTGCCCTATGTGACAGTTAGCCATTATGACAGGCTGGCCTATTTTTGGAAATCTGTCCCCACTCTTTACCCACTAGAAAAGAAAGACAAGTTGTCTTTAAAAATTAATGCAGGAGGAGAAAGCTGCATGGAGAGAGAGAGAGAGAGCCAGCAGCACTTGCCACTCGTTTGCCTGGCCTGCAATATTCCTAATTATTTGTTCATCTTGTGTCACTAGATCAGGGAGGTTTGCACTTTGCATGATAGTGTCATTGATTACGTATTCTAAAGATCTCCAAAAAGGCCTCTCTGTTTAGCACAGAAAGAAAATCAGACTAAAATGCAACGTGGAGCTGCATGGATGCCATCCAGTCATGTCTTATTTTTCACACATTCTGATCTTCTTTAGAAAAAACAGAACTACTACTGCTTGTCTCCAAGGAACAAAAACAGACATTCAGAACTTGGCAGTCAGGACGGAAAGAATCTTTTCCCCATTTATTTAGCACTTGCCATAGACTACAGGCCCTACAAGTACTACAGTAAATTTGATAAATCATAGTCAGTACAGGAGTAACTCTGATATTGCTGTTCTCTGAACAGAAATAAATGTTGTGTCCTTAGCAACAACATATTTTATTTGTATATGGTCTCCTCATGACCAGACCACTTAGGGTGCACTTTACATATGAGGGCCAAATAAGGTAATTGTAGTTTTGGGTTTTTTTCATGGTGCTTAATTTAAAAAGTTTATGGAAAAATTAGTACAACAGAATAATGCTATTGGAAGATTATATGGACCATACCAGGAAGGAGAAGATTTTGTTTGTCAAATGAGAACTAGAGGTCCTTTGAATTCTGGTCCACGTTATCTGAACCACTGAAGATCAGGAGGGTTTGGATAAATAGTTCAACTTCTGGCTCATCTCTAGCATCAACTCTGTTTTCTTTTCTTGCTAGTCACCTTTTTTTAATTCCAATAACAGTATCTTGTCCATCTATCAAATCTACCTATTTAATCTTTGCCATTATTTTTTATTTTATTTCTGTATGCGTAACCTGAACAGCTCTCTACCTACCTACACACTGATATAGCCCCCAACAGTATCTAAGCACCTTTTGCTGGAAATCAGTGCTGACTCATCTTCAGACTGCTGTTTTTCCCTTCAGATTTTCCTTTATTATATTAGAATCCAAGATGTATAAAATAATGATAAAAGAGAAATGTTCATAAACAGTACAAAAAGAGTAAAACCTACTCCGGTATGAAACTGCAGAAAAACCTGAGAGTCTCTGGATAAAGTTGAGAAGTGTGAGCAACAAGGGTGATGTCGTGGTCGGAGTCTGCTATAGACCACCAGACCAGGGGGATGAGGTGGACGAGGCTTTCTTCTGGCAACTAGCAGAAGTTGCTAGATCGCAGGCCCTGGTTCTCATGGGAGACTTTAATCACCCTGATATCTGCTGGGAGAGCAATACAGCAGTGCACAGACAATCCAGGAAGTTTTTGGAAAGTGTAGGGGACAATTTCCTGGTGCAAGTGCTGGAGGAACCAACTAGGGGCAGAGCTTTTCTTGACCTGCTGCTCACAAACAGGGAAGAATTAGTAGGGGAAGCAAAAGTGGATGGGAACCTGGAAGGCAGTGACCATGAGATGGTCGAGTTCAGGATCCTGACACAAGGAAGAAAGGAGAGCAGTAGAATATGGACCCTGGACTTCAGAAAAGCAGACTTTGACTCCCTCAGGGAACAGATGGGCAGGATCCCCTGGGAGAATAACATGAAGGGCAAAGGGGTCCAGGAGAGCTGGCTGTATTTTAAAGAATCCTTATTGCGGTTGCAGGAACAAACCATCCCGATGTGTAGAAAGAATAGTAAATATGGCAGGCGACCAGCTTGGCTAAACAGTGAAATCCTTGCTGATCTTAAACGTAAAAAAGAAGCTTACAAGAAGTGGAAGATTGGACAAATGACCAGGGAGGAGTATAAAAATATTGCTCAGGCATGCAGGAGTGAAATCAGGAAGGCCAAGTCACACTTGGAGTTGCAGCTAGCAAGAGATGTTAAGAGTAACAAGAAGGGTTTCTTCAGGTATGTTAGCAACAAGAAGAAAGTCAAGGAAAGTGTGGGCCCCTTACTGAATGAGGGAGGCAACCTAGTGACCGAGGATGTGGAAAAAGCTAATGTACTCAATGCTTTTTTTGCCTCTGTCTTCACGAACAAGGTCAGCTCCCAGACTACTGCACTGAGCGGCACAGTATGGGGAGAAGGTGACCAGCCCTCTGTGGAGAAAGAAGTGGTTCGGGACTATTTAGAAAAACTGGACGTGCACAAGTCCATGGGGCCGGATGCGCTGCATCCGAGGGTGCTAAAGGAGTTGGCGGATGAGATTGCAGAGCCATTAGCCATTATTTTTGAAAACTCATGGCGATTGGGGGAGGTCCCGGATGACTGGAAAAAGGCTAATGTAGTGCGCATCTTTAAAAAAGGGAAGAAGGAGGATCCAGGGAACTACAGGCCAGTCAGCCTCACCCCAGTCCCTGGAAAAATCATGGAGCAGGTCCTCAAGGAATCAATTATGAAACACTTAGAGGAGAAGAAAGTGATCAGGAACAGTCAGCATGGATTCACCAAGGGCAAGTCATGCCTGACTAACCTAATTGCCTTCTATGATGAGATAACTGGCTCTGTGGATGAGGGGAAAGCAGTGGATGTGTTATTTCTTGACTTTAGCAAAGCTTTTGATACAGTCTCCCACAGTATTCTTGCTGCCAAGTTAAAGAAGTATGGGCTGGATGAATGGACTGTAAGGGGGATAGAAAGCTGGCTAGATCGTCGGGCTCAACGGGTAGTGATCAATGGCTCCATGTCTAGTTGGCAGCCGGTTTCAAGCGGAGTGCCCCAAGGGTAGGTCCTGGGGCCGGTTTTGTTTAATATCTTTATTAATGATCTGGAGGATGGTGTGGACTGCACTCTCAGGAAGTTTGCAGATGACACTAAACTGGGAGGCGTGGTAGATACACTAGAGGGTAGGGATCGGATACAGAGGGACCTAGACAAATTAGAGGATTGGGCCAAAAAAAACCTGATGAGGTTCAACAAGGACAAGTGCAGAGTCCTGCACTTAGGACGGAAGAATCCCATGCACTGCTACAGACTAGGGACCGAATGGCTGGATAGCAGTTCTGCAGAAAGAAACTAGGGGTCACAGTGGACGAGAAGCTGGATATGAGTCAACAGTGTGCTCTTGTTGCCAAGAAGGCTAACGGCATTTTGGGCTGTATAAGTAGGGGCATTTCCAGCAGATCGAGGAACGTGATTGTTCCCCTTTATTCGACATTGGTGAGGCCTCATCTGGAATACTGTGTCCAGTTTTGGGCCCCACACTACAAGAAGGATGTGGAAAAATTGGAAAGAGTCCAGCGGAGGGCAACAAAAATGATTAGGGGTCTGGAGCACATGACTTATGAGAAGAGGCTGAGGGAACTGGGATTGTTTAGTCTGCAGAAGAGAAGAATGAGGGGGGATTTGATAGCTGCTTTCAACTACCTATGGGGGGGTTCCAAAGAGGATGGAGCTCGGCTGTTCTCAGTGGTGGCAGATGACAGAACAAGGAGTAATGGTCTCAAGTTACAGTGGGGGAGGTCTAGGTTGGATATTAGGAAAAACTTTTTCACTAGGAGGGTGGTGAAGCACTGGAATGCGTTACCTAGGGAGGTGGCGGAGTCTCCTTCTTTGGAGGTTTTTAAGACCCGGCTTGACAAAGCCCTGGCTGGGATGATTTAGTTGGGAATTAGTCCTGCTTTGAGCAGGGGGTTGGACTAGATGACCTCCTGAGTTCCCTTCCAACCCTGATATTCTATGATTCTATACTCAGGCTAGTATAGATTGGCTCCATGCTCTAGTGAAGTTCTGGGAAAGTTGTGTCCTGTTAGCCTAGTGAGTCTTGGGACAACACATTTAACACGTATCCGCTAACAATGACAAGGATGGATGTCAAAAGACCTGCAAAATGCAGTAAATCTGTAGGTAAAAATGTGATGTTACTTCTTTTAAATCAGACTTTTGGAGTATTCAGCTCATACTGGTAAAATTGCTTGAGTATATTATTTTGTCTTTGCTTGTCACCTTTAATGATAGTAATAATACTGTATACACATTTCTCGTCATTTGTATCTGCTGCAGCTCGAAATTTAATAGCAAGTTTAATTGCAAACCAGGCACAGTTTGTTAATTTTACTCCTGGGGGAATTTTGCACCATTGTGCTTGCGCAAAATTCATGTCCCCTGCAGATTTCTTTGCTTCCCCGAAATAAAAATGACTTTCTGATAGGGAAGCTGCAAGAACAGTCACACACCACTCCCTACCTGTGCAGGTACATCATTTCAGGCCCCCCGAACAGCCAGCGGAGAGGTAAATCACTGCAGAGCTGGGGACATCCTACCCAGAGCCGGGATCAACTGCTAGTCCCAGCTGGGCTGGAGTCAGGAGGGGACAGGACTTCCTCTTCCCCTGCAAGGAGTGGCTGGAGCTGTGTCACACCCACCCCCAGAAACCTCTCCCAGTTGCAGGAAGCTCAGCATCCTCCTCTGCTTCCTGCCCCCATCACTCCTCAGTTACTTGGGGAGGGGTCACTGTATGGGGAGATGTTCCCCCATCTGCCCAACCCCTGAGCATCCAGACCCTCCCATTCCCAGATATCCCCTCCAAGCCTCACTCTGTACACCCAGAACCCCCCTAGTCCTCCATACCCAAACGCCACCCCACTGAACCTCAAATCCTGCATCTGGAGGCCCCTGCACCCAGACTCCCTGCCTCCAGGCCCCCACCCCTGTTCTTCCGGCACTCAAACCCCCACCCTGCTGAGTCTCACTCCCCTGCACCACCCTGAGCCCCCTACATCACTGACCCCCCCGCCCCCAACTAGCTGCACCCAGGCCCTCGCACAGGGCTGGGCAACCGGGGCCCACGCCCAGGGCACCATAGCCGGGGGTGCCACAAGGGGTTTGGGCTTCCCCTGGTCGGTTGTGGCCGGACTCTTCTCTTCTCTTTGGCCCCTCCCCTGCGCTGGGCCGGTGGGCTTCTCCCTGGCCCCTCCCTCCCTCACTCCTCAGCTGGCCAGCTGAGGGCTTTGGCTCTGCCCCAGCCCCGGGGAGCCCAGAGCGGTGCGGCTGGGGCTGGTCACTGGCGGCACGGCCCACCGCTCTCTGCCTGGAGCGGAGCCGAGTCCCTCCATAACTGCGGCCCTGCACCGCTCGGTCTCTGGTGGGGGTCGGCCAGGCTGGGGCCAGGAGGAGCAAAACTTCAAAGTGAGTGAGGGAGCTGGGGAGGGAGGAGGGACTTAACGTGACAGTGCGCTCACCGTCTCTCAAACTTCCCTAACACACACACACATATATATACTCTACCTCTCAGAGTCCCCCAATACAGATCGTCTCTCACACACACACACACACATATATACTCTACCTCTGAGTCCCCCAATACAGATCCCCTCTCTCTCTCTCTCTCTCTCTCACTCACACACACACACACACACACACACACACACACACACACACTCTACCTCTGAGTCCCCCAATACAGATCGTCTCACACACACACACACACACACACACTCTCACACTCCCCAACACACACTGTTTCTCACACAATCCCACACACACACTGTCTCTCTCTCACACACAGACTGGCTCTCACACCCACCTACACTCTGCCTCTCACAGTCCCCCAACACAGATTGTCACACACACACACAGTCTCACACTCCTCAACACACACACTGTCTCTCACACAATCCCACACAAACACACACACAAACACACTGGCTTTCTCTCTCTCTCAGAGATATATGGTCTCTCTCTCAGAGAGACAGACAGACTTGTATTATTATTGTTAAAAGCAACAGAGAGTCCTGTGGCACCTTTAAGACTAACAGATGTATTGGAGCATATTGTTGTTGTTATGGCTTGGTACTTCCTGTCAAAATGCTCGTGGTAAGCTAGGAGTGGCTAGGG
Organism: Terrapene triunguis; assembly: GCF_002925995.2. NCBI lineage: Eukaryota > Metazoa > Chordata > Testudines > Emydidae > Terrapene > Terrapene triunguis. The sequence continues at coordinate 104,483,363 of NW_020664409.1, read as the reverse complement.
GCTGCAGGGGGGCCGTGGGCTCTGGCAAGATGCAGTCCCCATGTGACGGCGCGAAGCCTGCCTTGAGCCGCAGGCCAAGCGCCAGGCACCATAAGCCACTGCAGCATCACAGAAGTAAGTGTGGCGATACACCATATACCATTCACCCTTGTTTCTGCTGACAGTGGCCTAGGAATTTACTGGTTGTAGCAGTTACTCATTGTGACGTTATCTGATTAAAACATGACCATGTAGGTCATTGTTGCAACCACTGTTATATATTTCAAACAAATCTTGTACAAAATGTGGCATGTAAGATGTCTATGAAAAGTTTATGGTTTGCTGAATATGTTTATGCTATTTGTATGCATGTATCATTTTTGTATTTGAAGTTATGAGTATTGGCTCTATACCTGGATTTCAAATGTTTGCTCCTGGGGTTATGGCCACAAGGTAGTTAGCCAGCACATCTTGAAGGGACTAATCAATGTAAGTGGCTCATCAAGGGACACTTAACTCACAATGGACCATGGGAGATGCCCATCTACATTGAATGGACTTTCCCGTGGACATTCCATATGAAGTATAGGTAACGGCCTGGAGGTGATGGGTGTGGGAGCCGTGGGAGCCCGTAGGAGCCAGGGGTGATGGCTTTCGGGATCATAAACCAAGGAGAAGGGGAAGGGAGTGCCAAAATACAAGTTCACCCAGGGCACCATTTTCACTAAGGCTAGCCCTGCCCCCACCCCACTAAGCCCCACTCCCCCAGCACCCAGACCCCCCTGCTGACACCCCCACACCCAGACTTCTCTGCTGAGCCCCAACCACCTTCACCTGGAAGCCCCTGCAGAGTCCTATTGCCCCTGCACCTGGAACACCGCCACCCCCAACAAGCCTCGGTGCATCCAGATCCCCCCCACTGAGATGCCTGCACCCAGGTTGTCCCAGACAGAATACTCTCACCCCGCACCTGGATCACCCCACACTGAGCCCCTCCACACTTGGATCCTGCTTGGTTGAGCCTGCCTGCCCCATACCTGGTGCGTCTGGCGCAGAGAGGCAGGGCCTCAGGGTGTTTCTGGAGCAGGCCCAGGCCTTGTGCTGTGTCAAGGTCGGGTAAAGCCTCACCACTGAGTCTGTGTCTTGGGGGAGGGGGGGCTGCAGGGTGATCTCTCACCTTCGTGCAGCCAGTGGCCTGTGCTCCCCACTAACATGGTGGAGCCTCTGCATTTATTTATTGACAAATAAAACTTGCAGAAATTTGCAGAATGTTTAATTTTTTGGCACAGAATTTTTAATTTTTTGGCACAGAATGCCCTCAGGAGTATTAATTTGCAGCTGCAGTATGGATTTTGTTCACCACTCCAATCCCTCCATTCTCTCCCTTCCCCCCCCCCCCCCCCAAAAAAAAAAATGTTTGAACACCTTCAAGGTTAAGACCTTCTAGGTAAGGATTGTCAAAGTAGTTGCATTTTTTACATAACAATTTTAACAGTATTGTACTGAAGTCACACTTCTCTCTGAACTATGCTTCCATCATCTGTAGGAAGTACCACATATGTTTACATGCACAGAACTGCAGATGCATAACTTACATATGAAAATGTCTACTGTTATGTACACACACAGTGGATATATGCCCACTCACATGGTCATTTGACTGGATGCATGTGTGTGCAGATACCTGATGTGCACATCATGTATACGTGTGCATAAACTAGGTAAGTACAGTCGTAGGTGTTCAAAGGAAATTTGAACACATCTCTTTGAAACGCTTACAAAATGGCAGGAATGCTTTATTTTAAAGCTTTTGTCTTTGAAAACCGAACAAGAAAAATGGTTTATGATCCCGAAAGCCATGCTCTTTATTGTAAATTAAAATTCTAAATATAGTTTCATTCAGCAGAAAACTACTAGTACCACAAATTAGAGCTCTCAGAGAATCCAAGAATTGATTGGATGTACATAGCAAGCCCCGCTATCCGTCTACAGATGGTCCCTGGAAATTTTAGGACTGGGTTACATTAGTGGAATAGCAATTGCCTTCCTTTTTGAGTATAACCCCTTTCCTCTTCACTGGCCCAGTATGAGGTTGTTCCACATAGGGGAAGTCTGCCTTGTGACTTTTTACACAACTCAGAGAAACTGATTTCTAGGCTCCTCTGTGTGTGCTGCATTGCATGTCAGTGTGTATTCACCTCAGACCAGACCCACCCAGACAAACCAGGAACAAGGCTTTCTTCTGTAAAGAAACATAGAACAGGATTACAGTCCATCAGCCTCCTCTCTGCTTGCCTGCCTCATGCTCCCAGCTTCAGACATGGCTGAAACTTCCTGCTGGGAGGGCAGAGGGTACATCCTTGTAGGAACCAGGAAGTTCTCTCAATATGCTACAGTTGTAGTCCACAACTTGTAGTTCCGACGGCTGCTGCAGCACACTGGACCTTGGGATACATGTGGATAAAGGCATTCCTTCTGCATTGATTTGCGCTAGGAGTTAAAATGTCTGCCTGGGCTCATGCCCTTCATGCTCTCATATGCAAATAAGTAGGCATAGTTTGGCCCTTAAGCTCAAGACATGTTTTACATGTCAGCCACCATTAATACTTGCATTTGTTAAAACTTTCATGTGTGCTGATGAAAGTGTCAACTAGCCAGGAGACCAGTGGATAGTGATTTCTGGACTCTTATGTTCCTTATGCTGAGTAGTAGTAGTTAATCAGAATTGGTACATGATACAGCAGTAGATCATCTACGGTTGCCAGGCACCCGGTTTTCAACTGGAACGCCCGGTCAAAAAGGGACCTTGGCAGCTCTGGTTGGCACTGCTGACTGGGCCATTAAAAGTCCAGTCAGCGGCGCAGCAGGGGCCCAGGGCTAAGGCAGGCTCCCTGCCTACCCTAGCTCCATGCGTCTCTCGGAAGCAGCCGCCAGGTCCCTGAAGCGCCTGGGTGGTCAGGGAGGCTCTGCGCATTGCCCCCGGCCTGAGGGCCAGTTCTGCAGCTCCCATTGGCCAGGAACCGCGACCAATGGGAGCTGTGGGGGCGGTGCCTGCGGGTGCAAGAGCAGTGCACGGTGCCTCCTTGGCCGCACCTATTACCCCCCCACCCGCGTCAGATTTTTCACACTTTCTATCTGGTCACCTCATCTTAAAAGATGTTGTACCTCAACCAAAAGTTATGAGCGTAATGCAGGAATTACTGGGTGAAATTCTCTGGGCTGTATTATGCAGGAGGTCCAACTAGATCATTTATCGATTCATTGCTTTTAAGGCTAGAAGGGACCATTAGATCATCTGGTCTGACCTGCATATCACAGACCAATTACTCATATAGTGAGCCCAATAACTTGTTTAACTAAAGCAGATCTTCCAAAAAGGCATCCAGTTTTGATTTGAAGACTTCAGGAAAGTTTTCCCTTGGTAGTTTGTTCCCATGGTTAAATTACAAATTTTTAATAGTCAGGATGATGTTTTCTGATTTGAATTTGTTTAGCTTTAACTTCCTTATGCATTTCATACCTAGTATTTTCTCCCTATGAAAGTACTTCATACTTCAATCAAGACACCTCCAAATCTTCTTTTTGATAAATTTAAACAGATTGAGCTGTTCATAATTGTCCCACTCTGGCCTCAAAAATCTGAGCATCTATGAATCTTTAAAGGAGCGAAAAGGCAGCATGGTCCTTCAATTTCTTGCTGCTTTTGCTGAGATTTCCAACTTGCCAGTTAATGCAGACTATGCGGCTCTTTTTTCTAACGTGCTCACCCATCCACTTGGAATTGAACCAACTACAAATTCTTTTCACACAGATGACTGAAAAGTCATGAGATGGTTATCACTTTCAATCACTAACTAGTGACTTGTGCTGCATTTGAACCAGAAAACTAAACAGAGAGCCTCTATGACAGAATACTAATCCCCAGGGCCCACCCAGTCTCTCCTGTTTTTATACTAAAATAGATACAACAAAATCTGACAATTTAAAATCTCTACATTTTCCTGTTATCATCACTTGCCTACCTTCCTGTAGGTTTCTTGTATGTACATTTTATCATTACATGTTAACAAAACTGCACTATTATTGTGAACTTCTTTAATCTATTCTCTAGGTATAAGATACTGCAACTGTTTTAAAATATGTATGTATCTACAGTTAGGCATCTAATTTCATATTTAGGTACATGAAGTGACCTTGAAGTTAATAGGAGCTTCAGGTGCTCAGCACCTCTGAAACTTAAGGCAGTTACAGAATTTAGGTGCCTAAATATAGATTTAGGTGCCTAACTTTAGACACCCAAGTTTGAAAATATTACCCGTAGCTTATTAAAAGCCTTCCTCTGTTAGAAATACAGGATTTATACTTTACTACTCTTACATTGTTTTCCGTTTCCTACTAAGGATTACTTAAACTGTGTGTTTCTGTCTCTCCCCTGATACCCTTGCTCATCTAGCAGTGCCATCCTTCTAATCTCTTCACAAAATCTCACTACACTTGATGCAAGTCTTTAACACTTTGCTTCATTGACCCTCCAGCATACCTGAAAACATAGCTGAAAACATTCCTTTCTCTTATACACAGCATAACTTTCAATTCTCCCTTTGCAATAATTTCTCTCTTTAACTTTCTTATTTAACTTTGTTTTGTATTTGTCATTTGGGGATAGCATACTTATGAAAGACAATAAAGTATTGCATTTAATTATACTTTCCATGATTAATTTGATTTTATAGAACTTCTGTATTGACAGATATGTTCCCTAGAACTACACATGGTGTGGAAAAGCAAAGGTAGAATATACATGCAAAAGGGTCCCTTTTCAATCAATGCAATACAATGCATAGCTCTTGTTTCGGTGACCAGAAATGGTGTTTCTGTTTTTGTGCTGAAAATTCACCACATACCCTTTTATTTTGCCCTCCTTTTATTCACTGTGTCTTTCGGTGGAAATAGTGCAGTGCTTTTAATATTTTTTTATGAATTCTACTGTTTAAGACTGACCTTCCAAAGGTTAGTTGCGTAAATGATCACAATTCTGTGAATCATATGGTTCACAAAATCCTAAAGTGTGCAAGTTAAAATGCTTCCATATGGCTTCCTAAGCATTAGTACTTGTTAATCAGTGGAGGACAGGGGGCTAACTAGAATTTTTTTGCATATGGAGTTTCATCTGTTCTACTGCTGCCCCCATATGTGTGACTGGCATTCATATGCCTTACTTTGGCACTTACTAGATTGCAAAACTGCTTCTTTATTGATTCATAGTCATTATACTTACTTCCCTTTGTTTACCGACTTACGAGCTGGTTAATGTTCAGAAGCTATTTTAATATTGTTACAATGCAGGATAAATCAATAATGGAACAAGAACATAAACATTAAGGTTAGTAGACTACAGCTGTGTGTCTCTACTACTTTTCAGAATCTACCATATGCAACAGAGTACTACAATATTGCTAAGCTACCTCTTGTGTTTCAGTGAGTAAGCCTAATATTTTATTGACATTTTCATGCTAATACACATCCTTTTACTAAATAGTTTATTTTATTCAAATATAGGCCCCAATCCTGCACTAAAAGCTCTACAGGTGGATTCCTGCCCTGATGTGAAGCCCCACTGACGTTAGGGGTTTTTGCACAGATAGGACTGGGTTATAGGACTGTGCACAAAAGGCACACTGGGTCTGAAAGTGCAAAAAAAAAATATTTAAAAGTAGGTTTCACCTTAATTTTTATTGTATTTTATTTTTTGCTATTGTAGGTGAAAACTGCCTCTCTTTTAATGATGATCATGGCAAAATTATGTAAAGCATAAATCTGAAGAAAATATTTTTAAACATTTCTCTAATTTCTTGAGAGGCTACGTCTCGCCTTGCCCATATTCCTGCACAATCTACTTTGCATGTTTTGTAGCTGTACATCTCCTTATGTGGGATGTATGTTTTCGTTAGCTGTGTGGGAACAGAGTTGTACCAACAAGATGTGTACTAACCTTTCAATTTCCATGTTTTTAAGTTGAATCCCTTGTTATAAGTCTGCTAGGTGCTTAGGAAGCTTTTGGATGCTGAAGATGATGTACCAGGGCTGGTTCAAGCAATACTACCAAGCCTACCACTGCTAGTGTAATGCTTGCTGATTGTCTTCCAGTGTGCTGTGGAGTTCCTGCTACTTGTACTCTCAGATTATAACTGTAGCCCTCAGAGAAAAAACAGAATGTCTTCCAAATTGTGTCAGTTCTGGTGAGGCATTCTCACAATTTTCCTTTCTTCTTCTAGTTAAAAATAGGCCCCCATTTTCTTTCTTCCTTTACCCTTTATCCTTTCTTCAACTACTTTGGTTAGAATCAGCATGCTTTGTGACTTTAGGTTATGTGCCATAGGCTATTCCAGATCTCAGTAGCAATAGGAAGTTTTAGTGACTGGTAGACGTTCAGTTTTAATGACAATGCAGATATTTATGTACTAAGGAAGAGTGATTTGACTAAGTATTTCTGGGAAGAAAATTAATCTAATTGTGAAAATTGAAGTACTTCATAAGAGCAATAACATTAAATGACACCTGAATAATTTCAGCTAAAGTGCAGTTCTACCCTGAAAAGTGACTTTGAGCCAGTTTTATAATCTTACTCAGCACATCTGCTTTTCATGTTGTTATGACTCCTGAGTTACAAAAATGTTTTTACAGCTTTTGACTTCTGACAATCCTGAAGAGCCAATTTAGCTAAGAGGGAGGGAGCTAGAAGATATTCCTTTTTGTTATCACAAATGAGAGTTTTTTACACTTATGCAAAAAACCATTGATTTAAATATAATTGCATGGGGGCATTAAGAGCATACTTTTCTCTTCTGTTCCATTCATTTTCTTATACCATGCCCATTTCACTAGCATGTCAAGCAATATGACTAACTTTGTTCTTGCCATCTTCTCCCCAGAGAGAAAATTATGTGTGGGTTTTCTTTTTCTTTTTTGTTTAAACTAAATATTTATGAATGCTGTGCTGTGTATTTTTTACTAGCAAAGGCAAGGTTGCAGAAGTTCACCTTATGTTCAGAAGGGAAAGTGGTAGTTTGTGTAGTTCTTAGATCCAGCTGGCGTTTGTTTCACAATCTTGGACCAATCCCTGAGAAAGCTGTGTCTCCTGCATGAATGATCTTTACCCTTGCGCTAGATAGTTCCATTGTGCCACAGTTGTTGATCATAGTCTTCATCCCAGAGCTTTAGGTGATATTTTATGTATCCTTGGCCAAGACCATTAAGCACATTGGGATTTCATAGGTGTAAATGAGGGCATAATTTGGCCTGCAGGATCTTTATTACCAGAGATGTGCAAGAAGAAAATAAGAGTTTGACTTTCAGAGCCCATGTTGAGCATGTAGGACTGACAATTGGCAGAGAGTGGGAGGTTGTGACTTGAAAATCAAGTGTGTCAGATATGGGATGATTGAGAGATAATTTACCATGAAATCCCACAATACCATTTTATAGGGTCATTTTTCAGAGAAGAAACACACTTTAAATTTTCACTTTGCAGTCTCCACTGTCCTTCATGTCATGTGCTTTTACTGGAAATGCAAATAAAACAAAACCTTTTCAGCTAATGTAGGGCCTCAGTGCTGCAAACACCTTCATATGAACTTAACTTGAAGCACATGAGTGGTCCCATTGATGTGTGTAAGTTTGCAAGATAAGAGCCTTATAAAATGCACATTTTAAGACTGCTGGCACTAAGTCAAGGAGGATGGGGGAGAAGAAAGTATATGTAAGTTATCATGAGCTCTATTTGTTTGTATGTATTTACCATAAGGAACTATTACTGTACTTTGTAATGTAATTTATGCTTGTGCTGCTGGCCGCATAGGTAAGTGAATAAAATAAAGTATCTACAACACAATAAATTATTCTGTTAATGCAGAAGAACACAGCATAAGGATAGTATTATAGGTACCTTGGCTATAAAATATAATACAGAGTAACATAAATAATCTTTACTAATAACAGCATAATATCGGTACTGCTTTGAAAATGACAAACCTATATGTTCAGTAAATTGGTTTAATTAAAATTCAAGATTAATAATGAAGATGAGTAACTCTTTTCTTCACTAACTTGTAGGAGCAAAAGAAACTAAATTATCAGAAAGGACCCAGTATTGTGTATCAGAAGAGTGGCAGGTTCTCCCTTAGAAAAACAGGGATCATCCATGTTAAATTTTGCCCATTCCCACCTTACTGAAATGAGCTTCAAAGGAAATTGGCTGTGTGAAGCTGCTGGTTTTGGAAAAAAATGATTTTAGAATAATTGTAAGTGCAGTTGTCAAAGAAGAAAACTGTTGCTCCAGAAGTATCAGAGAAGATTAACGGGGCAATATAAAATCCTACAGCCTTATTTCAGATTGCAGTACATTTTCTAAGTACAATTTAGATGCACAATGTTTACATGTGATTGGTTTCCCTGGCTTAAGTTCAGAATATTGACGTCATCTTCACATAAAGAAATTTAAGAAAGTAAATGAGACTCATGTTCTGATTTCCCCCCCAAATTCTGAAAAAAGAGGCAACGCCAGCATATGCACTGCAGTGTCTTATATTTATAGGTCAATTTAGCAGCTTTTGCTGTTGAAGTTTGTCACTGCTCCTGAGTTATATGATTATTTGTACAGTGCCCCTGTAGCAGTCAGCACTGATAAGTTTAAAAATAAAAAATGTTTAGCTCCGAGCTAAACTAATGCTAATGTTGAACAAGGCTGGCAACAGCTTAAGCCAGCTACACAACTTCATTTCAACATTGTAGTTTTTTGACCTTTTGTTACTTTTTATATCAGGGGAAAATGTGAAATGTTATTTATATACAAGCAGGGTTTGTTGAATATTATTCCAATGAGTAGATTTCAGGTCTTTGCTTTATAAGCAGAAGACAAGATACCTTATTCTGAATGTTTCCTAAAGTCCCAACTTTTGGAAGAGTCACCTGTTCTGAATATTTCCTGCCTTACCTGTGCTTCAACTTAGGTCTTGAATATATTAGAACTCACAGCTTGTATAACTACACAGATATAGTTTCACCACGGCATCCCCTTGATGTTAAATGCCATGCACTATTACATAGTGGGGCTAAACTGATGCTGGGTTGGTTTTTGCTTTTAAAGCACACTGTCATTTGAAAAAGAAAACACAACATTTTGTGGTTCTTTTTTGTAGCCTTTATAGGATTTTAATTAAGTTTTGTTTACATTGTTTTACTCTTTTTACTGTATATACTGCATGTTTTATAGGAATGCACCATTTTATTATTTAACTATTACTTTTTATGTATTCTACTATTATCATATTCATGTTAATTGAATTATTAATTATTATTATTATTATTATTTTGCAGCTGTTTTAACTGTTGCTTTATTACTGAAAAGGGGATTTAGGGTCTTTTTCTGTTATTTTGGTTCTGGACAACCTTTTAGTGCCTATTTTTATTTACTAATTTGTATTTTAATATTTATAACCTAATTAAAAAAAATTAAACTTTGTAAAAGCATTAAGATGCACGAAGGGTTAACTAACAAAGTTAAGATTGTCAGGAGACATTGGCTGCTGCCCAAAGCGTGTGTTTTAGCTCTGCAATCTTGAATGAAAGATTTGGATGGATTTTTTTTTAGTGGATTTGTTTTTAATGGCCAATTTATTTTACACATCAGTTTTTTATTTATTTTTTTAAATAGGTGATTAAAAAAAAAAAACCGGCAGTCCTTTCCTACGTTGTAAGCAGTATTGCAAGAGACCCAATAAATATTTTAAACTTGCTTGGCTTAACTTTACTAGCTGAGCTTTTGAATTTTTTTCTTTCCTAAAATGGTTTTATACTCTTGAAGTTTTCTTTTTGTAAATTGTAAATTAGGAGTAGATGATGCATTTAAATTGCTTACATTTTTAAACTGCATTTTATTTTTATATTTAATCTTTAAATACTTTTTTTTTTATAGATGAGATAACTTTTTTGGCCTGGGCTCTAATAATTGCTGTAATTCTCGGAGAATGAAGGGAACAGTGCTTTATGGCTGGGGGAGAATTATTCTCCCCCAGCCATAAAGCACTGTTCCCTTCATTCGGCCAGCCAGCCAAATACTCTCCCACTTAAAGGTGCGGTGCAGTCATTCTGATGCACTGTTTTAGCTGTTGTTTCATTTATTTTTTCCTTCAACTTAGCACTACAATTTATTACGGGTTTGCTTGGTTTTTTTGTGCCCAGGTGACATCCCTACTAATACATTTGGAACCAGTAAAGCCTTACAGAAATCTCTATTTTCTTTAATGATTTTAAGTACATTGTCCATAGTCAAACAATTTAAATCAGATTGTCTTTGTACTTGCAGTAGCCAGCACAATTGATTATTTAGAGACATTCATTGCCCATTTCCTTCGCAGTGGCCATAAAGGCTTCTCAGGAGTAAAAAAAACACAGTGATAGTAATTGTCAGCACCTGACTTCTTCTTTGCATAATTTGTTTGATTACTAAGGATTTAACCAGGCATGACTGCACACTGCTATAACTGGGTTTTATTATTAAACCAAGCATTCTGCTTTTCTTTTAACACTTTCCGATTTAACGCTTGCACTACTGCTGACTATGTAGTCCCCTCTGAGCTCTGCAGTCTTAATTTGTGCAAAGGCTCCTTTTAACGGCACATACTTTAAAAAATATGACTTATTTCAGTGTTTCATTATTTAAGACACTTCCTAAGACTTTATTAGCTACTATATTCTGGGACCATAACTCTTCTTTCTTATTTCTTAGAATAACCCATTCTCAGCTGACTTTTCCTTGGTGGCTTTAAGCATATCTTTTATGAGTCTTTTTGCACTTCTTTCTTAACTTAGTACACTTTGCCTGCAAAGCTGTACTCACTAAATACAGTCCTTGAAGGACAGCTGCTTTTTACTTTGGTTTTATGCAAATAGGTAAAACATGGTTTTCTCCCTGACCTTTCAGCATTTTTTTTTCTATTTAGTTTGTTTTTTTCTACAACTTAGATTTGCTCTCTATGCTTTTTGCATTCATTCCTCAAGGTGGCACATTTTGTTTGTAAAGTTTTAGTCACCCGAAATAATCGTTGTGAAATTTTTACCTTTATTTGGGCTTTTTTTTGTGTTAGTGGGGGGGGAGGGGGGAACCTAGATACTATTATTTTCGTGGCTGCCAATGGTTCGTCTTCTTTATTTTTTAAAACATTTCAGTGACATTTAACAGACCTCTCCTGTACTTTGCCAAGGATTCTTCCTTTCTTTTTTTTTTAAATCTAATGCCACTCTCTGAAGTTCCTTTTTCACCCAGTCCCAGTCCTCCCCTAATACGTCTCTGTGGAGTTCATAGATTTAACCCATGTCTCCAGCATGGTAGTAACTTCCTTATATTTAACCCTTCCAGTGCCAATGCTAAACTGCTGGGTTGCAGTCCTTGACAATAAAGCTACATGAGTAATGAACTATATGTTACTTGCTCCAGATAAATGGAATCCAGGTCATGGCACCACTATGTTGGGTTTCCCCCAAGACCTCTTCCACTCAGTCCCCAAAGAACTCAGTTTGACTCCAGTCTCATCACTCAGGTTCCTTTATTTGGCATACAGCAAAGCTACACTGAGTTGATCAGACACAAGCGTAAAGCATGGTTATAGGGCATTATACAGACCCCCCCTTCCTTTATGTACATTTACACATCACATTGCATCATATGTTTTAGGATTGGCTTGGTTATTTGCAGGAACCAATCCATGTACAGCTTGCTCTTTCAATCACAGCTTCTTGGATTGTCATCCTGTTAGGCACTGGCACGCCTGATAAGTAAGTGGATGAAAGAACACCAAGGAACAACGAGGTCCAACAGAAAATGGTGCTGATGATTCCATAATCATCTAGAACAGGGATCGGCAATCTTTGGCATGCGGCCCACCAAGGTAAGCCCCCTGGCAGGCTGGACCGGTTTGTTTACCATCCGCAGGTTCGGCCGATCGCAGCTCCTAATGGCCACAGTTTGCCGCTCCAGGCCAACGGGGGCTGCAAGAAGTGGTGGCCAGCACATCCCTCGGCCCGCGCTCCCGCAGCCCCCATGGCCCTGGAACAGTGAACCGCAGCCAGTGGGAGCTGCGACCGGCCAAACCTGCGGATGCGGCAGGTAAACAAACCGGCCCGGCCCGCCAGGGAGCTTACCCTGGCAGGCCGCATGCCAAAGGTTGCCGATCCCTGATCTAGAATGGTGTTGAGGTGTATTTAGAAGTTGTGCTGTTTTTTAGATGAGACACGAAACAGACATTGTGGCATAAAGGATCTTCTGGAACTTTTCAGATGAGTGGAGGGTGATGTCTTGGCCAGGTTCCACTTCTCATTCCTTGTACTGAAGTTCTCTGTGTATTTCCAACTGGATATAAATACTCCTCACTTCTGTGCCCTAAACCCTGTTGTGCTGTTGCTGTTTACATTTGTACAGCTGCTAATGTATGTTGCAGCCCAGATATTTAAAACATGATTATTATTATTTGGATAACTTTTGCACATATTTAGTACTATTTAATGCTCATAAGTTAGGTTCAAATTCAGTTAAAATATTTGGGTTTGTGCAGATATTAGTGCCTTGGAAAATGGATCAGACTTTTTATTGAATTCATCCTATTTCCATTGCTTTTAGCTGGGAAGATTTTTTTCCCCAGCCTTTAAAATATAACTGCCTTGCTCTCTGCTCCAGTTAATGCAAGAGTTACCAGAAATCTTCTGATTATAAATTCATCTAGCTCCTGACGTATCCCTCACACAAAAGCTAACACAATTGCAGAGTGATCACGCTAGATGTGACTGTTGTGCAGGGGGAGGACAGGCTGGAGGTCTACAGTAGACTTTCTTGTTGCATGGGTTGATAAATCCTGGGTTCGTCGGGCTGTAGAAGGTGTTTGTCATGGAGCCTCCCTGTTGGCCGTTCATAGAGCAGCTTTGAGAATAATCCGAATGTCAAGCTTTGTGTGGCTTGCCAATGACTTGGAAGGGGGAATAATGGTGAAGAAGTGAAAATTTTAAACCACCTTTCATTGGCTTAATAAACTTAATAAACAAGATTTATGTTTAGGTCTCCTGGATACGCTAGCTAAATCTGGAGCCTCTAGCAGCATTTTGACTTCCATAGGACCTGGATAAGCAGCCTGACTGTGACAACTAGTATCCAGGCCATAGAGCATAATTAAGTTCTCACCGAAAAAATTGTCACTATTAGCTGACTCATTTTATGCCTAGAGGTAACCCTTAAAATTATGCATGTTTGCACTGGGTAAATGGTGCCTATCAAAATACTTCTGTCAGAGGGATGTGCTTTTTTTTATGAGAACAAGATTACTGTTTGAAAGCATTAGCAGAGAGCCTTGTTTTGCCATAGGCAGTGCAATAAACTTTCACATCTTAACTGTTGCAGCAGAGATACAGATATAGGGTGAAATAGATTGCTTTTCAACACACAGCATCAAGGCTTGGAGTCAATTTCAGATAGGCTGGAAAAACTTGCCTGGTGTAACATGTTTGTTATGCAGTCATGTCTCTTGTCATGTCCAAATGTATTTGTGACTCATGTAAAATATGTCCTTTAATATTAAGCAGCAAGTATAAGATTTTGCTAGTACTTGCCATTGTCTTCTGTCATATGGTAAACTTCCAAAAATGCAAGTTAGCAGAAGCAAAAAAAACCAACCCTCCATGTTTTTCACATTTATGAGACGTGATATGGTTTGTTCCAGCTGGCTTGCTGTTCTGGGAGACTGATCATTCCCAATGATGTCTAGCATGGGTAGTGCTGCCAGAGGGAGTGATTGGAAGAAGTCATGATTTGGGTTAGGACTATGATTAACATGCAAGTTCACTGACTTTACTCCAAGTCAGACTGAATCAGTGCCACAGCATGAAACTAGGGGTCTCAGTGTTGCCCTCTTTCAGATGAAATGCAAAACCCAAGTCCTGATCACTTTTTGTCATCAAAGATTCCATGATATTTTTCATGAATAGGGGTGTTAGCCCCTGTGTCTTGGTAAAACTCCAGTTTGCCTACTTGTAAAGGATCTAACTTCTGGTTTAGACCTCCCCAGTGTGGCTGGTTAGCAGTGCTATGGAAGCAGCATTGTTCAGCAACTGTGGGTAGGGGGCTTGTCCCATTGTTCCAGGGTCACCAGCTCTGCACTGCATTCAGAAAAGTATTTACAAGATTTAGATGGAGCTATTTGGCCAGAAGAAAGGTCACTATGACTTGGGACCCCTCAGTTTCGAGGAGAGAGAGGTGGGGAAGGACAGAGGAATCTTAAATAAGAGGACCTCCACCCCCAGCAATTTACAAATGTAACTACTTCTAGGGGGGGAAAAGGCAGCAGCATATCCTTTTTCTAAAGTAGAGAATTCTAGGCATAATAAGGGAGCTGAAGCAGGTGACATGATTAAAATAAGAGTGTCAAATTCCTTGTTGGCATTATAAATGCTCATTTTTATGGGTTGTCTTACTCACCTGCAGACATTATTAATACTTATATAATACCTAGAACCTCAGAAATGTTTGGGTGCTCTGTTGTGCTAGAAACAAATAAAAGTACATCGGTCCCTGCCCTGGAAGCTGGTTAATATGAAAGGTGGAGGAGGAGGAGACAGATATTCCTGGGGTTTTCCAAGAATGATGGGAGTCGCCCTTTGCCCATAGCTGCTGAACATGCTGCTTCTGTAGCACTAGCCAGCCACTTTGAAGAGGTCTAAACTGGCTAATTACCTGAACTTCCATATACAAATGTAATACATGTCTATTTTGTAATTAAATAAATATCAATTTTCTCCAACTGTCCTTCTGCCTAGTTATTTAAATGCATTTTATTTATATGCTGGTCTTTTTTTGTGGTTAACTAATGGGATTGGTTAGTTTATAATGATTCTCTTGTGTTGAATTAATATGGATGGTCCTAACCTGCAATTCTCTGAAATACCCCCTTTTTTTGTGACAAGCGCAAGCCAGAAAGATTAGGGTGGGTAAAATAGGTGTACTATTGACACATTTAAACCTGGAACAGTAGCAGTCAACCTTTTAATTATTAATATAGGCATGCTTCCAACATTCACAAAAATTGAGGGCTAAATTGAAAACATTTATCTATAAAAGGGCAGTACCTTATTATGGAATCACAGAAATTAGAGAAAGAAAAGGTCTATTAATTCATGAATGCCATCTCCCTTGTCCAAGACAGCATTGTTCATTACATTGTAATCTTTAGCGCTTTACGAGGTCTACTTTTAAGTAATTTGAGGTGGGTCTAATCCATAGCCTAGTAGATATCCCCTAACAGTAGCTTGGAGTGGTTACCAATTTTCTAAGAAATTAAGGGCCTGATTTTTTAAATGTCTGAACCCACAGTTTACAACCACAAACACTTCAGTAATACAAACGTGGAGGGGGGCGGGGGGACGTCTTATAAACTAACCAAATCTGCTAATCAAGGAGATACCTACATGGTTTTATCTGGGCCCACAGTTGTGAAATTGAAGGCAACAAGTGGGGTCAATTTGAGGACTTTGTAGTGTTTTGGGGCTTTATTAATTTTGCAAGATTTTAGTATGGAGGTGAATATTTAAACCAATATTTTAAAAAAGTCATTGAACATGCTTTACAATTTTGAATTAAAATTCTTACAGTCAGTGGCGTATTACCCACTGGGCCAACGGGGCCTCTTCCCAGGAGCCCTTGAGAGGTCTTCTACTCCAATTGGGAGACCCCAGAAAAATGGGCACCCTCGCACCCTGCTCTGCCTGCCCGGTGCTCCAGCTGTGTAGCGGGGTCAGGGTGTCGGGACTTGCTATAAGAAGATAAGAATGGCTATACTGGGTCAGACCAAAGGACAATCTAGCCTAGTATCCTGTCTTCTGACAGTGGCCAACACCAGGTGACCCAGAGGGAATGAACAGAACAGGTAATCATCAAGTGATCCATCCCCTGTTGTCCATTCCCAGCTTCTGGCAAACAGAGACTAGGGACACCATCCCTGCCCATCCTGGCTTGCCCCACTTCGCTTGCCCGGTGCTCCTGCTGGGGAACGGGGTTGGGGCATGGGGGCTTGCCCCGCCCCAGCTTCCTGGCTGCAGCGACGGGCAGGCAGGCAGAGCGGAGCAAGCCCCCATGCCCCAACCCTGCTCCCAGGTAGAAATGTGGTGGGGAGGGGCCCCTACTTGCTCTGGCCAAGAGGCCTCACCAAACCCTAATCCACCCCTGCTTATAGTTTGAAGTTTCTGCTATTTAAAGTAAGAATAATTGACTGCATTGCTTTCATTTGCTTATATACTAAGAAACAATACACATTTCACATCTATTTTGCACAATCAAACAGGAATTCAAGTTCATTTATAAAAATAAAATAGTATCTGATGATTCGCTTCCCTTTATTCTTGGTATTTGACGATGCTAGAAGGATATTGCTATGAAGATGAAGCAGCTTAGTTATTGAAGAATTTAATCTTTGTGGACTTCAAAACACTTGAGCTCTGCATCAAAGTGATTTCATTTTTAAATCTTCGTCACAATTTGTCCAGTTTCTTTATTATCATTGTCCTTGGTGGAGATTAGCTAGCCCACAAGGAAACATAAGCTAGGAAGTTTGAAAAATTATCCTGGCAATGAATTTCACAGGGGAGAAAAATGCCAAGACAACAAAAAACCTTGATTCTCAGAGCAGTGTTTTTAAGATTGACTACGGAGAACCATAGGACTGGAAGGGATCTTGAGAGGTCTTCTACTCCAATCCCCTGTATTCAAGGCAGGACCAAGTATTATTCTAGACCATCCCTGAAAGGTAACTGTCTTACCTGCTCTTAAAAACCTCCAATGATGGAGCTCCACAATCTCCCTAGGCAATTTATTCCAGTGCTTAATTACCCTGACAATTAGGAAGTTTTTCCTAATGTCCGATCTAAACCTCCCTTGCTGCAATTTAAGCCCATTGCTTCTTGTCCTATCCTCAGAGGTTAAGGAGAACAATTTTTCTCTCTCCCCCTTGTAACAACCTTTTATGTACTTGAAAACTGTTATCATGTCCCCCCTCCGTCTTCTCTTCTCCAGACTAAACAAACCCAGTTTTTTCAATCTTCCCTCATAGGTCATGTTTTCTAGACCTTTAATCATTTTTGTCGCTCTTCTCTGGACTCTCTCCAATTTGTCCACATCCTTCCTGAAATGTGGCATCCAGAACTGGACCCAATACTCCAGTTGAGGCCGTATCGGCACAGAGTAGAGAGGTAGAATTACTTCTCGTGCCTTGCTTACAACACTCCTGCTAATACATCCCAGAATGAGGTTTGCTTTTTTTTGCAACAGTGTTACTGTTGACACATATTTAGCTTGTGGTCCACTATGACCCCGAGATCACTTTCTACAGTACTCCTGCCTAGGCAGTCATTTCCCATTGAGCAAATACTCACCAGCAACCACACACCACACAACAAAAACACTAACCCAGGAACCTATCCTTGCAACAAAGCCCGTTGCCAACTTTGTCCACACATCTATTTAGGGGACACCATCATAGGACCTAATCACATCAGCCACACTATCAGAGGCTCGTTCACCTGCACATCTACCAATGTGAAATATGCCATCATGTGCCAGCAATGCCCCTCTGCCAAGTACATTGGCCAAACCGGACAGTCTCTACGCAAAAGAATAAATGGACACAAAACTGACATCAGGAATCATAACATTCAAAAACCAGTAGGAGAACACTTCAACCTCTCTGGTCTCTCACTAACAGACTTAAAGGTGGCAATTTTGCAACAGAAAAGCTTCAAAAACAGACTCCAACGAGAAACTGCTGAACTGGAATTAATTTGCAAACTAGATACCATTAACTTGGGCTTGAATAGAGACTGGGAGTGGCTGGGTCATTACACAAATTGAATCTATTTCCCCATGTTAAGTATCCTCACATCATCTTGTCAACTGTCTGAAATGGGCCATCCTGATTATCACTACAAAAGTTTTTTTTCTCCTGCTGATAATAGCTCACCTAATAGCTCACCTTAATTAATTACACATATTACAGTTGGTATGGCAACACCCATTTTTTCATGTTCTCTGTGTATATATATCTTCCTACTGTATTTTCCACTGCGTGCATCCGATGAAGTGGGTTTTAGCCCATGAAAGCTTATGCTCAAATAAATTTGTTAGTCTCTAAAGTGCCACAAGTACTCCTCGTTCTTTTTGCTGATATAGACTAACACGGCTACCACTCTGAAATGCATTTCCCATTTTGTATGTGTGCAACTGATTGTTCCTTCCTAAGTGGAGTACTTTGCATTTGTCCTTATTGAATTTCAACCCTTTTACTGCAGACCATTTCTCCAGTTTGTCCAGATCATTTTGAATTTTAATCTTATCCTCTGGCTGTTAACCGAAAGGATGGTGTTTGAGCCCACCCAGGGACAGTGGTAACCCTGTGCTGAGGGGAGGGGAGGAGTGGGGGGGAGGATAGCTCAGTGGTTTGAGCCTTGGCCTGCTAAACCCAGGGTTGTAAATTCAATCCTTGAGGGGGCCATTTAGGGAGCTGGGGCAAAAATCTGTCTGGGGATTGGTCGTGCTTTGAGCAGGGGGTTGAACTAGATGACCTCCTGAGGTCCCTTCCAACCCTGATATTCCAAGATTCTATGAAAGCACTTGCAACCCCTCCCAGCTGGGTATCGTCCGCAAACTTTATAAGTGTACTCTCTATGCCATTATCTAAATCATTGATGAAGATATTGAACAGAAAACCAGACCCAGAACTGATTCCTGTGGGACTCCACTTGATATGCCCTTCTAGCTTGACTGTGAACCACTGATAACTACTCTCTGGGAACAATTTTCCAACCAGTTATGCACCCACCTTATATTAGCTTCATCTAGGTTGTATTTCTCTAGTTCTCTAGAAGGTCACACAAGACATTATCAAAAGCCTCACTAATATCAAGATATACCACATCTACCACTTCTCTCCTATCCACAAGGCTTGTTACCCTGTAAAAGAAAGCTATTAGGTTGGTTTGACATGATTTATTTTTGGCAAATCTATGCTGAGTGTTACTTATCACCTTATTATCTTCTAGGTGTTTGCAAATTGCTTAATTATTGGCTCCATTATCTTTCTGGGTACTGAAGTTAAGCTAACTGGTCTGTAATTCCTTGGGTTGTCCTTATTCCCCTTTATATAGATTGTCACTATATTTGCCCTTTTCCAGTCCTCTGGAATCTCTCCCGTCTTCCTTGGCTTTTTGAAGATAATCGCTAAAGGCTCAGATATCATCTTAGTGAGCTCCTTGAGTATTCTGGGATGTATTTCATCAGGCCCTGGTGACTTGAAGACTTGTAACTTGTCTAAGTGATTTTAACTTGTTTTTTTTCTATAGTGTCTCACACTTCTTTTCTTATATAACACATCTCACTGATATAAGTTAATATTTGTCAGCGTTGTGGAAGAAATGCCTCAGTAGAAATAATTTGACTTGGGAAAGGGCATGGTGCACTACCACTGAGGAATCATTCTGTCATAAGGGACATTATACAAGAAAGTAGAAAAACAGGAATGGGTGAACGAACTAAAGGCAGCGAAGCTGTTTGATTTAAGGGGGAGAATGAGGCCATCATAAGAAGCAAGATACATGATGTGTAGGCCAAGGTGGAGCTGTGCAGCGCCCTGAATTTGAGCTTAAGAAGTTTAAATGTTGGGCAAAGGAGAGCTAGTGGAGGGATTCCACAAGGGGAGTGATATGTCCAGAAAACAATAGGCAAAGAAGATAATTTTAGCAGCTGCAGATTGGATGGACTGGAGAGCAGCAAGGTGGGAATCAGATGCCAGACAGGAGGTTGTTTCAGTAATCAAATCAGGAGATGACCTGGGCATGGATGGATGTTTTAGCTATTTGGGCAGAAAGGGAAGTCTCTTTTTTTTGAATATGTTGTGGAAGAAGGAAGCAGTAAGACATAGGGCTAGATTTTTAAAGGTATTTAAGTGCATAGTGAGATTTGCAAAAGCACAATGGTCTTGACCACAGAAGAGGAGAAATGAGGATGCAGAAGGGAAAATATGTAGCTCAGTTTGGTCCATGATTAGCTTGATCCGGCAGCGTGCCTTCCTGGCGATGGCTAGAGAATTAGATGTGCAGGAGTGGATTGATTGAGACAGATCAGGCATCTAGAGGTAGATTTGTGACTCAGCGTAGTAATGACAGTCATATGTGTGTGAATGAATGAGGTCATCCGAGGATAAGGTGTGGAGGAGAGAGGATTAAGGACACAGCCGTATGGGACTTGCAGAAAGGAGGAGGAGAGGAAGAACCAAAAGAGATGCTGAAAGAACAATTGATGAGGAGGAGAAACCTTCCTAAAACTTTTAATGAAAAGGTTACCCAAAAGAGAAGTCATCTTGCAGCAAAGAGAATCTTTTAGTTGCATCTAATATTCTCTCCTCCATCTGACTTTGCTTTTGCAATAAAGCAACTCTATGTTGTTTTTTGAGCTGGAGGAAAATGACATATGGTGGTGGTTAATAATTTAATGTATTACAGCTCGTCATGTAAAATAATCGGCCCTGGTAGTACTGTACATACTGCTCAGTTGCCTCTGAGAATGAAGATCTATGCAATTTTTTAAAATGTAACTGTGCTATTCTTGCTTAGACTGCTATGAACATACATAAGTGAAATTAGTGATGTTAAATTATGGAACTGAATGTGGAAGAGCCAGTTTATACAATAGACTACTTAAGCTGTCTCTCGCTCTTCCTTCTGTTTTTCTTTTTAGCTCATTTTGCCCTATGACACTCATTTTAAAAGATTATGTTGCTGATTACTGTTGATGGTACCTTTGTTGGCTTGATCACTAATAGGCCAGAAGTTGTATGAACAAGCAAATTTGGATCTAAACTCATTTTTATTCAATTCTACTTTTCCTACATGAAAACAGAGGTGGAAATGTTACATTTTACTGTATAGAATCCCTGTCTTTTATTATTATTTCACAATTTTTCATTACCTTGTATCTGAGAATATGTAGGTGCTTTACAAATATAAATAAGTTAATTATAATAATTATTTTGGTTATGTATTACACTAATGCTCACAACTCCCGAACAGGCCTTTTCTCTTAGATGCTGTGCAAACCAATAGTAAAATTTCCCTCATCTGTAGATCTTACCATTTAATTTAAGCAGAAACTCAACAACTGGTTATAGAACAATTGGAAGGAGAGGTTAAAAACTATATGTGTGAATGGTTACCTAGACTGACCATGTGCAGAATCACAATTTGGTTTGTTTTTTTGTGGGGGGGGGAGGTGGTTAATTGAACTTCATAGCACTCCTATGAGTTTGGTGATTAGTCTTTTATCTATTTTGCAGATGGAATCCATTGACACAGAGAGTTTAGGTGATGTGCCCAAGGTCACATGTTGAGTAGTGGCAGAGCCGAGAAAAAATTCAGAACAGACCTCTACCCTGAAGTTCTGTTCAGTTTTATCTACCTCTCCAATGACCAGTGGCTGTCCCAGCCCTCCTGGCTGCAGAGCTTTTCAGAGGGAAATTCCAAACTTTATATAAAATTTCTGACTAACAATTTGGCTGTAAAAAGCAACAGAGGGTCCTGTGGCACCTTTAAGACTAACAGAAGTATTGGGAGCATAAGCTTTCGTGGGTAAGAACCTCACTTGCATCTGAAGAAGTGAGGTTCTTACCCATGAAAGCTTATGCTCCCAATACTTCTGTTAGTCTTAAAGGTGCCACAGGACCCTCTGTTGCTTTTTACAGATTCAGACTAACACGGCTACCCCTCTGAAATTTGGCTGTAATGTGTCCAATCTAAGTCCAAGTTGTGTCCTAGGGCTGCATTTGCTTTCTGGGAAGATTGTTCTCAGCACTGCTTCCCCTCTGAGGTGCTTGCGGCAGCTGGCGTCTCTGCTGAGGCTTCAGGGAGAGAGCTTATCCTATGAAAAGCAAAGGGAAAGGTTTCTATCTCCTATTTCAACCCCTCATTGTGTGTCTCACCTCAGCTCACCTCTCTTAGGAAAGAAAAGAAGTAGGCAGGACTGAACTAGCCAGCTTCAGAAGCAAGCAACTCTCCCTCCACTCGAGCCCTCCATCTACCTGAAAGGTGTGATGCCAGATGGGCAGTGCATCAAATGGAAGATTATACTTAAGTCCCTTGAACGCATACCAGGAGTCCCACTTAGCTGCCTCTCTCCATTCCCCCTTCCACTCCCCCAGTGTGGATGGAGGGCACTGGACACATGATAGACATTGCCTGTGCCTGAGAGTGCCCATCGCCCTGCTGTATCCTCTACAATAGGCCTCCCAAGTGATCCTACTGATATTCCAGGTTACAGCTTCCACAAGAAACTCAGAACCATCTGGTCCATGAGGATCCAATATAGTAGGAAAGGATAGAGCTTCTGAGAAGTCCCCTCCAGAACCTTCCCTGAGAGACCCAGATTAGGGCTCTGTTGGAGAGGGAAGACAATTAGCTAGGCCTCTTTGAGGGCAGAGAGCCATTTTAAATATTTTTGGAACAATCTCTTAGCCTAATTTTTCTCATCCCTCTGAAGCAGGATCATAATCAAACACAAATTAATGGACTTTCTGCAGCGGGACTGGATAAAATTCTATGGCCTATGTCATACAGGAGGTCAGACTAGATGATCTAATGGTTCCTTTTGGCCTTCAAAGCTATGAATTTATGAGTCATAGGAAGAAACTCCCAAAGGAGACATAAAAAAGATCGGTACTCCCACTTCACCTCATGTTAAGTCAAGATGATGGGCTGATGATTGACCTCTTTGTATCTGGAAACAGCAGTAAAGGACCTGGAGGCCTTCTCCATATGTCAGAACCTAGGATTTGATGTGATGTATGCGCTCTTGCAAAGAGGGGCAATGTTTCTGCTATATGCCATCCCACCTTTCGCACTACTCCATGGGACCATACAAAAGACAGGAAGGAGAAAGCACCAGTGATGCTATTTCTCTGTCTGTCTGAAATGGCTATGACACTCAGGACTGATTAACCTGCCATTGGATCTTTTGATGAGTTTACCACATAGAGAAAATTTGCTATATAATTTAGAGAACGCTAATTGCTTTTCAGTTAAACACATTCAGTGTATGTCAATAGACTGAGTTAAAGTTTTTACAGTGGAATCTGTTGTTGGAATCCCAGAACAGTGAGAGAAACTACATACTCTTTGTATGGGCAGATGATGAGATACTTGCAATTATATTACAGTACTACTGTATGTTCCACTCCATGCATCTGATGAAGTGGGTTTTAGCCCATGAAAGCTTATGCCCAAATAAATTTGTTAGTCTCTAAAGTGCCACAAGGACTCCTCGTTGTTTTTGCTGATACAGACTAACACGGCTACCACTCTGAAACCTGAGTACTACTGTTGGTTGTAGTGTCTTCATATCAAAGATGAAATTCGGATTTGGTGAGTAGGAAGAATGGAACATGCGCTATTTTACTGGAGTTACTTTTATGCTGAAAACTGTGGCATGTTGGGCTTGAAGGATGCCTACATGTTTATTGAATCAGACCCAATCCAGGCAGGGTGGCAATCTTTTTCTCACCGTTACACACAGCCTATCTTGAAATCTGACAAGACAGCTACTGTAGCTTGACGAGAGAACATTATATCATTGATTTGTTTGCAGAAGATGTGAAAGAAAGTGAAAAAGGGCTGCTAGGTTCTTGATGTTAGTTTAAGCTTCATTCAAGGCTTTTATGTTACTCCAGACCTAAACTGGAGTGACTTTCCCTAAAATGCTCTATTTTAAATTGTAACATAGAAATTTGATGGTGCTGTGAGAGAAGGAAGGCATCACAATTATACGTCACTGCTGACAGCACAATAAGTCTTATTCCAAGAGTCAACTGTATTTCTAAAAATTACATATCATATTTCATTCAAAAACACTTTGCCTTCAGACCCTTTGTGATGACTGCTTTTTATTGTTACAGTTCTGCCTTTCTCAATATAGTGAAGACACTCAACTGTTTTTATGTGGTACAAGGGCATTTAACTAAAATTAAAATAAAGAAAGAAGGAAAAAGGAATATCCATGCTGAATATCAGAAACATGTTTGGGTGAGGCGTTGTAGACTGCATTTTCTCCCAAGAGAAGTGGTAGAAGTTCCATCATTGGAGACATATAAAGCTACTTGGAAAAGCAGTGGAACATGTACTGTAGATTGAGCTGATTGTATTCCATGTTTCTGCAACTACAGAGTCTGCTCCCTATCAGAAAATAGAACCTTTAAAAAAAACCCTCTATTGTTTTAGTTTACTTGTAAGGCTAGATATTTTTTTTTTTAAATCTTTCCTCTTATTCAAAATGGCTTCTGTGACTCAATTGATCATGTGTCGAGTCATGTAAAATGGCACACAACAAATCTGGTCATGCAACATTATAGACACAAGTAGCAGCTAAAAAAGATTCTCCATTCAGGCACCCAGAAAGCTGCGAGTTCATATGTGAGTAGCAGGAGCCTACTGGTGAAAGCATTTCTTGTGGGCTAAAAAGGAGAGAGAAGACATACGTGAACCCAGGGAGGAATTTTATTTTTTAAATAGCCCTTGTTAATTTTTAAGTTCTCTCTGTTATTGGGTTTTGGTAACTATGGAAATGGACAGCAGAATTTCAGTTCCCTTCCACAGAATTCAGTATGCCTTATGTGAAATTCTACTGGCTTTGACTATAGGGAGGAATCTTGCATTAAGCGAATGGGGAGATGTAGTGGACGATTTATTAATTTTTTCCCATCTCTAATTTCTATTCTTTTTTTCCAGAGTTTGCATGGGTTTCTGTTTTACTGTGCATAGAATTGCTGCCTTTATGTCATTGAAAGGATCTGGCACACCTTGGAATTTTTATCAGTTACTGAGAAGCTGTTTACTATGAGTGATGGCATTCTTCCAGCAACCTAAAATAGCACTGTTTTCCCCCGTTCCTTCCTGTGCATCCTGGTGAGGACCTAGTAGGCCCATCATTAGACATATATATAAATGCATTGATATTTAACATTACAAATCTATTGACATCTCAAGAAAAGCTTTTAAGATCTTCTCTATTCCCAATGTTTATTTCCTATTTGTAGTCATAAAGTTCTGTTTGTGGCATCTGATACTTTTCACAGCAAACAGATTTCTGACTTTGACAGAGAGGAATAACTGCAGGAATAAAGAGATCCCTAAAATCTAATATCTGGTTTTCATTCCTGTCTGGCTAGTAAAAACTAGGGTTGGAGAGTAATTTAGAAAATGTGCACCGTAGAACGTGTCAGAGTTTTAAATCAGGTGTCATCTTGTCTTTAGTTGCTTACAAGTTAATTAAGCAACAAAATATGACAGGCAGTACATTTCCGTGCTATCGTTGCACTCCTCAGGTGATGACATGATGTCAAAATTCATTAAAAACTTTTTATAAGTGCAGTATCAACACCATATGGAATATTTCTGTTGTGGCACATGGATCTAAGCTAATCCAACTCCTGTTAACAACACTGTGTACACAGAACAGCATGCAATTCCAAGACTGTAGATTTTTGTGGAAGAAATCAGGTCATAGCACTCAATTAACCTATTAATTAATTATTACCTAGTTAATTTATTTTTACTGGCAATTAGTTATTAGAGTGACAATTGGAAAGTCCTATTTATGTCTGCAGTCCTAAAGCTATTTTACAAATATATGTTGCTTTTGATATTTTAACAAATAATTATGATATAAAGTACAGGCCCTTTTAACTTCCAATTACACAGTTATCATCTAAGGGAAACAGAATATTTCTACACCAGGAAATCATCAAATAATCCTTCATATATTGTCTGGATAGAGGTGTAAATGTTAGAGATTATAAATTAGTTTGAGAACAGGCTACAAAAAAGACTCTGAAAAGAGTCTGAAGAAGGGGATACTACACAGTTAGCTTCTCCAATCGGTGTAAAGAGGTGTCCTCCTTAATTGAACTTCATTCTTCATTCATCTTTGATGTATAATAAAAAGCTACTTCAAAGCTAATTTCTTAAGTGGTAACAATTAGGGCAATTTGCCATTCACTTTTTAACAGATCCCTGTAATTTCAGTTATGTTTGCTTTTGTTTTTATGTTCTATGTGTTGAATCCAGTTTATGAATGAACCCCGTCATTCTAACCAGAGCAGAACAATGATTAGAGATGAGTCTGAGCCAAAATGCTACTCTAAATTTCACAACTCCATAATGAATCAAACCGGAACAATGGATACACACACACCTGAATTTAAGGATTCAAAATCCAGATCAGAATCCCAGCCAATTGTGATGAGTGTTGTTATAAAAGCATCCAAATGGATAGACTTTTCCAAAACGAGGAGTGAGATAAATTTAAGATGGGAACTTTGATCCAATCCTGGCTTCAGATCCTGGATTAGGTGGGTTAGATCCATCTCTAATTTTGACACAACAATAACTGGATTGTTTTCTTTCCTAATACCTCCAAATATTTATTTTGCATACTCCAAGACAATCACGTACTAGCCCTACAAAATAGAAATGTATGCTGTCATAAATATAAAGGGAAGGGTAACAACCTTTATGTATGCGGTAACATAAAATCCCTCCTGGCCAGAGGTACAAAATCACTTACCTATAAGGGGTTAATCAGTTCAGTTAACCTAGTTGGCACCTGACCAGAAGGAGCAATGGGGAAGGAAGATGCTTTAAAGTGGGGGTGGGTGGGAGGTTTTGTTTGTGCTCACTTTGTTTGTTCCCTCTTGGGACAGAGAGAGAAACCAAGCAGGTAAACCAACTCCTAAAAGGATACCTGAAATGATACATCTAAAATTACAGAAATTGTATGTAAAGGCAAGGAAATGCGTTAGATTATCTTTTGTTTTAGCTTGTGAATTTTCCCTATGCTATGAGGTCGTTTTATTCCTGTTTTTTGTAACTGTAAATTTGAGTCCAGAGGGGAGTCCTCTGTGTTCTAAATCTTTTATTACCCTGTAAAGTTACCTTCCATCCTGATTTTGCAGGTGTGATGCTTTTGCATTTTTCTTTATTATAAAGTTCTTCTTTTAAGAACCCAATTGATTTTTAGTGTCCTAAAAACCCAAGGGTTTGATCTGTGCTCACTTTGTTAACCTATTGGTTAGTATATTATTCTCAAGCCTCCCCTGGAAAGGGGGTGAAGGTGTTTGGGGGGATATTTGGGGGAAATAAGGACTCCAAGTAGTCTTTTTCCTGAATCTTTGTCTAAATCATTTGGTGGTGGCAGCAATACCATCCAAGGACAAAGAAAGGATTTGTGCCTTGGGGAAGTTTTTAACCTAAGCTGGTACTTATAGGTTTAGAGGGTCTTTCATGTGGGTCCCCACATCTGTACCCCAGAGTTCAGAGTAGAGGGGGAACCCTGACACCTGCTGATATCAGTTGGGTTGCTGATTATTTTCAGTGTATTCCTGTTGGCACCCAGGGTTATGAACAGTTACTTGTAACGCTGACAATTAGTGTTAATTGATTTAAATAATGTCCATTAAACAGTCAAACTGAGTAAGAATCATATTAGAGAGATAAGATAGGTCAGGTAATATCTTTTATTGGACCCACTTCTGTTGGTGAGAGAGACAATCTTTCTAGCTACCCAGAGCTCTTCTTCAGATCTGGGAAAGGGACTAAGAGTATCATAGCTAAATACAAGATTGTCACAGTGACACATCATTACATGCCTTAGAATTTAAGATGCTATGCTAAAGTTTGCTATTATTACAGGACAAGCTTAATGCCTAAGGTTGGATTTTTCAAAGGTGCCTAAGGAAGTTAGTGCCCAATTTCAATGAGAGTTGGGTTCCTTTAGTCCCCTTTGAAAATTCCAGCCTAATTTTTTTCCCTCATTCTGTGTGCACTTTTAATTCAAGGCTCTGTTTACTTCTGTGCATAGCTGTACTGAGCTAAGAGAAGAAGGCAGGATGACCTTTACATTTTCCTAAGGTATTCATGCCTGGTCAGAACCAGTAGAACATTGATAAACCATTGAGATTTTTCAAAATCTACTGTGAATGCACAAAGTCCTTTTAAAAGCCCCTTTAACTTTCATAAATTACAGCCACTTTTTGACCAAACCACCAAAAATCAGATCTGTGGCATAAGGCCTATGCCCCTATCAAATTTCAGCTTTCTGCCTCAAACTCCTGATGTGTTACACCTATACAAAACATATCACTTTTTTATAATAATAATGGTTGTTCCCGTATCCTGTCTTGTGAAACTAAGTAGAATAGTGGGTTTTAAATAACCAGCATAGAATAATGCTGGAGTTTCTTTGCTACATTATACACCTCTACCCCGATACAATGCTGTTCTCGGGAGCCAAAAAATCTTACCGTGTTATAGATGAAACCGCATTATATCGAACTTGCTTTGATCCACCAGAGTGCGCAGCCCCCTTCCCCTCCCCCCCAGAACTCTGCTTTACCGCATTATATCCGAATTCATGTTATATCGGGTCGCGTTATATCGGGGTAGAGGTGTATATTAGCTGGCTAGGCTGCAGCAGTCAGATTGCGGTTTTTGGTAGAATATTTTGTATTTAACATGACATTACTTCTAAATTATTAACCATACCAAAGAAACAGAAATCAAGGGCAAGTGATATATTTAACGTAATACATTATTAAATGCGCCTTTATGATGTAAAAGGAAGGCCTCTAAATTTTGTCTATCTCTCTATAATAAATATGGAGAGATGGACATATACATAAAATATATTGGATAATGGGAGAAATTATGTGGAATATCAATATCATAATAGGCTGAAACTTGTAGCTTTCCCAGCCTAGAGACAATTTAAGACTGTCTACATTTAAAACATCACTCCCACTCAATTCAGTGCTGAAGAAACGGCACCTCAGTTTTTACCCTTTACTATCCAACCTGTGTAGGTTCTTATATGCCCACTTCATAGTATCTAAGTATGTTTTGAGATGTCACTATCCCATCCCAATTCTACTGCCTTCCAGCAAAACCTAGGAAGTCAAGAGCTAATATTTCAAATAGGGCTGTCAAGTGATTAAAAAAATTAATTGTGATTAATCGCGCTGTTAAACAACAATAGAATACCATTTATTTTAAATATTTTGGATGTTTACTACATTTTCAAATATATTAATTTCAATTACAAAATACAAAGTGTACAGTGCTCACTGCATATTTATTTTTATTACAAATATTTGCACCTTAAAAACAAACAAAAAAAATTTCAATTCACTTCATACAAGTACTGTAGTGCAATCTCTTTATCATGAAAGTTGAACTTACAAATGGAGAATTATGTACAAAAAAACTGCATTCAAAAATAAAACAATGTAAAACTTTATAGCCTCCATCACTAGGGAGAAAATGATTATTCCATGGTCTTACACTCTTTTCCCACTTTGAAAATACCTTAAAGTTAGTGAAAATATCAGTGATGAAGTAAAAGCGGTCTCTATGGGGCAACTTCACCACTCTTTGCCTATGATCAAAAAGACATTTACTAACATGTAGTACATAGTACTACCTGAAGTACTTAGCTATGCCATATTCTAATTATTTCCTATCCTAAGTCTGTCACAATACACTGTCAAATACTCAACTCAAATACCTAACTAATCTTATTAAATATTGATTTTTTTTAAGGTGACAACTGTAATATCACCTTAAAATGCCATTGCTGGAACTAGAGGAGCTTGGTTTACTATGAGTGCATGTTGAAACTTGGAGTTCGAGCATAACCACAGTGACAGGACATGACAAATAGTGGGTAACTGCAGCAAGGGGGAAATAACTTCTTTGCAGAGATTTATATTAAAGGACTGGGATTTAGCCCATTTTTATCTATCTTGCTTTGTTTAACAGTTCTTACAGTTCTTTAAACCCTAATTAATTCTGGTAGTTGTTATCCTTTTATGAAGGGTTCCTGTGTAGAGTGCATTCTAGTTAACCTGAAGTCCAGGAGGAGTGATTAGCAGAATAGCGGGAACCAATGGTGTCCCAGGGTCAAGCAGATTACTAGATATATTGGCATTTTTTTAAAAAAGCTCTCTGTATTCTTGGGTTTGTTCTTCTAAGTGTTAGAACATATTGAACAGAGTATATTTTATTGGATTACCTCAGCACAGGTGATAATTAAATGAATGATTACTAAAATAGGATGGTTATATGACATCCAATTATTTAACAATGTAAACTGTCAAGATCTTTCATTCAAAGACTTTAAAAGCTGGATTTTGAATCCAACCCAATGCAGTTCTTTGGAATCAAATTTCGCATCAGCTCTGACTCTGTCAGTTGTTGTTGTATGGGTTATCTGTAAAACACTGTTGCATCAGTGGCATTTATAATTTGAAATATAGGATTTGTTTATTTATAGTTGTATAATTTCTCTCTTTAGGTCACTGAAGTACTCCAAATTCAGGTACATAACCTTTGTGGTCAGTAGATCTGCACCCCCTTATATGGTGAAAGCCACTTATGGTGCACTTGTACAGTAATTATGGAGGCACTCTAATAATTCCATAGTTAAGGTTCTGATGAGATTCCTAAACAAAAGTCTTAGTTAATAAATAGTTAAGGTTGAAAGTGAGTCCAGCTTACATAATAGTTAACGGATCCAGTCAATTTCCATTACCATACAATCATCCTTCATCACTTACTGTCGTCATACCTGATGTACACCACGCACATAGCCTTAAACCTGCCTCATATAATTTGCAAACATCAAAACATCTAGGTCCATATCCTCAATTGGCATAAATCAGATTAGCTCAATTGACTCCAATAGACCTTTGCTGTTACAGACCATTTTATGATCTGGATTTAGATATTTTGATCTTGGCCCCTAAGTACTAGAATATTATGAAGAATTAGATCCCTTGTATTGGAAATTGGATTTTATTATCTACCAGTAATTTGTTATTTTGATATTTCTCTACTTTGGGAGGCAGTGTGGTTCTGTGGATAGTGCTAGATTAGGAGTCAAGAAATCTCTGTTTTCTTTCCAGTGTTGCCACTGACCTGCTATGCAAACTATGATTGCATTTCCTCATCTGTAAAAGGGGGATAATAATTATTCCCCTTCTTTATGGAATGCTTTGAGAGACACAATGAAAAATGCTATATAAGCACTATTAAGTTAAATCAGGGCTACCAAATGGCAAACCACTTATTTGACACAAACCTTTTCTTTTAAATACTTTGTCATATCGAATCCTTAGTATGCATAACTCTTGTGTGAATTAGGTAGATGTATAAGAGAACTTTCCCTAAAGATTCTGGGTTATAGTGGTTAGACCAGGCTTTAGGGCAGGCAAGATTCCTTTCTCTGCCCTTCACTTACAATGTGATCTTCGGCTAGTTACTTAACTGATCAGTTGCTCACTTTCCCTTATCTTTCAAATAGCGATAGTGATACTTACCTATTTTACCTTACAGGTGTATCATTACTTACATTAATGAATATTTGTAATTAGTCATGGTACTACCTGCCTGTATAATGTGTCTTGATGTGTTTCAGATGGTTTAGATTAAGGGCAAACAATATTTTCCCTAAAGTAATAAGCATATATTCTGGGTTCTCCACGCCTTGGGACAGAACTCTAGCATGTCCAAGGAGGGGAGGGGAGATTCTCTGAAATTATGGACCCCTGGCCACTTGAAGCTCTACAGCTCATAACCAGAAGTGAAATGGCAAGCAATGCAGAGTACATAGTAAAGGTAATATGCCCTTACCAGATTGCCTTGCTCTCAAGGTGTTTGATTATTATAATATATGGTATATTGTATGAATTATTAAGTTTACTATTATAATGGAAGGGTCATGTAGCCTGTATGCTGGATGAAATTGATATCATGAGGCTGGGTGCTTCAGAGAGCAAAATATACTTCTTATCCTCACTAACACCTGGAAAAACAAATGGACCAAATACATATTTTGTGTCATTAATGTGTGTGTGTTCAAAATATTTTTGTTTTGCAGGCTTTTCTGCTTCAACAACATAGTTATTGTTTTGTTTCCGCTTGATTTTAATCATCTGTAAAAGTTATCACTGGTTCTTGTTTACAAATATAGAGCTATATGTAAAAAGTTGTCATTTCTCAGAGCATTGATCTTATTTTGTTCACATTTTAAAAAGACACTCTGTTGTCTCTGAAAGGGATTATTATTATTTATCTTTTTCGCAGTGCGTGGCTTGAAAAATAAGTGCAAACTCCTTCTGGGAAAATACACTATGAACTTTAAAAAGTAAGGGGATCTAAAGCTTGCAAAGGTTCACATTGGGCCCTATTCTGACATCTTTACTCAGGCTCTTTCTCAGGCAAAACTAAATAGGAGTTTTGCCTGAGGAAGAATTAATTACTTCACACTGGAACCCATAAGAGATGTACAAGGTGATTTTCAGCAGACAGAGGAATCCTGACTCCCTGTAGCCTGCTCTAACTACTTCCAAGCATTTCCTACTGGCTCACCCAGAGGGAGGGGCTCCCTTCTTGTCTGGCCTTGTAAATTTGATGTATGTGGATCCATGAGGATCCCGATTTGTGCCTTGGCTGTGGGGAGAAGGACCCTCCTGCCCTAGAAGGGAGCTCACTAGCTTCTTTCTGTTGGTTGGGGGGGGGGAGGAAGAAGGGGAGCAAGCAATGGTGCTGAGGGATGGTTTAGATACTTAACAGAGATGTTGAGTCAGTGTTATTCAGAATGAAAGGACATGGTCATTGGAGTGGGGAAGGATTTGGCAGATGGCTCATCACCTCATATCTTATAGACAGTTATCGGAGAGCTTTGGAAAGTTATAGCACTATTTTTCTGTCCCTCTGCTGTGTCAGGTTTCCTTATGGAACAGGACTCACGGAACAGACAGAAGGATCCCATGGTATTTTTACAGAAAAGGAAGGTCTTGCACCTTCCTCTGAAATATTTGGTGCAGCCACTGTCAGAGATGGTACACTGGCCTAAGTGTACCTTAGATCTCATCCAATATGACATAGTAATTTTCCTAAAATCATCATACAATTTCTTACACAAGGTCACTTGTACACATGTGCAGCTGCTGCCTATCTAATTCAAAGATGTCCTTGTCCTTATGTTTGTTTGTTTGTTTTTTTAGGATATGTATATACTCAAGCCAAGGTGTGATCATATCTCAGGTAGACATACCCTTGCTAGAATTGCTAAAAATACCAGGATAGGTATGGCAGCATGGGCTAGAAATGCGAGTATGCACTTAAGGTCCCTGGCATGCTTCTAATATCTGTCCCAAACCCCTTGCCACAGCATCTACACTGCTAATTTTAGCAATGAGTGGGGAAAACTAGCACAGGTATGTCTACCCGAGCTGCAGTCATACCTTGGATTGCAGTGTAGACGTATCCCTAGGGGCTATAATGCACTTATGCTTGAGACAATTTTATTTTGAAAGACACAAACAGTTTAGTGAATATTCAAAAAAATAGGGTTTGAAACTATGAAACCTATGTGCTATTCTTTCCTCTAATTTAGCAAAAAACAAAATGGCTGAACAAATCTAAAATCTTTCTATGCAAAGTTTTAGGCTGGTACAATTTTTGCAAGCATTTTTTATAAACCTCTGAAATGAAAAATGGTTGAAAATGGACATTTTGACAGGTCTTTAATGATAGTGTTAGGTGGCAGGATTATAATTTATATTACTTAAATACATAATATAGAGAGACAAATATTGTTACTATTTCATCTTTAAACTCAAGCCTATCCCTACTCAGTTTCCCTGAAATAAGAAACTTAGAAAAGAAAATCAGTAGTTCTGAGCATTGCCTAAGAATCTGGAAAATTCAGTACAGTTGAAGTAAAAAATGGTAGTTAAAATTCAGCATTTGTGAGAGTTTTTTCAGGAGTCTGGGTCATTAAACAGTCTGATTCTTCTTTAAGTGTTTGTGACATCTGAAAAACCTGCTTTAACTTGATACTTAAAGCCTGTAGGTGACTTTGAACTAAGTTAACATTGTGTTCATGGGTTTTTTCTTAAATACAGTTTCTTAATTTACAGGATTAATTTAGTCTGTAATTATCATTGGACTAAAATGATCTGCTAGATTATTTTTCTTTCCACACATAGTGTTCTTTAGAGAGATTATTCTGTTGTTGTCTGAATGATGATCTAATTTATCACTGCATTCTGTACAGTAACATCTATAAACCTAATGAGGGCCTATAAGGAGAGCAATTTATTTGCTTTCTCAGACAGACTTCTTGTGTCTTTCAAACAGCTGAGGTATCTGCACCATAATGAACATAAAATCTCATGCTGCCTTCACATGCATGCCCCTGCACTATACAATTAGAGGGGTTTGTGACAATGCATTTGCCGGTACACAAGGGAGTAGCTTGTCATGATATTTTTGCAGTCAATTTCCATTAATAATGCAGTTCAACACAATGGAACCGAAACAACAATCGATGGAGTTGTGAGTGTCTTTGATACTGCACTGAGTGGGTATCACTGAAGTGATAGAGCCACATTAGGCAGTTATACAAAAAGCATTAATGCTGCTGTTTGGCGGCAAAATACATGCACAAAACTTTAAAGTTTCATACTGTTGAATTTACAAAGGCAAAAATTCTTTTACATCTCCCTCTTTCTGTTGTACTCTGGTGTAGAAGAGGGACCTTGAAATAAAATAATTTCAAAGGACACAGAAATCTTAGTTAGTAGTTGATGAGGCAGCATGTGGTATTTTGACAACTCCATCTGCTTTGAAAACACAAATTGGGAAGCATACACACAAAATGGCTACCTTAAGGTATAGGACTGGATTGCATTCTGTCTAGTAAATGCAGTCCAGCTCTAATTGGGTTCACTTTCAGTCTAATCGCTGAACATCTAATTAGTTGGTATCAAAGTCACACAAATAGAACCTCCTATGATGTCTTTTAAAAATTTCTGTGAACTAGAGAGAGTTCTGATCAGTATGGTCTGGCTCCATGCTGTCAGTAGGGCAATTACTAGCCCAGGGTTTGTTTAGATTTGCTTTTTCTCATTTTAAGAAGCTTCTTTTTCTTTTCACTAAAGAGAGTCCTTCTCCTCTAGATTCTGACCTCTATTTCCTTATTCTAAAAGAGAAGAAATGATCTTCTTGATTTAATATTTCCCTTTGATTAGGAATATACAAAGCATCCTCAGAGGAATAATAAAACCACCTAGTTCCTATATAGTGTTTTTCGCCTGTAGATCTAAAAGCACCACTTAAAGGAGGCAAGAAACATTAACCCCATTTTATAGATAGGGAAGCTGAGGACTATATCGGTGAAGTGGTAGCAGAGCTAGGAATAGAATCCATGTCTCCTAAGATAAGTCCAGTGCTCTGTCCACTAGCAACGCTGCTTCACTGTAATTAAATTAGTTGAGTTAGTGGGTGAATCGGGGTATTCACCTGTACAGTCTCTGATACAGTAACTCTTCACTTAAAGTCGTCCCAGTTAACGTTGTTTCGTTGTTACATTGCTGATCAATTAGGGAACATGCTCGTTTAAAGTTGCACAATGCTCCCTTATAGTGTTGTTTGGCAGCCACCTGCTTTGTCCCCTGCTTGCAGAAAGAGCAGCCCGTTGGAACTAGCTGGTGGGGGCTTGGAACCAGCATGGACTGGCAGCCCCCCATCAGCTCCCCGCTCCCCTAAGTTCCCTGCGCGGCAGCCACCCAGCAGGCTATCAATTGCCAGGCAGCTCAGCTGTCCCTCTCCCCGCTACCGTGTGCTGCTCCTGCCCTCTGCCTTGGGGCTGCTCCCAAGAGCTCCTGATTGCTGTGCAAGTGGGGGCGGGGAGGAAGAGGAGCGCTAATGTCAGGGTGTCCCTCTCCCCACCCCTCTCCTTTACCCCATCTTGCCATCTCCACAGAGTAGGGGGGGACATGACAGAGCTCAGGACAGAGGGAGTTTTCCGCTGTCTCAACTTGCTGATCGGGGGGAGGGATAGCTCAGTGGTTTGAGCATTGGCCTGCTAAACCCAGGGTTGTGAGTTCAATCCTTGAGGGGGCCACTTAGGGATCTGGGGCAAAATCAGTACTTGGTCCTGCTAGTGAAGGCAAGGGGCTGGACTCGATGACCTTTCAAGGTCCCTTCCAGTTCTAGGAGATAGGATATCTCAATTAATTTAAAAAAATTAAATTTATCTACTTAAAAAGGCAGTGTACTTAGAATGGGGTCAGCGTACTTAAAGGGGCAATGCACGTCTCTCTCTCTCACACACACACACGAGGTGTGTGTCTCTGTCTCTCTCTGCCATGCTGTCTTCCCTCCCTCCATTCGTGCTGCCTTGTAGAGTGTGAGGCTACATTAACAATATGTTAACCCTTGAGGGCTCAGCCGAGTGCAAGTTCATCCTTTAGCAGTAAGGCATTCCCTGGGAAATATCCCACACTCTGACTCCACCACCTCAACCAAGCTTCACAGTCATCATTGCTGTGTACAGTATTAAATTGTTTATTTAAAACTTATACTGTAGATATATATATATATAGAGAGAGAGAGAGTGAGAGATTCTTGTGTCTGGTGAAAAAAAATTCCCTGGAACTTAACCCCCCCAATTTACTTTAATTCTTATGGGGAAATTGGATTCACTTAACATCGTTTCACTTAAAGTAGCATTTTGCAGGAACATAACTACAACGTTAAGTGAGGAGTTACTGTATTTTATCATCTTTGGTGCATCTTTGGTCACATAACATAATTTTGTGTCACGGTAGCTCAGAGGACATCAGTTCCAAACATCATCTAATATTGGGTGTGGGAAGGGGAAATGGGGTATTTTTATTATATTGGCTTTCATCCTATGTGCTTTTTCTTGTAATTGGAAACCACATCTTAGAAAAATATCATATTGCACTGAACTCTAGAGTGGATGGAACCTAGGAAATAAAATACCTAAAATGTTCAATCATAGTTTTTGCATGAAGGGAACACACTAACTCCATTGTGTTCTTGGGATCATGGGTGGCAGATGCAGACACAAGGCAATCAGATCTTGCCAGGAATGGCACTCATCCTAAGATACAAAGAACACGGACATGTACACAGAGCAGTACCACAGGTATCCATTGGGTTTGCCTTGGCTCTCTTCTCTACTATTGATTCTCGCAACAATGGATATTGAGGTACAGTAAAACCTCAAATTTAAGAACACCAACCTTACCAGTGACCAGTTATATGAACCATTTTTTCCTCTGCAGCATTTCGGCAGAAGCTTTTTCCTGCACAAAAAAATAAAAAGATGGGCTCATTAATTATGCATGCGCAGTAGCGCAGAATTCCCCCAGGAGTAAAACTCATACAGGAAGTCAGTGGCAGAGCCAAGACTAGACCAGTTCTCAACTCTCAGTCCAGTGTCTTATGCCCTGGACCTTGCTGCCTCTTATGTTCTGGATGCACTCTGACATTTTTAATCATTGGTGGCAGCAGTTTCAGCTCTTTCTTAAGGTGACTTTCGGTTGAACACAGTAGCATTGAGACTTGAACCCAAGCAAGACTTTTTTTAAAGCTGACATTCTACTTGTACTTAAAGGCAATCATCTGTAACAAGTTGGTATCTGGTAAATTCCATGATCATTTATGATTGGCTGTTCCTCAAAATTATTAACATTTGACTGCATTTACTCATGTGAAAAGATATAATCATGCACCAGAATGATTGTTTCCTTCGAGCTTTGGCACCTCAGGCTTCACACTGCTATTTAGTCATGGGTGTCATTTAAGAAATTACTGAAGTACTGTTTCTAAAATGATTTTGGAATGTTAATTAGTGTCCATTAGTTCTGAACTGAGGCCATCAAATTAATTTTACTTGTATCCTTTGTAGATATGAATCTTAGCTTTCTGAATTGAAAGAGCTATTGCATTATGTGTAACCCATTGTGTCTCCATGACTTCTCTATAATACATTTATAATAATTATCTGTTCAGCAGAAGCTTTTCTTCTTATTCAGGTTGAGACCCCTGAAATACTGGCTTGGAGGCAAAGGGATCTGCCTTGTCTGTTTTTTTTATTTCTGGCTTGTGATGAAGTTCCAACTCTTAAACTGAAATAACTATTTACATCCAGAATTACAGCTTCTTTATTTTATACATGGAACTTTTACAGGACCTTCTGAAGGTACAGTTATTTTTAAACTGCATGAAGAGGACATATTTTAGCTTTAATTTTTTTTACCATACTTAGTTTGTGTGGAGTCCCTTCATGCAAGTGTATATAAGATACTTTACAAAGTTTAGTAATTCACAGACTGAGAGAGAATATTTCCTTGAAATGTTTGAAAGAAAGTAGGCCTTTTGATAATGCTGGTGCTGTCTGCCTCATTCTAACCCTATATCCTGTCAATGATAGGTAGGTATGATGATCACTGTCTAATAAGAGGCATACTGATAGAATTACGTATATCCAGTGTTTGAAACAGTGATGATCATGAAACATTACCTAAGAAGAGCATGAATCACTCTAGCCAAAAGCACTTCCCTTAATTTCAAAATGCAACCTGTTATGTAAGTAATGCTAATTTCAAGTTTCAGCCATTACTGCAGCTTTCATGGAACGTGGACGTTTGGAAAACAGAGCTTTTGTGAGGCAATAGGCTTTGCCGGTAAACTGCTAGGAAACTGGGAATCAGAACTCCTTAGATTCAATTCCCTAACTTGCCATTGGCTCTGAGTAGCCTTGGGCAATTCACATGGGCCTATTTATCAATAAAAGATCTCATTTTGTATATGTCAGCCCTCGTGCACACATTTTTCAAACCCTCTCTCCTGCATGTATAATTGATAAGAATGTCTCACCTGTGCATGTAAACCCCATTTGTGTCTGCATATTCTGTCACCTGCTCATGAGTAATAGACCCAATGTATGCAGATAATGTGCATGCAAATATTTGCATGCACAAGTTAGATACACACACGAAAGCCCCATTTAAAACCCTTTGGAAATCTTCCCCTTGTCCATTAAAGTGTCTGTTTCTCTCCAGTTTTCCCATTTGCAAAATAGGGGTATATAGTAATTGCCTCAAGTACACAGTGCTTCTTGCAGCCTATTTAATTAATGAGTTTAAAATGCATTGAGAATCTCTGATTAAAGATGCTATAGATTTTCGAACCATTACTTGTTGTAGGGGAAACTTTCCTCAGATAAACAGCTCTGGGATGATATAATTGTCATGAAAATCAATAAGGTGTCTGCATGGTTCCTCTTTAACATTTTTAACTCATTTGTCCAGGAAAGAATTATCCTAGTTATGGTTTTTTGTTTTTGTTTTTTTACTACCAAGCTGTACATCCGAAGCTCAGCTTCAAGGAAGCTAATAATGAAATACAGCAAGAAAATGTGATCCCATGCTTAGTGTCTGGAAATATAGATACAATAATTAGGATTTCTCTCTGAGGGAAGAAAGATCAAGTGTTGGATTGGGACATATAAAAGGAAAAGATCTTAATTTATGATATTTTAAGTTATGGAAAAATAACAAGTTTCTTGTAAAACAAAACCTTTGTTTTTCAGATTCTCTACAGAGGATCGAAGTTAGTCAGTAGGTAGAGCATGAGATTGTGAGTCTGTCACCTACTTCCTTTGTGGTCTTTAGAAAATACTGCAATCCTGTTCCTTCGTTTCCTCAGCTGCAAAACAGGAATAATACTTGCCCACTTTAGAAAGTGTGTTGTGATCTACCAAAGCTATGTAAGTGTTGAATCAGCTTTCAGATGTGTTTGCCAATACCTGTACCTAGTTATCCAGCTTACTTGCATCTGATATTAGTGGAACATTAAAACAATTATATTTAGCATTTTTCATCTCTTAAGTGATAAAAAAAAATCCAACAGCAGTGATACAACTGTGGGGCCAAATTCTGCTCAGAGATGCATCATTGTTATGAACCCATAATGTGCTTAGCACTATACAGTAACTCCTTGTTTAACATTGTAGTTATGTTCCTAAAGAATGCTACTTTAAGCGAAACAATGTTAAGCAAATCCAATTTCCCCATATATATATATATATATATATATACCTTTAAGTACTCTGACCGCACTCTAAGTACATTGCCTTGTTAAGTAGATCAGCAAGTTGAGACAGCAGCTGCTGCCAGCAAGCTCCCTCTGTCCTGAGCCCTGTCATGTTGCCACCCGCCCCATGAAGATGGGGTAAGTGGGGTGCAGGGGGGAGGGGGACACCCTGACATTAGCCCCGCCTCCTCACCTCCCCTGCACAGCAAGCAGGAGGCTCCTGGGAGCAGCTCCAAGGCAGAGGGCAGGAGCAGCACATGTCAGTGGG
Organism: Terrapene triunguis; assembly: GCF_002925995.2. Classification (NCBI taxonomy): domain Eukaryota; kingdom Metazoa; phylum Chordata; order Testudines; family Emydidae; genus Terrapene; species Terrapene triunguis. Next base: position 104,443,021 of record NW_020664409.1, on the reverse strand, counting down.
GGGAGGGACAGCTGAACTGCCGCACAGGGAACTTAGGGGAGGGGGGAGCTGATAGGGGGGGGCTGCCGGTCCACCCTGGTTCCAAGGCCCCACCAGCTAGCTTCAGTGGGCTGCTCTTCCTGCAAGCAGTGGACAAAGCAGGCGGTTGCCAAACAACGTTATAAGGGAGCATTGCCCAACTTTAAACAAGCATGTTCCCTAATTGATCAGCAACGAAACAATGTTAACCGAGACGACTTTAAGTGAAGAGTTACTGTACAAACAGGGCCATCTCTAACTTTTTTGCCGCCCCAAGCAAAAAAAAAA